>NC_142202.1:81274320-81588359 GCF_049639895.1 Pseudopodoces humilis | reverse complement strand
GTGGTGTAAGTTGAAATTTATAGTACATTTGCATCAACATGTGACAGATAATTGTGACAGATAACTTCTTTCATCTATATGGATATTTTATTATTTCTACAATATAAAGCAGGAATATTTTACTGTATGGAATGGTTTTTCTGTTCCTTTTATTTTCATTGTAAACCTTTCTCTGTGTTATCATTTGTTTGTCATCTTTACCATTAAGCTGTCATTTGTGGGTTGGGTCAGCTTGGACTGGAAGATGATTGCTGTCTGGGAATTTCTCCTGTAGAATTGATCTCTTTTAGAGTTCATTCTTATTCTCCTGGCCATAGTCAAGGTTTCTGGTGATTCCACTATAGAAACCAAGTGGCCTGCTGAATTCAGAAATGGAACAGGGCCATCATGATTGGTAAGATCAAGATGCAGCAGCCATGAGATACAAGCCTGGTAAACAAGAGTAAGGTTAGCAGTGGAAAGAAGGGTTTTAAAAATATGACTGTCTTGTGTTTCATAGAGAAAATTCTTACAATACCCCATGTGAGTTTGTTGATTCTATCAGGAAAAATAAAATTGTACTGATTCAGAAACTTGCTTAGACAGTAAGCTTGAACTATGTCTGTGTCTATTGAGTCTTTCCATTAATGTCTCAAAACAGTGCAGGGTCTTCTGAAAGCTGGGAACATACAGGCTTTCCAAAACAAGAACAGAAAATGGCATCAGTTGTCCTTTATTACTTATCTTTTTTTTTTTTTTTCTTTTTAGCATGGTATAAAGCTTCATCTAAGATTTGAGATCTCGTTGTTCCAGACGAAAATAATTTTCTTTATTTCCATGATGATGGCTCAGTCATTGAATAATGAAATCATATTGCCCCTACTATAGCTTTTTTTTGGTTTAGCTCTATGTGAATAGACATGTTTGTTCAGAGGGCTTTATGAATGATGTTACATCAGTGGTGTAGGGACTATAGTTGAAAAATTAAGATGTTAAGGACATTAATGGGAAGGAAGATTTTCTGTCCGTAAAATTAATGTAGGCTTTTGAGCCTCATCATTTTCCTCTAATGGACTTTTCTTTCTTCCTATGAGGCCTCTAAATATTTGTCCATCATTTTGTTCAGAGTTGTTGATGTATTTGAAATTATAGCTGAAAATAAACTATAGGTGGGATAGTCTTTAAAACACAGGATATCTGTCCTTATTCAGATGGCCTGAAGCTAATATTGCTTTGTTTAAAACAAACAAGCCAAAAAATCAAGCTAAAATAATGACAAAGATCCCACTCCCTTTCCACTCCAACTACCAAAAATTTATAGCCTTTCTCTGAGTGTTCCTGACAAGGTTTGTTTCTTGTCATTAATTACATTAGTCTTCAGGTATGTGTCTCCATATTTTGTTTATAGCTTCTCCTTTTTCTTTATAATTCCATCAGATAATTTTACTGAAAGAAACACTTCTGTATTCCCCATAACCTTATCAATAAGTGGGACTGAGCAGGTTTGGGTCTTATAGCTGCCACCCTCAACCTTTGTGGTAAGGTCTGTGCCCCTGTGTGTTCTTCCTTATGGCTTCTCCCTCTTCCTGTTCTCCCCTTTTGTGTTGTAACGATCCTTTACTAGACACCCTCTGAGGACAAAATGCTGTCTTCTTTCACATAACCAAACAAGTGTTTATCAGAAGTATTGTGTATGTTAATTTTCCTTCAGTTATATTAGGAAGGAGCAGAGAAATGTAAGCCTTTCTGAGTAAAAATCTAGAGTTAAATATGCAAGTACATGTGCAAAGAGAGAATTCTATTGCTATTTAACTTACGAGATCATAATGTTACTGAAAGTGCCGTAGTGATGTCCCCTTAAATGTCAGAGATACTAAGAAAATATCTGAATTAAAAAGGAAGAGGCGGCTTTGATTTATAAAAAGTGTTAACAGCCTGTGCAGTGTCAAGAGAACGTAATGGTTATGAATCAAAGGAGAAGATGAGTCACCTTGACATTATCAGGTTTAGACGTCTTGTGGAGAACCTACTCTGATGTTTTTTGACCTTTTCAGTTTCATTTAATTGTACTATATATGACATTGGTGGTGTAGAAATAAATACGACTTGCATCAGTGGTTGTTATAGAGACAAGGCAGGTAAGATGAGAAAACATGTATTTTCTTTCTGCTGTTCAGACTGCTCCCTTAGAAAATACAACAAATGTTGTAACCTCTTAAAATTAACTTGTCATGGCCCCTTTTCACTGATAATTACTTTTTGTTAATTGCTGTATTTGAAACTTTTGATTTAAAATACTTTATTTCTTTAGTAATAGATTGATAGGCTGCTTTGTATGTAAACATTGTTATCCTGGATTAGATAATTACTATGAAAGAATATTAATAGAATAATTTCATATGCTGTTTTTCATCTATATTAGTTGGGAGAGGAGTTTTTAGAAAGGCAATGAAGACAAATCTATGCAAATTGGACTTTCCTATAAATTTTTGACAAGCTAAATTTTAGATTTAAAATTGTCAGATATTATAGATGAGGTCATTTAATGGACATTTCATTGCAGAATGGTTTAGCTATAGTAAGAAATAAGTTAATTTGTGTAATTATATGTTATATTTCATTTCCCTAAGTGGATAAAACCATTATCAGAGAAAAAAATTTTATTTCTGTATCATGTACACCTTCTAGTTTTTCCTCTGGCTCATCCCACCTCCTTCAAAACCTTCTCATTCATGTTGGTACCCTGGGTTTCCACTTGAAGGTCCCGTGGTATCTTTTTAAGTTCCTTGTTCTCCAGGTTTCATGTAGGTGACCATTTCATGACAAGGACAGTTATGCAATGCCAATTAGTGTAGTTGTGGGTTTCATTGTCTTTCAGGATCTCTTTCTGTTGCCTGAGGGTCATACAACGTGTAAAATCCATAGAAACCTGGCCTGCCGCTAATGTGCAAAGAGCAAGGGCTGGATGTGCCTCTCTTCCCTTTCCTTCCCAGTCCTATATTTTTCTAGCCACTTGTTATTCAAAGAAATTATTACAGAGCAGGGTGCTTGGACTAGGTGATCTGCAGAGGTCATTTCCTACCTCAGTCATTCTGTGATTCTGTGTATTTAGAAGATTTATTTTTTCTAATTACTACTAGAATATGTTTTAAGAAGTATTATTTGACTTGCTGGTGCATAGACAAATTCATCTTTAGATCAAAAACAGTATTTCTTTTAAAACAGGATATATGGATATTTTTATCATAGTTTTAATCATTAAATCATTAATGTATAGTGTGTTGGAGCATTGATTCTAAACTAGCACAACTGACTGAACATTTTTCCATCTGAAAACTAGTACATGACTCTTGAATGGAACTACCTTAAATGTCTTTGGAGAAGACATTTCCTGCCTGATTCTTGCATTCTCTCTCTAATTGTGGTGTATTTTTGGTGAATAGATAATATTTTTTTAAAGGAAAAATATTTAAACTTATTTTAAACTGCTATAACCTGAAGTTCTTGCTGATTCTTCCTGTGTAGCTTCTGAAAACCTTTTACCTCAATTGAAACATAAAGCTGCAAATCATCTTACTTGGAGCATCAGGAGGATGCTGGCACAGCTGATCCTTCTTGTCTGAGTATTAAAGTATAATTTCAAGGCTAGATGATTTCTAGAATAATCAAGAATTCTGATTAATTAGTGGTTACTTGAGATTTTTTTACCAGCAGTGTCCATTTCCAAATCTGATGCTGATATTCTGACTTGATGTACACCAGAACTTATTACTATCTTTTGCATGTGTATATATGCATCATCTTGTTGTGGTATGTAACATAAATTAAACTCCACACTGGACATATTTGTAACAGTCTAATTAAAAAGAATTTGAACTGCAGCTAAAACCTTTGAATGCTAATACTCAGCTATTTTAGCCTAATGCTAATAGAATTACACAGTTGTTAGTGTTGGAAGATCTGGAGATCATACAGTCCAGCCCCTCTGCCAAGGTAGGGTCAGCTAGAGCAGGTGACACAGGAACACATCTAGGTGGGTTTTGAATTTCTCCAGAGAGGGAGACACCACAACCTTGCTGGGCAGCCTGTTCAGTGCTGTGCTACCCTCAACATAAAGAAGCTCTTCCTCATGTTGAGGTGAAGCTTTTTCTGGTTTAGTTTATGGTCGTTGCTCCTCATCCTGTCACTGGGCGCCAGTTACATACTCAATATAAATTTGGTCTATGGTTTTAGATGGCTTTAACATTTAAGAAAAATTTTAGTGTATGGTTTTATGGATAATATTGACTAATAAAGGAATTTAATGCTTATTTTGTCTTCCTGTCTTTTTTTTTTTTTCAGTGGAACAAGTTCCTGTAGAGCCCTACAACATTCCACTGTCGCAAGCTGAGGTGCTGCAGACAGGCAGTGATGTGACAATGGTTGCTTGGGGCACTCAGGTCTGTAACTCTCTAACAAGCTATTTGTCACCCAGCAAAGCCTGGCCTAGGGGGTAGGTGGTGCTTGCTTTCAAGCTCAAGTGCCAGACATGAGTGTGCTGTCTTCCATCACTATATGCTTAAACAAATGTTTGCCAGTGTTTGTATTGCTATGAAACATGCTTTTTATTGTGTAAGTTTTTACTAATTTTTGATTGAAGATGGCTCTGGAAGTGTAGAAGAGGTACCTGTGCATCAGGTTAATGATTTTTCTATGATTATGAGAATGATAGATTTAAGAATGGGGTAGTGACATGTAACTCTCAGGAAGGCAGTGGGAAAGAAAAGTTCAAAATAGTATGCTGAAAGAAAAGTATAGATCTTCACTGTGTGATTTAAAGAAGTGTAACTTGGGGGTCCCTTTATACAGAAAGTTAAAAATCCATGTAACATTTAATACAAGTAGGGATTGGTATAGTTTTGTTTCTAACAGTTACATTTCAAAGCTGTTCAGGAGCATCATTGTCAACCCTCCCCCTCCTCCCCTCCCCCCCACCAAATTAAGATCTGCAAATAGTGAAAAAGCTGTTAAGAAAATACATCTTTGTAGTCCAGAATTATAGAAAAGAGATTTGAGTCTAGTTTGGACTAACCAGAAGTTACTATTTTCTTGGCCTACTTGTATCTGAGAAACTTTTAGAGGAGAGGGTCTTAAAATTTCTGTGACAAAGCATATTGACCTGATCTTTGTGTTTGTGCCTATTTGTTGTTATGTTATTGGGTTTGTTCGTTTTGTTTTCTTTGACATTTCTAATCTTCAGTGCTTGTCTGTGGTAGTTTCCTTGTCTTCAGACTAGTTAATCTCCTTTATATCTGTGGTTATTCCTACTAGTTTCTGATAATTTTCACCGCTATTAAATTATGGATTTCTTAAATATCTTTACTTGTACTTGTTTTTTTCCAGCAGATATTGATAAAGTAATTAACTTGATAAAGTAATGGCTTAAAAGCTGGCTATGGAGATTTAATAATATCCTGAGTTTACTCAGTAGGCAGTAGTACAGAGAGGACTTGCAGTGACATGCTTCAAAAAAGCTGTGTTCTGGTTCTTGGAAAAAATTATGACACACTTTTCTTTTGGTGTGACAAAAAATTGGACAGATGTGCAGACACATCCAGGTTTAGGAGCTGACCAAACCCTGCCTTTGGCTGTGTCATACAGCAAGGGGGCAGATGTTTCACATATATGAAGTAAATCCAGTTGTGTTGGTTTGTCACTGGAGGTGACAGTATTCTGCAGATCAAATATGTTCAGCAAGTTTGTGTTGAGGATGTGTTCAGGTGAAGCACGTAAACTTGGAGTTTTTAATTGTGCTACCACTCCAGAATTCACTGTCAGTAGGCAGAGGGGTTGCACAGACTCATTGATAACTTCTTTTATGGTTTTGGACACAAGGGGCATGAGGTAGTTGCTTGTCAGCTGCTGCTCTGGTGAGGTTCCCTGATGCTGATTGTCCTGGGTGGTGTTTATGAAGGGCAGAAAAAACTTCTAGTTCCTTCCACTTGTGCTCAGACTTTTATGTCAATAACTAATCTGTTTATTGTCATTAAATAATCCATCTCCCCTTTGAGCTAGGTAAGTGTTTATACTTTTACAGAGAACAGCACGTCTGTCCTGTGTGCCATATTGAAAATTTTCAAGTATTCTTACTACAGCCACAGATGTATTAGAAGTTTAAACAAAAACACTGCAAGCTGTATTTTCTTTCTGGTACTGCAATTCTTCTATTGATGTCCCTTTTAAAATTTTCCCTTTGCATTTAGGTGTTCATATAAACATGATATAGTTTGTGTTTAATTCCTTAATCATCTTGTTTCAGTGTAGAATTCATGCCTGTATAGGATTTATTAATGCCCTCTGACCTTTGGGCGACTGACACTGCCTGACCATGTCCATGTTGCTAAATTCTGTTGTCTTCAGGATGAAGATGACCTCATCCAGTTTAATTATTGGGTCCTTGACTTCAGCCTCTTGGCTATACCTAGAAGTTGCTTGATGAAGGTCATTTGCCGTAGTCCTAACCTGTATTGTGAAATGTTCTGGCAAAGAGAGCATCAGAGTTTATTTGCAGCATCATATTGATAAATTTTTTTATCCACATATCTCATGAGCAAATTCTTCTTGCTGAGATATTTGTAGAGAATAATCTGAGTTGTAACAGTTGTTATTTTCCATGTTGGAGCATTTGCATGCAAATATTTGTTTTAGGGAAGCCAATGATTGAACTGCATTTTGCTGAAAAGTGTTTTACAACCTTATGTCAAGATACAGTTTTGAATGTATGTAGTATTACTTTCTTTCCTGTTCTTAGCATAACATACTTTATGGAAAGGATGGAAATAGATGTGGATTGTTTTATATCTACTGTGACACACTACTAAATAAGTTCCTTGGCTGGTGGATACGGAATAACCTGTTCCAGTTCAGTGACAGCCTCCTACTAGAGTGGAATACTTTTCTGTGTCAGTAAAATGTTAATTGTAGTAATCAGGTAATGCAGCATTTGTAATGTTGGTGTTAAACTGTGTGTTGGATGAGCAATAAATGGTTATAATGTCATGCTACTGCAATATACTTTGATTGTGGAGATCAGGACTGGATATTTACAGGTAGTGGTAATTACTTTCTCTCCTAGCTGTTTGTAAGATAATGGTTTGGAGATGATCACTTGGCTATGTTTCAGTAAGTTAGACTAAGAGTAGATACTGGGACTGCTAGAACTGTTTGTTGGCTTTTTGGCTAAGATCAGATGGAGTGCAGTGTAGTATTTCTGAATGTACTTAATGCTTCTTGCAGGATTGTATGGGACTGCTATAGTAAAGTATATTACTCTGATGTATTTTGGTATTAGCTTAGTTATAGTCCTAACA
Source organism: Pseudopodoces humilis (assembly GCF_049639895.1). Lineage (NCBI taxonomy): Eukaryota > Metazoa > Chordata > Aves > Passeriformes > Paridae > Pseudopodoces > Pseudopodoces humilis. The sequence goes on along the minus strand of NC_142202.1, from coordinate 81,581,031 downwards.
TAAAACTTCTAGACTCATTCAAACTGATTTAAAAAAAATAAAAATAGCGAGGACTGATACTATTCACTGAAAGACATCTCTAGAAAGCCAATTTTGTTCTCAATGATTCTTCAGTGCATTTAGTTTTTGGAGTGGTGCTAAAATACTGGGAATAATTAGGTACTAAATAAGAAGAATGCACTGAATACTAAATGGTTATTATTGAATAGAAAGGTCTCTGCTCAATATGTAGGTGCTATGTTAAATCACTGCTTGTATTCCATATGTGTAATTTAGAGAAAATTGCATAATTTAGATTATTTGGTGATGATACATTGCTTTTTCAGGTACATGTGATCAAAGAGGTGGCATCAATGGCTCAAGAAAAGCTTGGTGTGTCCTGTGAAGTTATTGATCTGAGGACCATCTTACCATGGGATACAGAGACTGTTTGCAAGGTAAGGAAATGAGGTACATTAATTTAAAAACAATCTAGGTTTTTTTTAAATGTTTCTTGCTTTTTGCTTTGTTTTGTATATATTGTTCTGTTGGTGGTGTTTCATTTCTGTTTTTTTTTTTGTTTTGTTTTGTTTTTTCTAATTCTGTATCATAAATGCAGAGTGCATGCAAATTACATGGACCAGACATTTGCTTTAGCATTGAAAGAGAATTATGTTTCAGGGCTCAAAATAATGTCAGCATACATGTTCTTTACTTTCAAGCAGAGGACCCAATTTAATCAGACTTGTGCCTGAAAATTGGTTTTCCATGATTTCTGAGTCATTGTCTTTCTGACATCTTTGCTGTCTTTGGCAAAATCTTTATCTTTTTCTTGCTGTTTTACATTAAGATGTTCATCTAGTTGTAGGTCTTCAGTAATGTGCCTTAGGGTTGTTTAGCTGTACTTTTAGAAATAAATGTTTTGATTTAAGGTATACAAATTCTTGGGTTGGGAAGAAAAAGCAGCATTTACCCTTCTCAGACTACCTAGTTTGGAATTCCTGGGTACTGGAAAGCCCTTTTTTTTGTTTGTAGAGGTCTTTGATGTCACCAACAGAACAATTATTGCTTTTGCTAGAGCTGAGAGTTTCCTTAAACTGGCAAATTCACAGGCCTGCAGGACCATGGCTAACAACTCCTTGGATCCTAATTCAAGCTGGGTTCACTCACTCACTTAATGCTGCTGAACAAATCATTCAGAAGACTGAGAGATGTCTGCAGCTCTCTTAACTCAGTCCTCGTAACTGTAGTGTACTGAATTAACCACAGGGATGACAACAGCCGTGCCATGGGCTTGGAAAAAGGTGTGTGTTTCCATCAAATACTTTCTGTGCTTGCAGTTTCTAATTTAAGGCAATATGGTGTCATTTCTACAGCTAACTCAGATTGTACAGATGTTTAAATAGGGCAGATGAGGCACATACCTGACTCTATATACTTGGAATATCTTAATTGTGTCATTCTGTGTTTGCTCAGTAAGGGCCTTGCTTCTGGTCAGGAAACATAAAAACGTTAAATATGTTAAAGGGAAAGATGAGCCATTGGTCTGCTACTCTATGGCAAAGCTTGTATTTCTCCTGTTTGATTTAACTGAGGGACTGCCAGTGGGATGGGATGGAATAGATTACAGAAGGAAATATCCATGCTGTGCATCTGCTCTTGGCAGTGTTCTGCTGTCTGGTTGTGGATGTGTAACAAACTGTGTACTTATATGTGCAGCTATGAGTTGCCTCATATAAATTTGATCTTCTTGGTTGAAGTGTATTTCATTTTTTTGAAGTGTGTTTCTTGTTACTTGGATGTACTTTCTAGCTGTAAAAAATGAAATGTGTTGAGTTACTGTCATCAATATGAAGTGAAATTTTGGCCATAATAAGTCCGTTACAATCTCTTCTGGGCAAGTAAAATGATTCTTTTTTTTCCTTTTTTTTTTGCTAATTTTTTTCCTTTGAAGATTTGAGCTGTCATTCTTTGAAAACAAAGTATCTCTTTGAAGGAACATTTAATTCTCTTTTGTTGGGTTGGATCTTCACTGAAAGGCCATCAGGAAAAAATGCAGCTGTGCATAGGAAGTGCAGAGCTTTAGTTGTACAATATTTTTCAAATATGTTCTTTAAATTTGAATACTCCATGAAGATTTTCAGCTCATGTTCTGTCCTGAACATCTTTTAAGGTAACTGTGGCATAAATAAAAATATCATAGAATGGGTTGGATCCAAAAGGACTTTAAAGATTATGTAGTTTCAGCTCCCCTGCCAGAGACAGGGACATTTTCCATTAGATCTGGCTGGCCTTGAACTCTTCCAGGGCTGGGGCATCCACATCTTCTCTGGGAAATTTGTTCAGTTCTGCCCTTGCAGTGAAGAATTTTTTTTTTCTAGTACCTAATCTAAACCTATTCTTAGTTTGAAGCTCTTCCACCTTGTTCTGTCACTACATGTTCTTGTAGAAAGTCTCTCTCCATCTTTATTATAGGCTCCCTTCAGGTACAGGAAGGCAGCAATTAGGTCATGCCAAAACCTTCTTTTTACCAGGGTGGGCAATCCCAATTCTTCATGTTTGCTTGTAGGAGTGGTTCTCCATCTGTCTCAAAGATGAAACTGATGGACCTGTTGCTGTAAATCTGTTAGTAAGTTTACTTCTAAGAATTAAGAGAATCATCTAAAAAAAATTCCAGTGCCTCTTGGCTAGGCAGTTCAGCTGTTTATTATAATAAATACCAAACAGTAAATGCTTTTGGTTAGCATTGCTATTATATTAGTTTGGCTGTATGCTGGCCGGTGTGATGGGAGAAATGTTAAATTCTCTTCTTTACATCTTGTCTGTTTTGCTCAGCTGAAAATAATTAGTTATTTGCATTTGTGCCTTAGTTGGTTGCATTATGTAACACTGAAACATTTTAAATTTCATTTGCATCCTGGACAGCTTTTAAGGTAATTGGTAGTGCAAACAGAAGGATGGAACTACAGTTCTAGCTGCTTGCTGTAGTCTCATTCTTAGAGGAACTGCTTGTGGCAGCTGTTGCTGTTGACAGCATCAGTTTCAGTGGTGGGACTTATTATTCTCTTCCTGAGATGCCAGTGTCAAGATCCAAAAGAGCACTAGAGAAGTTGGCCATTCCAGAGAAGTTCCTCAGCTGTCTATTGGTCTGCTTATGTTCTCTCTGGGCTCTTAAATGGTAATGGAATTGCTTTTACTCCTGTCCAACCAATAAGCAAATTATCAGCTGTTACAGGCAGCCCTTTGCCTCTGACTATTACTTGTGTCAGCATTCATAAACATCAGGCCAGCTTTTTGTTTTTTTGTTTTGTCGTGTTGGATGCAGATGATGGTGCACCTAATATGCTGTAACCTTATTGCTCTTCTGCTGGTGCTGGAATGCATGGTCCATGGCTGATGGGAGTCTGTGTGGTGCTGGACACCAGGACTTCGTGTCTTGCTGTAAAAACACATCCCTCAGTTTTACTGCTGACAGTGGTGTCCTTTGTGATCTGTCACTTTAAGGCTGTCATTTTAATCTTGGCTGCAAATATATTCAACTTTAATTTGACAGCTGTAGTGTAGCCATGAAGAGGGATGGGCTGAAATTTTTTGTGCTTTGGAGATGAGCAGTAGTTTGTCCATTTTTACTGCAATCTGACTCCTTGGTCTGCTTTCTGTAGCATTTTCTATACAGAAAATTATGTCATCAAAATGCATATTTCCTAGGACTATGAGTTGTACTTCGCATCTGCCACCAGAGGCCTCCTCTAGTCAAGTTAAGCGTCTGTTTTGACTTTGCATTGCTCCTATGAGCGTGTTTATGAATATATAGCTCTGAGGGAAACATAAATACACATAAAGAATAAATACAGTGAGCAAAAATAAAAATTGCTGCCTAATTTTACTGATATTTTCTTTGCATTTTAAAGATTTTGAGATTCTGCTCAGTTTTGAAATAGGTTAGCACTTGTCATCTACAGGAGGAGATGAGGTTGCACCTGCCTGGAGCAGACTACCATGGACTTCAAATGGATCCCAGCAGTAATTGAAACTTTTTTTTGGTACAATTCCTGGAATGGGTCAACATGCAAACAGGGGCTAGATTTTTCTTTTGTTCATCTTCATATGCCTAAGAAGGAGAAATGAAGGTTGACCTAGTTACAGTATTCTAGAGAAAAAGAGAATACAGAGATATTTCCTGAGGTCAATCATCACAACTGCATCAGCAGTCTGGTTTTTCATGAGATAAATTGGCCTCTGGAAATGTCATGGTTTAAAAGTTTGGTCTTTAAAAAAAAAAAAAAGTTAGGGAAACCCTAGTTTTCCTAGAGTAAAGTTAGGTGAGGCAAATTGAACTCTAATTTTGTAGTTGAGAGATGACACCTGCTGCTGACATGAAGAGCATAAGTATTTGGCTTGTTTAAAAAGAACATATCTGACATTTTTACTAGGATAAAAGCAAAGAATCAGTGTGGTTTATATACATTTCTGTACATTAAAATGCATGCTGATCTGTAATCTTTCTAAAATCCTTCACGAGAAAAATGAAGTAGATTGTTCAGGTTGTACATGCAGAGACTCCCAGTATATTGCTTCTGAATGAGACATGAAGTTAAAATGAACATTTGCTTTTTCCCTGCAGGATTGAAAGTAAACCCAACATCAACTCCCAGTATGTAGCTGTATAAATCAACTTAAAAAGTTTTGTTGTTATGTGTCAGAAAAGTGACACAAGCTTGTTTAAGGAGTATGTGCTGCCTTAGCTGCTTCCTTAGGAAGCAAAGGCTGTCCTTAGTTTACTGACCATCTTGTCTATGTATACATCTTCAAAGCACAATCTCATTGTGCTCAGTGAGAAATTTGTTAGGTCTCGTTTACTTTGACAATTTTCACTGATTTCTGACTAAAACTCTTGTTTTATTCACTACGACTGAAGTAAAAGTGGTACAGCAGTTATAATTCAAAGAGAGATGGACTAGCTCTCCATGGAGTTAATTTTTTTTTTTTTTGAGTGAGGGAATGCTTTCCCTGTGCTTATTCTAACATCAGCATCCTACATCTGTATGTTTCATTTGTGTATGAGTGGACTGGGATCAGGAGTGATTTTTTTTCCCATTATACCTTCACCTGTAAACACAAATGCATGAAATTAATGTGTTTCTCAACATACCCTGCTGGTAAAGGAGCCTCTGCTTTGAAGTTTTCTGCTACTTGATTGATTAGCTGTGTTACTATTGAAAATCTAAGCTGCCATGAAGGATGCTGCTCAGAGAACTGAAGCATGAGTTATATAGGAAATAATTATAAAATTGGTTATTTATAAGCCACAAAACTGTTTAAAAGCACTTTTTCTCCCTTTCAGAAATGAAGTTTTCAAACAAAAATTTTATTTCCTTCACTATACTTAACAGATTTGCTTGGACACTTTGAATAGATTAGGCTGTGTGGACTTTCCTGTGTATGAACTACTGGGTGGTGTGGTATTGATTAAAAAGCCAGTGGAACATTTCCCAATGCTTCACTTGTCACATTCAGGGTAAAATTCTGTAGTTGTAGTGGTTTTTATATTGAAAGATACGTGTTACTGGAAGTAGGAAATCTAGCTCAGGATTAAGTACTCTTAAAGGATTGTGCAAGTTACTGTATTTTTTTCATCCTGAATTGAGCCAATAATGTTAATTTAAATGTTGAACTGATTAGTATCAGCCATTTTAACTGTGCAAGTGAAAATTTGCAAATGCACATTTTTTTCTTACTTTTGAATTATTTCGAAGACAAGTATTTGCCATGCACAGTGATACCTAATTAGTCATCTTAACTGTCTCTGAATGGCTGCTACCTTAGTGCAAAGAAATGTTGAGAATACTAATTCAGAGCTGCTTCTTTAGGGCACTATGCTATGGTCAAGTGAAGGGGTGTATGTAGTTCTGGGTGTTCTGAGCAACACTCGGTGTTGCTTTGCTCCTCTTTGGGAAGGATTCTGCAGACCCCCTCATGGAGGTCAGCATAAATGCTTGTCAGGCTGCAAACACATCTGCTGCTTGTGAAAGAGAAATCTGAGCAAAAGAAAAACAGTTCCACAGAGGGAACTGGGCAGTAATACAGATTGGGCAAACTCTGTGCCTGTTTTCCATCAAGGATCTTGATGGGAGCCTTTGTTTCCAGCGTTTGTTAATGCATTATCCTTAATGCATGAGTGGCATTTTTGTCAGATATCATCAGTGAGTAATTTTCAGTAGTACATCTTTCATATCCTATACTTAATAAGCAGCATGTCCTAGCAGACCTATGGGTCTACCAGCTTGTTCCATTCCTTTACATTTACTTCATCTATTTGGACTGTGAATAAAAGGAAAATCAAGATCAGCAAGCCTGATGTGGTTTTTCTTATGCATTAACTGCACTCACCAGGCATTGAACTGTACAATTGTAGCACAGGTATCCTGGGATCAGATTTATGTTTCTTGGCTATCTGTTCTTGGTCTTCTGCCATTTTACATGTTACTCCTTGGATTTCTTATTGAATGGATCTTGTACCTATAAAATGTGATTGAAGTTGTGCTGCTTGCATGATGACAGTTAATTTTGTCACTGTTTCCATAAGAAACTTGTGTCTCTTGGTCTTGTAGTTTCAGGTTGCTAGAGCGTGCTGTGGACTGTTGCTTGGCTTCCAGAAGCAGAACGCTGGAGCCATACTTGGAGACAGACATTTTAAAGTTACGAGAATATATACATAACCATTTCAGAAAGTAATTATTCATATCTTTGCTCTTTTGTGTTTTAAGAAAGCTTTGAATGGAAGCCTTGTTTTTTGTTCCTATGCATCTTGTTTTTTCTGGGAAGTACCTCACTGCCAAGGTGTTTGTGTATATATAATTCTGTTTTCTCCTTTCTACGTCCCACCCAATATAAAAATATTTCTCAGTCTTTTTGCCCAAGTATTGACAAGTGATACTTGAGAAAGAATCTGATTGAACCATGATATAAATTTAAGATTATGCAATTAATTAGTGTTTTCCATTTGATTCATATATGAGGTATTTATTCACTTGCCTCAGCAATAATCTGTTTAAACGGTAGTTACATTAGAAATCAAACTTTACATGAGAAAAAGAGGAAGTGGTAATTTAATATCACTTGGTTACTGTATAGTGCTTGTGCTATAAATGTGCATTCTGATATCTGTCCAGCTAAAACCCCCCATATTGCCAGTTTTAATTAATTCCTCAATCTGCACATGACAAAACTGTAAAATCACTCTTTTGGCATGTGGTCAAACATTTCCAATAAGTACTAATCTATACTATATTATCACATCTGGCGCTTGTGGTGCATTTACTGACATGCTACCTAGACTTTGAAATTTACAGCAGTGTTGTGATTGGAAGGTTACAGATTTCTTAAGGAAGAAGGACTTAAATGGCTTTGCTGCTAAAGGGGAGTTTAAAGAGCAAGTGGCATCATCTATTTTTCATCTGCCATTAAACTGGTACATTACTTTAGTATTAAAGGGAAAAGCTGATTTATTAAAACTTTTTCAAAGTTTCAAACTTTTTCTCTTAAAAATTCCAATTTTTAATTTAAATTTAGAAGATAATGTGTTTTCTATCTGCTGCTTCTTACAGGGAAAATGGTGTTGAGGAGAAAAAAAATAAATTTGGGTTATTAAGCTCAGCAGTGGGACCTAGTTTTTCATGTGTTAGTATGGAACTATTTGCAATATGATGGGAACAACTGTTGCACTTTAACAAGCCCATGGAAACAATTAATTTCTGATTACCAGCTATAGTGTTTTGCTGACATGAGAGAACTGTCTTGATACTGTCATTTTTTGGCTCAGAGCTCAGTGATGTTTTAAATAATAGATTGACTAGGAGAAGATGTGAGTTTTAGATCTTAACACACTGTCAGCAGTTTGTGTTAATACAGTTTTGCTTTCCAGTGGAAGAAAATAAACCTTTCAGAATAATCTGTCTACATAGTTAGTCAATTGTAAATTGCCCATTCTACTGGACAATCAAAACATATTTGCAGCAATTAATGCATATGTTACTGGGTATATATGTGTCTTGATTTGAAGTAACATATTGATTATCTAGACATCTAAGTATCATCAGGACTGATGTATCTATGCTGAAGTTAAACTTGAAAGATCTTGCTGTTCTAATTGTATAGGAGGAGTACTGAAATGTTGAAAAATGTAGAGATTTTCTAGAACAATTTCTTGGGATAATTGAAAAACTAATATATGGACCATTTTTTGTTTCAGAAATGACATAGTAACAGACTGTAATTTGCTTAATAGAAAAGATAAATTTAGCTATATATTTTTTCTCTTTGACTTCAGTAGTTTTCAAATATTTAGTAGTTTAAGATGTCAGTGTAAATTTTCTGACCTGTACCACACTAGAATAAAATACCTTTTTTTTTTTCCCCAGTATTGGGAAAATGTCAAATAAAGGTGTGTAGAAGAAGATATTCCCCTTTCCTTCTGTATTAATTTAGTATATATTTCATTATTACCCAAAGTATTATCAGAACTGACATGATTGAGCAGCTGATGATTCAGCAAAGTACAGAGAAAATTGCTGGTGTGATGAAGTTTTGAGCTTTCACCATCTGTTTTCTAAAGAAATAAAATATTTCTTGGTAATACAGAAATGCTGATCTTGAAATAAATAAGAAACTCTGAGCAATATAAAATTATGTAATTTAGGGACTCAATGGTTTCATAAGTAAACATCATTAGAAATGTGGAAGTATAAAGGAAGAAATTGTGATTTTCATTAGTCAAGTGCCTTAAAGATCCTTTAAGATATTTGTGAAATTATTCAGTTTCTTTATGCTGAGGTCTTGCCTTTTATAAATTTTTTATTTATCTTTCATTGCCTGAGGTAGACATTAATCTTTTAGGGCTTCCAGAAACTTTTAAAGTTTTAAGTATTTTGTCTCATTTTCTTCAAGGCACTACAATACAGACCCTTAAGTCCCCTTTTCTAATTTTCTGAATTTAGCATGCTAAACTGTTAAACTTTAGCTTAACCAATTACCCTTTGAGGAAAACAGGTGGCAAAAAAGACTAAGCAACAGTCTTTCTCTAAAATGATTACATTCCACCCAAGAAAATTTTACCTGAGAAATCTAGGAACTGTGATAAACTTGCTTCTGAAAAGCTTTTTGCGAACAGAGCTCTAAAAAATATCAGAGAACACAGAATTTTTTATGGGGCAGTAAGTTGCTCAGCTTCTGTGACAAGTGGTGTGCAGCAAGTGCTTTTCTGTAAGCAAATGTTGCTCTGAGTGAAAAAAAAATGGAGAAAACTAGTAAAAAACCGTATGCTGTTGCCACCTACAGTGCTGGGTAATTGGTCTTCCCTCTGGTCCTTCCCCTAGCAAACCAAGGTTTTTAGAGATCCTTAACAGAACAACAGCTCTGCTAATTACTGCTTTACAAAAATAAATTGACTGACATTCTGGTCAAATATAGTTTTGCTCTGTTGACAAGCTTGATTATACTTCTTTCATTGTCATGCTCTGAGATACCAAGCTCCTTGGTATTTCTTGGATCTGTATTTAATGCCTCCTCTCTCTGTTCCCTGCATATGTAGAGGATGTAAATTAGGAGATCTCTACAGGCATTTCAGTGATTACAGTGATGCAGCATTAATTCCAGAGTGGGAATGATGTTAGTCAATAGTGTTGCATTTGGAAATTAAAGCTTCAAGACTGGAAGGTCTTGTTTGTGCCTTGTATGGTTCTTATAGCAATTTCATGGTTTTTCTGTTTGTATCACATCTGCCATCAAACATATAAACTTCTTTAGTGATTTGGCAGAAAAATATTCATGTGATACATAGTTTAAGACATTTCAAACTGTTCAAAGGAAAGAGTGTCTCAGATATGCAAAGAGTACAAAATAAGCAGATAGGAGGGAACAAAGACTATTTTTCAGCTATATTCAGAAGTCTGCAGTGAATGAATTACAGGCTTTGATTATTTATTCTGTCATGTACAAAGATGATTCCTGTCTTTTAGTTGATAAGCATGTAAATGGTTCAGTGTCTTTTAAGCTGCTGATCTAAGTGAAAAATGCAAATGCCTCTGTATCACGTTGAACAGAAGAAGCCAAATAGTTAATTCTTTGAGGAGAATATACCAAATAGATAAGGAATATTTGCAAACTCTTATTGCTGATAATTTTCTCATGCAGATGACTCATTGCAACGCTGTGGTAATCAGTGATTAATGAAAATAATTGATATCAGCCTGTTTTTCCCAGATTACTTTCACAGTTTTTTTCAGCTCACTTGGAGAGTCTGTTTAAAAATAAAACTTATTTCTTGGTCTATAGATAGAATTTCTTTTGTGTACATTTTAAAATTACTATAATAAGTGATTCTTGGACTAACTTGTTAAAAAGTTCCATGTAGTGATTAAATGAAGCTCTATTGTGTATCTAGAAATATCTGTCTCAAATGTGAGGCTTGATTTGGTGTTTGTCACTGAAGAGACTTGCATTGAGATCAGTGGCAAATGAATATATTTTCTGACAATTTCTATGTATGCCAGTGCTTCATTGTCCTGTGCTAACCCATCAAATGTCATTGATTTACTGTTGCTCTCAGTAGCCAAAAGACCATTAAACTTTATGGAAATTAATAATTGGAGAATGACTTTGGTAGAGTACAAGTAGCAGTAAATGGCATATGATTCACCTTAGTAATGTTTTTGAGCATTGGAAGAAGTTCTTATTTTAGTGTAATCTAATCTTTTTATAAGTTTTAGCTTGGATATGGAAGACATATGGAACATGCTAGATGATTATAATAGTGGGATTTGCCAGAAAATAGAATCATAGTTTCTAAAATTCAAGTCTATCTATTAAAGGAAAGACTGCTGAATATTAATCTTTGTTTATATGATACAACGTCACATCTTTGTTACACACAATTGGTCCAGAAAACAGGAATGATAAAAACCCGCAAATTTATATAGGCTTGAGTCATCATGTGATCTTACTCAGTTGATATTGAGAGGTAATGTTTTACTTTATCCCCAGCATTGCATCTGTAGTCCCTCTTCTGGGGAAAAAGAAGGTATATCCAAATTACTGGCTTGAGTGACAAACACCAAAAAGATCAAATTAATTGTTAAAAAGCAACAGAGTTATTTGGCTAGAAAGAAAGCAACTGGTACAATTTACTGGTGCTTACTGGCTGCTGCTGGAAGAGGTTTGGGGGAAACAGTGTTAAGTTCAGCTTGTCTTTCATGAGGTTACAGGAAGTTAGCAGGAGTACTAATCTCCCTCATAGACGCTGATTCTTACCAAGCTTTCAGAAACTTAATATTTTTAAGACTTGCATTTGGCTGCAAAATGTCTGTCAGAACACTGACAAATGTACAGAAAAATGAGATCAGGCTGCGGGGCCCTCATTTTCTTGGCTGAAAATTAATATCTTGAAAATTACTATTCCTTCTTCTGTAAGTTGAAGTAGGTCAGATAGGGAGAGAGTGTAACTGATAGAAAAAAAATGGAGGTTGTAGAAGAATTACCATGAGAATTGCTGAGATGGTTTGAATGAAGAGATATGCAAAAGATGAGAGAATAGGACAAAAAATGATGCTGGAAGAATGAAAGGAGTAGGTGAATTGGTTGCTTTAGAAAAATAAATGGGAAGTAATACAGAAAAAAATATATTAAGAAGAGCATAAACAAGGGAAGTAATTTTAAAGCATAGGTTTGCAAGATCCTTTGCACAAAATTCTGTTACAACAAAATTCTGTTCTGTTATCACATTGTCCTGGGGTGTTTTTCTCCTAAATTTGCACTAAACTAGAACACACATCTATCACTTCACCTGCTAATGCTTGTTTTTGAGGGGGGCAGAGATGGCTCAGCTCTCATTTTCAGACATCTGCTTGATCATACTAGTCTATTTCATATTTTTAGTTAATTATTTAGTGATTATTTTGCTCAGGTCTTTCCCTTTTATGGCCTCGTGCTTTCCCATTTAGTCCATATTAGTTATTCAGATACTAATACTACTAAGTCCAGTAAAGCCTGTGGGTTCAGCATCTGCAGTGAAATGAATTCAGCTGTCTGTGGTGAACTTTATGATGCTACCAGAATTTAAAGTAATTTAAGAAATAAGGAGGAAGCAGATGTTGGATGCATAGATGCTGCAGCTGCTGCTTCTTTGAGAGGTTTGGTGAAACAAAGTCTCACTGCTGTTGTGGTCATGCTACAATTGTCAGTATGAACCAAAGTGGAAAACAAATGAGGGGTATGCCACAAGTGGTATTGCCAGCACTTCTCTCAGTTCCTTTCTCCATACCTTCCCAAATCCAGATATTTTCTTTCCAGAACTTGGCACCTCTCTTGCCTTGGCCTTTTCTTTTTTCTTGCTGTTCTTCATCAACAAATCCATACTTTTCATTTTCCAGAATTCATGTTTTTCTTCTGTCTGTTCTGCCTTCAAGTTCTTATATTCTCACAGTCTTCTTCTTCACCTACAAATTTAAGAGACATCACTTTTATCTCAATCTTTCTCTTTGGATCAAAGCAGGTATTTTGCTGTGTGACACTCTAACTATTGTTTGTCCTACATGGTTATTTGAATTGTGTTAGAAGCTACTGAGCAATTCAGTGGGGGGAAATGAAAGTATTGTTGTCTTCACCTGTAAAATTTCAGTCTGTTTTACTTGTTTTATTGGTGACCTGTATTATTTTTATTTTTCCTTTTAAGAGCAGAGTTTCTTCTGGCTTTTTTCAAGTTCTCCAAACCTATAGTTAGCTTCAGTAAAATGATTCTGAGGAGGCCTGTTATGTGGGTCATATCTGGCAGGATAGTGTTTTGCTTCTGGAAGAATACTCCAAGATTTGTTCCAGATGGTGTTTTTGTGTGTGTATTGGGGTGTGAGTATGGCAGTGAGTTAGCTGACCCATTCTTAGATCCTTCAGAACAGATGGGGAAGTTCTCTATCTGGTGTTCTTCACAGAAAGTATTGTACAATATTTGGATTAATAGATGAAATTGATAAGGATCTTAAAAATCACTGGATTGTCCATGGGAGGCCTTTAAGAATTTCCCAGGATCCCATCTGTTTTTCAAGAATAAATGAATAGCTGAGGCACTGTTCATCCTCTTGTTTTATTACTTGGCTTCACTGTCTGACTTTTTATGTGACTGTATTTGAGAATCAGAGCACCTGGAAGAGCAAGGGTACTGAGCAGGGAGAATATGGTGGTTGTGAGGAAGGAAGATAAATAAAGCTAGCTAGGTGCTCTTGGTATTTCAGGGGTTTAGGTACCTTCATAGTCCTGGGGTAGATCCCTCTAAGATTTTGGGACTTTAATCATATGGAATTGTGTGTGTTTTTCCTGCCTTTTTGGCTGTAGAAGACTGCAGTCTTTCCTTAAAGGTTATCTTGGAGGAACCTCAGAAACACTCAGACTTAAAAGCTTGGATTTTATTTTCTGAAGAAATGTATTACAGTGAAAAGAATATGTACTGTTACAGCCTGATTATTCCAGGAATTTGAGAGACATATGAAATTTTCAAAACCTGAGAATATTAATAAACAATATGCACATAATTTCTGAAAGGCAAGAGAGGGTCTAGCTAATCTTAAATTTTAATTTATTAATAGACTTACAACATTGAAGGCCTAAAATAAGTGCTGGATTTGAACATGAATATAGAAAAACTGAAGAAGCAAGTTAATTTATAAAGACACTAACTTGTATGTTTAACAATGAAAACTCAGAAAAGGACTTTCTCCAAGGAATGCCAGCTGAATGTGTTTATGCCACACAGACTTTAAGAGCATCTTATAATGTGTCCATGAAGATTTTTGGGATGAAAAGGATCTCTTTGGTGCAGTATTGTTCATCTGTATTTTCTGAGACTTCCTGATTTTGCTCCCATAAACAGGGAATGAAAAGGTATAGAGGGTAAAGGAAGGATAGGTCTATCCACGGTGTTTTATTCACGTTGGTGAAGGTTGGAAGCTGCTGCAAAAGTTCCCATTTTATGAAACCTTTGCTATTAAATTTTAGGTTTTAGGCTATACACAAAGAAGGATTATTTGAATAGATATATTTAATTGTGGTCAAGTAGGCAAATATAGTTCAAAGTATTGAAGAGTTATGAATTACCAGTCCTGTAGATGCATGAATATTTTCCTTAAGTTTAGTTGCCATTATGCTTTAAATGTCTATTTAAGGAATCTGCTCATTGTTATTGCTAGAACACAATGACTGGGAGATCTAGAGGCATTTGGTTAAAATAAGTTTTTTTAATATTCATGCTATATATTTCAGATTGTGTTAGCAGATTGTGTATGAAGTCATCAAGTAAATACACTCTTGCACCAAGTGTATATTAAAATTATTAATTGTCACAGTTAAGGAGAGCTTCCAGTGCCAGAAAGTAAATGAGATGTGGTGGAGGAAAAGAATGCAATAAAATCAGTGTAGTGTATCTGAAGTTACAAGAATGAGCCAGATGAGTTTTATTTTTAAATTTACTTTTGAATTCTGAATCAGTTTTCTTCTCTAACCAATTCAGTCTAGTGTGTATGTAGTAATTTGCCTTAAGGATATCAAAAAGCCATGCTATGGAATTCCAGAAGTACTTTTTCTTTGCCCATCTCTTAATGAAGTTGATTAATGTGTTCTTAAATACTTTTAAGTTAAGCAGGAATATCCACCTGCACAAAACATAAATTTTCTCCACTGTCCCCACAATCTGTGACCATTATTATCACCTGTTGTTTTCTCAGCAATTATCTCTTTTAGGGTACTTAGAATGATGTTAAGAAAGTATTACAAGGGGGTTTGTAGCAGTGCTGCATTACAAGAGTAAGTTTACTGAAAGGCATTGGAGAAGTAGTCACTACTTGATAGAATATTAGTCCTTTTAGTCTTATTTAACCCTCCGGTATTAAAAATTATATCAAGCAGCCCAAACTGTATTGAGATGCACCCTGCTGTGTGTCATACCTCATTTCTCTTTTCCCTGTCTCAGCTATTTAAATTGCAAGTTCTTTGGAGAGGAATTCTCTGCTACTCTTTATATGCTACTCTACACACTGGGCATCTGTCTTTGGTTCATGGCTTTGCAGCAAGCTTATACATTTCTGTGTTGATCATCTCAGTCATGTGCTGACAATGTTGTATAGGATATAAAAGCTAAAATTGCTTTATTATCATCTCTTCATTGCTTCTTAGGATGTTCTGCCTAACCCTGTAGGAACCCCACCTGGTTTTAACTGCAATTTTTAAAATTTTCCATTTTACTTTGCATTATTCCTGTGCTTGTTTTCATTTTTCTTTATCTCTGCTCCACCATCTTTATGCTACAGCATTGTTCTTGGTGCTATGCAGGAAGAATCCACATTAGTATTTCAGAATTATTTTTGGCATTTATAGTGTAAAATGATACATACTGGAATATTAAAATCTTAGTATGTTGAGTCAGTAAATTTTATAGTTGTGCTAACATTTCTCTGCAGGATGTTTCATATGTGTATCCCTGCTGTGGTCACATTAGTTCTTTATGAACTATTTTTGCCATACATAAAACTGGGGGAACAAGCTGTCCTGATCTGGGTTTCAGTACAGAACATCAGCATAACAACAGAAATTCTGCCTCTGCACACCACTGAAAAGAGCCTGGCTCAGTCCTGTTTGCGCCCTCCTTTTGGGTATGTAGATACATGGATGAGGTCCCCTCATCCAGTCCCTTAATTATCTTTGTGGCCCTCGTTGGACTCTCCAGTGTGTCCATGTCTCTCTTTCTGAGGGGCACAGAACTGGATGCAGTGTTCCTCACCAATGCTGAGCAGAGGGGCAGCATCGCCTCCCTTGTCTGGCTGCCAGCACTCCTCCAAATGCAGTCCAGGATACCATTTACCTTTTTTGCTGCAAGGGCACGTGTCTGGCTCATGGTCAGAGTGGTGTCCATCAGGATATCTGTCTCACTTTCCTGCCAGACTGCATTCCAGCTGTGCAGCCCTCAGTGTGCACAGGTGCCTGGAGTTGTTCTTGCCCAAGGACAGGACGTGGTGATTCCCTTTATTCAACTACATGAGGTTCCTGTCAGCCTGTCCAGGTCTCTCCAGACCGCAGCACAGCTCCTTTGGCCCATCAGCTGCTCCTCCCAATTTGGTGTCATCTGCAACTCTACTAAGGGCATACAGTCTACCCCATTATTCAGATGCAACTGCACATTTGTCCAAGAAGAAAACAGTTATTAACATTTTCTAAATAATGATGTAGAATGTAGATCTGAAAATGTGTACTGAGAGATTGCTGGAGTGCTCCCAGCTGTGGGTCAACTTATTGACAGCACCCAGACTGCTCACAGGTACATGTCTTCTGCTTCAGTGAGCACTTGGTTGTCTCTTTGTGATCAAATTTAAGAAAATGTTATGTATTTCATGGAAGAGTTATCAGTAAATGCTTTTAAGCTGTTTTTGGTAAAACTAGTGCTCTTCACCCAGACTGAAAGTTTTGCATGATTTCTGAATGTATTAATGAGATGAAGAAAAGTAAGCATGGCCTTTCTAAGGCTAAATCTGTGATGGCTATTGATCTGTGGACAAGGGATGAACAAGGAATGACACCTTGACTGCAAGAAAGCTTTTAATAGTCTCAGAATACTCCTGTATCCAATGAGCAGCTCTGGTCCAGTGGGCAGCTGGATAGGTAAAATACTGTTTGTGTGTTTGGCATAGTCATGGTTTGTAGGTAGAGAACAGTATTCTACCTGGAAGCCAGTGGCAAGCAAGGACTGCAGGGGTCTGTACTAGGGCCTGTCCTCCCTCCCTTCCTTCATCCATGCTACTGGTAGCATTGTCTCCTGCTTCTGCCTTTGCACTGTCAAAAATATAGCCCAGCTTCTCTCTGCTCCAACTTGTTTGCTTGTTGCTTCCCCTTCCTTTGAGCTCTCATTAGGACTTTCTTCCAGCTATATATTGCTAATACTAAGGAGTTGGTAAAAGAAGCAGCCAGGCAGAAGCACAGTTGGACTAATTGTTTAGGAGAGAACAGATCTAAAGGGGCTATGTTCATGTAAAATGAACTTAAGTTTTGTTTTTTGAAATCAATATTCAAATGCATAGTATTAATTTGCAAAGAGCTGAGTGGACAGTATGGCAGTGGTCTGCAACATGCTGCATTTGGCACATGGTTTGATAATTTATTTGCTGAAGCATTAATCATTTGGTTTCAGGTAAACATCTTATTGGGCAGCAAATACATTCCTAATACTTCCCTTAATTTTCCTAAATTTTTGTCCATTGCAATGATACTTAGAGTTGTAATGCATCATAATTTTAGATGTGTTTATTTTCTCTAATATCTGGTCTTTTACTGTGATTTGAAATCAGTTGGAAAGGAGGTTAGACTAAAAATTTCTGGGATATTGTGTGGTGTTTTTTTTGTTTGGCTTTTATTTTTGGGATAGGGTGTTTGGGTTTTGTTTGTTTTCATCTTTTACTCCAGAGGAAGCAGGTAAAGGTATAGGGACAGTGTCAGAGGAGGGTTGTGTAGCAGGACAGCCTCTCTTACCACTCTTGATATGTGAAAGTCACACACTGCGTTCAGTATTAGTGGACCACTGTTCTCTGTTCTTTCCTTTGTCACAGTTTCCTATTAGTGTTGTCTTTTGTGTTTTGCTTCTCCTTGATAGAAACTAGAGTCAATGTGTCTTCATCTTTGTCCTCTTTGCAGTCTGGGAACCTTAAAGGATCTGCTCGTCATCATTCTTGACATGTTAATTAGTTATCACTAACTATTAGTTTTGGGGAAACTCATTCTGCGCTTCCTGAGCTGGCAGTAGGTCTGGGCCTCTCCCAGCAGCTTTGGCTGTGCCATCTGCAGTCAATGAATTCCAGACTTGTAGGTCAGAAAGCACAGACCTTGGTTGCGTCAGCTGAAAAAGCAGACAGGAGTGGATTAGAAACCTCAGTTTTGGTTAAGTAGTAACAGGAAGACTAAGATCTGTGCCGCACTAATGTGGGTCAGTTAAAATTGGCAACTGTTTAGCTGTTTTTCTCAAGCTAAGAAGGTGATGGACTTGTTCTGCATTCCCTGCTGTTAATCAGCATACTCGTCTATTACAGAATTGCCTGTGTTTTTTCATTTTATTGTTTGAGAAGTTTTGGTTAAAGATTTTTGTCCAATGGCCTTCCTAAGTGATGTGATAAAATTGACTTTTTTTTTTTTTCTTAGTAGATTTATCTTTGACCTTCATAGATTGTTGTTAGTGTTAGGCTAGGATTCTCTGCTATACAATTGCAATACTGTGTTAATGTTTGGTATATTTAACAGAATCTTAACAGAAGGAGGATAAAGCTCCTTGTTACCAGTAGCTGAAAAGTCTCGGTCATGCTTTGGGCTATTGAGATAATGAAATAACGGTTTTTCATGTCATTTGTTTATCTTGGAATTGTCTTGTTTTATTGAAAAATGACTCAATGAGTTTCAGTCAACTTTTGGAAGTGTAGTGTAGACACTATGATAGAGTACATCTCTCATTTTCCTTTTCTGGAAATCTAGTTCTGTTGAAACTCACAGCAAATGATGTTATTTTGTTTTCTTGTTTCATTTTTTCTTCAATGTTAAGAATTATTTTTTTGGTTGGAGCTTTAAAGAGGGCATACTTCTAGTTTTTCCTGCTTCTAGGAGAAGGCACTCTTGAGCAACTAATGGCTATAATTTGCAAACCAGAACATGATAGGAAGCAACAGGGTTTTCTTGTGTCCAGGCTGTGTCTTAGGACACAAACTGTTCCCCTTCCCTTCTATTCCTTCTCTTAGGACTCTAGGAAAAAAAACCATGGTGCATGAGGGTCTGTTTGGTTTTCCAGAGATCTCCAAAATCCAGTGGGATTTGTCCTCTGGAATGTCTGGAAATTGGGGGTGGAATAACTGCATTTGCCAAGACTGTCAGTGTATCACATGCACAAACAATTCATTGTAGTTGGGATGTGTCATCCTGTGAATCTGCATTTGCTAAGTGAATGTAATCCTTGGTGATTTAGCTGGCAGATTATGCTACATATTTCTATGTGGGAAGTGCTGAATAGAAATCTGGGATCTTATTTCTATCCCTATGCTTGTGGTGTTCAGTACCAAGAATGCTGCTATGCAATTTGTTATTGAAACATTAAAGGGAAGGCAGAACTAATGGGTTGGGGAAAGTAGCCTCCCTGAGGTTTTAAGTTTTCCAAGCATAAATTCATTAAAGCTGGTCTAAAAATGAAAAAGGAAAATGTTTTTCAAGACATTGATTGAAACTTTACCAAGTAATTTTTTTAAAGCTTCCAAATTCTGATTTGTTTTCAGTAAAAGCACATATCAATTGATCATTTTCGTACAGTTTTATAATTGCTTCATGCATGCTTAGTACAAAATGGGATACAATAAAAATGTAATTTCAGAACTTTTGCCAGCTTTTAAAAAATTACTGTGGAAAGCTAGTTTTTTGATTATGCAGGAAGCTTTTGTAGTTTCTAAAGAGCACAATCAAATTATGCAAAAATTTAAAGGGGAAAGTGAACATATAAAAAAATTCCTTTTGTGTAAGAGATAGAAGTTTTGTTTTTTTCTGAGAAGAGAATTTTCTTCTTAAAGAAAATAGCCAGCTTGTCATTGTGACAGAATAATAGTTATTTATAAGAAAAGTTTGACTTTGATATTTCTCCAAAGGCAGTGTCTGTGTTAGTGGAGCAGCTGGTTACACTGGGAGTTGTGGTGCTGCTATATGTGGGGAGCAGTAGTGTTAAATGTGGTTTAGCATCAAACTCATTTTGGTTGGCTGCTTTCTCCTGAGTAAGGGCAGAATATGTTACTGGTAGTGTCAGCACTTGGATTTCAAAGTGCTTGGAAGTGCCAGGCTTGTGTTGTTTTCTTCTGTCATCGGTGCCTGTAGGAGAGAACATCCAACACAGTGAAATGAGATTTGAACAGAAAAGTGATTATAGAAACTTTTGGATAGAGCGTCTGGTTGGGGAGGTTGAAAACAATTTGCTCAACTGGTTCACTGTAAAAACACTGGGCTGCATCTCAGAAAACCTTCAGAGTGCACCCTGAAAGAATCTGTTTTGCAAAGGCATTAGAGTTTTTTGACATTTCCGTATCAGAGTGATCATGCTGTTAGTCTTTTGCACTGATGCACTGTCAGTTGTCATTCTTGTGAATGACACCAATGTAAAATAGTCATGACAGTGAAATTGAGGTGGAAAACTATAGTCAATATTGGTTTCTGGCTTTGTTTTGGGGCTAATTTAATAGTTTAAAGCTCTAGGGTCTCTTCTCTAATGACTGGGTGTAGCCAAGGTGACATCAGTGTGCTATAGCCTAGGTCTCTGCTGCCTTCCAGAAGGAGAGAGCACTGCTGAAGCTTTTCTTGTGCAAATCTTGATGTGCCTTCCCTCTCTAAATCTGTCTCTGAAGTGGTGTTTTCTGCTCTGTGCTAACAGTATGGGATAAATCAGATTATCCCTTTCAACTGCCTTTTCCAATAGCCCTCTTGGTGTTGAGATGTCAGGGGTGGGCTGGGAAAAAGAGGTTCTGGGAAGGGTAGGACCTCTCCCTTTTGGAAGCCCAGAGTTGTATCATCTGAACTTGGCTGTGACAGCATGGAGTGACTTAGAGAGCCAGGCTCTCTAAGTGCCTGGATGTTGCCTCTGACTTCCCTTTTCAGTCTGTTACTAAAGATGGCAAAAAAAAAATTAAATCAATTTTAATTTAATTTGAGACGTGATATACATATAGAATCTCTTGGTGCCCTCTGAAATATGTGTGGACTTTAAAGATCAGCAAGCAACAACTTCTAGTTGTAAAGAAGGAATATTTTTATCAGTGCTAATCTCTTAAGTGCTACCTCAGTTTTTGAAGATGTATTTTCAAAAATACTCTTCATGAGCTGCAAAATGTGCATGCATTTCAAAATTTTAATTTTTACTTAGGTAAGAAAAAGTGTAAAGACTATGGTTTTTGGAAGACAGAATGGGGATGTTGAGGAAATAGGGGAGAATCAATCCCTTACAGAAATACAAGTCTTTGGTTGTAAGGGCAGAAAATACATTGTTCTTTTCTCTACCTAATGCAGACTAACAAAACCACTCCATCTGTCCACCTTCAGAAAAGATGGTAAAATGGTAGGATTCTCTGCTGACCAGTTTGCTACCCTGTGCAGATTTAGCTGCTGTTTTCTTTAGTTTTATGCAGTTTTATGCAGTGGTGTTTCCTATGAAGTTTTAAGGTTGGGGACCCTATTACCTGATTTTATTGAGCTACATTTATTTGTATTCTAAATGCTTGTCTGAATATTGGGCTTTGGTTATCCTGGAGGCTGAGTGATCCCCTTGTATAAATTAACAGGGACTAATGTTTTACCATATATTTAAAAAGTGAAATTAATGTCTTATAGAAGAGCAATGATACCTGCAGATAATCATTAACCATGTCTTCTGTACCCTGTAGATCATAGGGAAGCTAGTTTTGAAATTTGAGCTTGAAACTGAGTAACTGTTTTACTTCCAGGAAATAAGGTTTAATTTCCATTTGAAGATATAGAAATTAAATGTTAGCTATTCTAGGACACTATGAATGTATTTACCAGGCTTTGTTCTAAGCTATGTGGACTGAAATATTTTTTTCATGATAACAAATACTTAAAAACTGTGCATACAACATCTGAATCCCATCTGTTGTTATTGTCTGCTGCTATTACTGTATTGTCATATTTAGAAATATGACAATATTAGAAAAAACAATATCATAATTAAAATTAAGAGGACATACAAAGACTGCAATATGTTTGCAATGTGTTTCCTAACTGAAAGTATCTCTTGACCAGGAACTTATTAGTCTGATACTTTATGGATCAGTTTTTCCACAAAAAATCTGTACTAAATCAACTGGGGAGAATGATCTGTAAGTTCAGAGGATATTATCAAGAAAGAAGCAGCTATTCAGAAATAATTAGAAATGCATTATCAACAGTTCAGTGTTGTTTGAGAACATTTAATAGCTGCTCAAAAAAAAAAATTATCATAGTTTGAAAAGTAAGACCGTAGTGAGCTGACTCATAACTGTGTGGCATAGAAAGGCAGTGTTAGTGAATGGAAATAGTAGTCTCAAGGTCCTGCAAAGTTGGATTTTGAACCTGTTTTTTTAATATTTCTATCAAATACATGGAAAACATTATAACTGTTACTGGTAAAAAGTAAGAGCTAAGAAACAGATAAAATAGACAGTTACTGGTAAAGAGAACATAATCTCATTAACTCAGCTAAGCTCAGGCACATGCTTTTCAGCATATCCAAATATAATTTTGTGTCTTGAAATAAGAAAGGCACACTATATTTTCATCTTTATACCAGGATGCCATTATCCTTTAACCTCCTTTCTCACAAGCAGGAAGTTGCACTTATCAGTAAACTCTGGACTTGTTCTGTTATGCTTTGGCCAAAAGGCCTCGCACATCCAAGAGCTGCAGTACTGCAGCTGCATTATCTTTGCATTTGATGGTGTTCCAGAAAAAATCGGGAATGCTGGTTCCAGATGGGTGTGCTTCAAGAAGGACATAGAAAACTGGAGATGATTCCAGGTAGGGCTGTAAGAATGATGAAGGAATTGGAAATGTGCTGTTTGCTGAAAGATTTAGAGCTCAGTCTGCTTAATTTAGCAAAATTGTGGTTAAGACACCATTTGATCGCAGTCTTAGTGTATTCATTTGGGAGCAGAAGTGTCATAATAGATAGTGCCTCCTTCTAGCAAACAGAAATAAAACACAAAACAGCAGCTTTGAAGTTAAGTCAGCCAAATTAGTTTGGAAATAAGGTGCAAAATTGTGACCAGGAAGGGAGATAAAAACTGGGCAACTTACCAATAGGTATGACGCATTTACAAGCACTAGAAGTACCTAAGATTGGATGTGTTCCTGAAAAATTCACCATAGTCTTGGTTGAGTGTTAAAAGCACCAAACCTCTGCATGATTTTGTACCAGGAGTGATATATGTAGTGTGATATAGTAGGGCTGTGGTATTTGTATGCAATGCTTGATGATCACAGCTGCTTGTTCACTCTTAATAAGCTACCACAGACATGGACTTCCTTGAAGCTTGTGGGAATCATATGTACAAACAAGGATTTCTCACACAGTTGAAGCAGGTTATCAAAAAGAGATTATTTTTCCCCTTCCCCCCACCCCCCCTTTTCTTTATTTACATGGATTCGATTTGAGAACAGATGAAATAAAAGTTATTAATTACTTAGTACATATTGGATTCAAGAAACTGGAGATGTGAAAATAATTGGCGACTGAGATATAGTGAAGGAATACATTAAAGGTCCTTTTCTTATTCTTCCCTAAACATTAAATTATCTTATTTGGGGAGATAATTTACTGGACTGATAGATTATTGGTCTGACCCCATGTGAATTTTCCTATATGCTAACAGTGTTTGATTATACTCTATTATCTTCTGAGAAATGAAATCTGTAGCTTAAATTACAGCGTGTAAAGTATCAAAATGTGAACCTCTCAGAACAAGTATATGCAAAATAATCTTTCTTGAAAATAAAGAAGGTTAAAAAAAACCACGGAACAACCGAACTGAACTTTAACATTGATTAGTTGTATCAGTTTTACTATAGCAACTGATTGTATCAGTTTTAATCATATCAGCATACCAACATATCAGCTTAAAACTGGAGCGTACATTTTGTTCTTGGAACTTTAGTTCTGGTGTACTGGGCAGATTTATAATGCAGTTAATACCTCTGTTCCTTTAGATACGAGTTTCCGGTGCTGGAAAAATACCCCAGGAAATTAGCCTGTGTAACGGGATTACTTTCCAATTATTTGCTGAAATTACTTTTTCTGTCTTGTTTAGCTCTGAATGTTTTCAAACCACTTCATAGTACAGTATACGGAACATGTTTGTAGCCTGTGAGTTGCCAGTAAATCTGTGCATGAGCTGCTTAGAGCCACTGATTGAGCCATTGTTAGAAAAGCAAAGAGAATTAGTAAAATACTTGAATGAGAAGAAAGCTGCATAATTAGGGCATTGCTTTTATGTATCCTATTACATAGATAACATGGAGCTGCCTGACTGGAGAGTGTGCTGGTGTAGACATTAAATTGAAGATCACAGTATTCAGAAAGTCTGATCTGATAGCAAGCTGTCTTGGGCTCTTCCACTTGATGAGTAATGTTAGACCAACAGTACACTATGTACTTATCTTAAATGTCAGACTGTAACTGTTCTTGAAAGATTAAGATACAATATAATCTAATTTTTTTTTCCTGATATACCTATCTAGAAGTTTATGAAACTTTTTAATGAGCCTTTTTATTATAATAATTTTAAAATGCATATCATGGAAGCAGAGACTTTGCTGTCATATTTCTTACTAAAGGTATCTAATACTGTTTAAGTCAGGCAATCTGCATAGTTGCAATAAACATTGATATATTTCTGTGTGGTGAAGCTTTATATTTCCCATCAGACTAAAAATATTTTGCTTTCACTGTTGTTTTGCAGTGAACACAGTTTTTGTTTTTTGATCAAAGATACTTAAGTCATCTGTATATATTATGTCATTTATTTAGCTATGAAGTAGATTGCATAAAATCTACTCAAACATTGAAATCTAAAATTAAAAAATGGTACTTCTAATTGCCATGTAAAATTTAAATACGCAGCAGTCATCCACACATTTTCTTGCTAAAATTTTTATTTAGCAATTTTACTTTCTGAATAGCAATGTTTCATGACTTTACATAGGCTCTGTTTTTACAGAGATATCAATGAAGGATTTCTTTGTGTATGTGTATTTTAGTATTTTGAGGACTCAGATTTTCACTGGTTACTTGTTAAAATCCTCATTTTATTTCAGAAATGTTACAGTTTGCATTGATAGGGTAAATTAATATGAAATGGGTTCAAATTTATTCTTGATACTTGCTTAAAATTGAGTGGAAAATGTGAATAATTTTATAGTAAGTATAAAACCATGCTATTAATGACTCAGTTTAGTATTTTAGGATAATTTATTGTTCACTGGAAGTGCAAGTGGGGAAAAGTAGCTATGTTCTAACAAAGCTAACAAAGTCATATATTTCACATATTCCATGAGTAGTAAAAGTAAGAAATCACAAGAGCTGTAATTTGATGACATTTTGGGCGTTTGTTTTTCCTTTTCAGTCAGTGGCAAAGACTGGGCGACTGCTGATTAGCCATGAGGCTCCCTTGACAGGAGGATTTGCATCTGAAATCAGTTCCACAGTTCAGGTACACAGGTTATTTGTTTTTAAGTGTTCTGCATGGATGAATACATGTTACCCTGTAGAAGAAATACTTACCATTACATTAAAAGTTGAGGTTTTATATATATTTTTTTAATTACTCTCTTTTGCAGTTTTGTGGATGCTTGTCTTACTTTATTTGAACAGCTGAGAAATCATGTACCTACTAGGCGCTGTGCATAGTGTCTGCTAAGCTAGAAATTTAACTTCCACTGCAAAACAGGGAGACAGGGAGAGTGTGCACTATGAGATGCAGGGGAAAAATCTTCAGTCTGGTTTTAATGTTCTTTTTTATTTTTCTCATGTGGTTATCCCTTGAGTTTCTTAAAAATGCATTCTAGGAATGTTGAAATCACAGAAAAAGCATTAAGGTCCAGTACAGTAACATAGTGTAGCACACAGTGTTCAGAGACCTCATTAGAAAAGTCTGCAGAAGTTGTTCTTGTATGTTTGTGGTGATGCTCATGCACGTGTTAGCTCGTATGCACAGAACAGCTTGGAAAGGCTGAGATGTACATCAGGATCAGTTACTTCTGGAGCATTAGGTTTCCCAAGTCCTTTTGAGCTTTCTGATGTTGTTTATACCTGTACCTCCTTGGACGTTTTCCCCTTAACTTGATTTCTTTCCTGTGCACATCAGTGGTACTGGTTTGTAGAAACATCCAAATTAAATGTGCCCATCACTATCTGAAGACTCTTTTTTGATTTTTCTAGGATAGTTAAATTATAGGACTAGAGTGAAATGGGATTGTAAAATTCACAAAATATAAGCCATGTAGGCAGTAATTAAAGCTTGGTAATCAGTCTTTTTATGGGGAGGAATAGAGTTTAATTCTGGGAGTGTAACTTTGAATTAAATATGCAGAAGGAATCAGAATACTGCGTTTCTTTATCTTTGTGCTACAGTATTTTAAAGAGTTGTTGTACTAATTTTAATGTAATTATATTAAGGTAAATTAATTTTTTCTACCAAAATGTTTTCTCCATTAAGAAGCAAATATTTGGTTCATGGAGGCCTCATAGCAGCCCTCCAGTATCTGAACGGAGCTTACAAGAAAGCTGGAGAAGGGCACTTCATCAGAAGCTGTAGTGATAAGAAACAGTCATGGATTCAAACTGAACAAAGGGAAATTCATGTTAAATATATGGAAGAAATTCTTTACTGTGAAGGTGGTGAGGTATTGGAACTGGTTTCCCAGAGAAGCTCTGGATGCCCCATCCCTGGAAGTGTTCAAGGCCAGGTTGAATGGAGGAGCTCTAAGCAACCTGGCCTATTATAGGGAGTTGGAGCTAGATGAAGGTCCCTTCCATCCAAACCATTCTGTGATTCCATGATTTTTCATCCTTCAAAATAATCAGCATTTAACCTTTCTTTAGTAGATAGTCTCTGTTTAAACTAGGACTAATAAAGTTACAGGGTACTGTCAGCTGCGAGTGTAGGAAATTAATTTTCTTTATAAATTCTCACAAAAAATGTGAAATAGACTCAATCAAAAGAGCCTGTCTTGTAGCATCTTGTATTATTATCAACAGTTGAGAAAACTATTCTAAGGTGAGCAGCAAAGTCAAAATCTAGCATATAACAAAGGAAAGCATGTGTTGGATTAAAAAGTGAGCTGAAAAAAAATCTTACCAGTAAATATCATTGAAAAAACATGGGATGCCCAACATATTGCTAAAATTACAACATGATTTTTTAATCTTCAGACCTCCACTGAGAATGCTACTCAACTGATTGATCCTTCTTGAGGTGTTGTTTTTCATATCAGGGATATATATGACAAATATCACTTGTTTAGAAAACAAAGTCGAAAATGCTTTACTAAAGGGCAATTTATCTCTGTCAACATTGAAAGAAAATATTTGTTTTATTATAGTTGCTCATAATTTTATATTCATCTTTCTTAGTGAACAAGGTTTTGTATCTTAAGAAAAACTGGTCTGTTACATATGGTCCCTCAGAATAAATTCAAATATAACTCTTCGGCATTGCATTTATCCATGACAGGTTTCTTTTATACGAATTGCCTGACTTGACTCTGTGTTATAACCATATTGTCATTACTCTGTATATCTGTTCTTGAAGATTCTATCATCCATACTAAAGTTTTGATATGAGTACTTCAAAGATTATACTACAAAAGAGATGAAAATAAAAAGCTACAACTTCTTAAAGAACAGTATTGCTTTAGGCATAATAAAGACCTTGCTTATTCAGTTAAAAGTATTGATTTCTTAACAGTCAAGTAAAGTCTGTATATCTGATATCACTGTGCAGTTAAAATTAAAACAAAAAGTGACATTCTCTTTTGCTGGATATAATGCATACTAAGAATGCCAAAAATTGGGGATTGCAGTTGGCTTTAGTTTCTTGTTACACATGGAAGTAATAAGACTTCAATAAAATGTCCAGTTGGATTAGATGGTTAGTTTCCATATTGTTATTCCATCCTTGCTGTGAGGTCTCATCATAGAAATAAGGTGAATAGAAGTACATAGACTATTTTAAAAGTTAGTGGTCACATACACTTCATGGTGATATACAATTCAAGGAAAAGAGTACAAATGGAAATGATGGCTTTCACTCACTATCTATAGGAAAAAATACATTGAATGCTTTTCTTCTTGCATATGAGAGATTGAAAACAGCATTTGGGCATTGTGTTAAATCAGATTTGTTATGTGTTGAGTACAGAATATTTTAAAGGGGCGCATTATTGCACTAAGCGGTCATTTACGCTGCTCAGACATAAAATTAAAAACAAGAAGAGGTGGTGTACTTAAAACTCTACATGATATGACTTTGCCCTTTGCTCCAGTGTTTCATATGTGCTCTCAATGAGTATTCTGAAGTGAGCAATGGATACCAGGACAAATTCAATACAGGTACAGTTAAAAGTCTAAATAGGTTATATTCTGTACAAAAGCTTGCAAAACTGTCATGTTCAGCAGAGAAAGTGTTAAACTTGCATAAAGCACAGTTTGAGAAGCCTTGGGAGAGAAGCCCACTGAGATGTCACTTCCAAAATAATGAAGAATTGTGTGTGGAAATCATCAGTACATTAATAATTTGTAATTCACAGAAACATAAATCCAGTAACTGTGTCCTGTTTAAAAACAAAAATTTAAAAAAAAAGAGGGGAAAAAAAAAAAAGAGAGCGAACCAGGCAGGATGGAGACAGCACAAAGAGTAAAGAACTCTGGATTACTTCACAGGGTTGCTGCCTGCCAGCACTGGGGACTTGTTGTGGGATGCAGGAAGAAGCATTTTGGAATCATAAAAGTCTTGTTGGATGTTTAGTGGAGAAACCAAAACTGGAGAGATGTGAGGGCCAAGGTGGTTTGGGAAGTTACAGGTATGGGAAAACTGAGAGAGAAAGGGATAAAAAGCAAGTTTGTGTTATGGCTTCAGTAATATGGTGGCTGCTATTTTCTGATAGGGCTGAAATAAATGTATGGAAGTAACATATACCCTCTGGCATTGATCCTGCAAATACAGGAAATGTACATCTCAAGAAAATCTTAGTGGTTTTCTACCCATTCTCTGCAAGTAATGGCTAAAATTTTAAAAATAGAAAACTGCTCTAATAATTTTTAATGTTTTCATTTAAGGAATTTCAATTTTCATTTAGGAATTTAAATTTTGTTTACATTGATGCCATTATAGCAGGATACGCCATGAAAATACATGCTGCTATTAAAATAAAAGAAATGCATATGAGTAAAGAAATTTGTTAGCTGACCTGGTAAAAGTCATTGCTGTCTATAAAATAACAAGTCAGCACATTGTTTTTTGTAGGCAGTTGCACAGATGTGTCATTCTTGCAGGAACAGAGCAATTCTGATTTGATTGCAGTTCCTGTCTTTGTAGCACAGTTTCTTTTCTTACTGCCTGGTAAGTACTTTGTCCTTGGGCATCTCTCTGCACAGGGGATGTTGGGTCAGCTACCAAAGAAATGTATGGGTGAACACAGCTCCGTCCTCAGGAGCCCTTCCAGCTCCAGAGTGTTTCTCAGACTTACACAGAAGTATCAGTCTTCCAGAAGACTGGTATCAATCAGAGGATAGGACTCAGAAAATTCAGTGAAATAACCTGTTTCTGAGAGTTGAGTTACGTGATCTTATTTTTTCAAATCTTGCATTCTGTATCTACAAATTGGGTATAACAGTATTTGTCTGTTTGATCAGTAGTGCCTTAGATTTTTTCATCCTGCAGCAAAATAAGGCCTAATCTCCAGTAAGTGGTGTAATTTCCTGCTAGAGTGTGGCATTAAGGGAAACTATTAGATGAGCTGATTTTGTGAGAAGCATTTCAGGAAAAGTGGTTATATCATGAAATACCTTTCAAAGACACAAATTCCAGAGCAGTTCTATCTAAAACAGGTTACCATGGAAAAAAATGTGCCTGAGAAAGTTAAACAACGAGAAAGAGAAATGTAGTGATTTCAGTGGTATGAACATATAAAATAAAATGAACTGGTATTGACTGATATTGAACAGGTTGTTACTGTGCTGAGTAATTATTATTTTGCTGAGTCCTAATGAAAAAAATTCCACCTTCCAATAAAATGCTTTCAGAATGTTTGTCCCAAATACTTCTTCATGCCATTATATTATCTGTCTTTAGAATTTGGCATGTTGAGATATTCCAAACAGTTCTATTTTTCCAGTTTTCCCATGAGTAGAAGCTAAGGTGGGATTTCCCAAGGAAGCTGTAACAGTCCTCTGTGGCTCTCTGTGGTGCTTTGAGGAAGTGAATGCAGTGCAGTACTTAAAAATACCCATGAGACCAGGCTTAAGGTTCAGATCATGCACCTGTGTTCGTACTTAGCGCAAAAGGAACTAATGAATAATTTCGTCTGTGGGATGGGTTTTGAAGTTACGGTGAATAACATCAGATTTTGTGCTGGTGCAACTTAAAATCTTATTTTAATGAACAGGCTGTAAACTGGTATTAAAGTCTGACTTTATTGGAAGCAATGAATCTGGTGTAATTGTTATTAATTTAAAAGTAAGCGTTTTCATTCTCACAAGGTGTGTTGAAGCAAGTTGCCTTTTGAACTGGCCTTTGAGGCGTAATGGAATGTGTATGTGTTAAGAAGCTGGAGGAGCTTGAGGCAGATATTGTTAGAACTACATATGGAAATGAAGGAAATTTTAATTGTTCTCTATTCAGCTGAAGAAATAATAAAAAACCTCAAATATATTTCCCCAAGTTGATCAGAAAAATAATTGAGGCCAGCCTGGACAACTTTTTATAGGACACAGACCTTTTTCACTGAGTACCATTTCATGGAATAGCTAAGGAAAGATGCTCTGGACTAAATGTAACGTTGATGTCCAAGGAAAAGGTTCACTAAAACATGCAGGTACAGCAGTATGTTTGTTCAGCTGATGTAAGAAAATTACTACATTTGAATTGATGTTTTTTAACTTACTTTGACACAATTACAATAGGCAGTAAAATTGGAAGAGATGAAATATTGACACAATGTGGTCCTTCATTTGTCATCCTGTTTAACTTTCACTATCACTCTTTTGGCACATCTAGCAGCAATCACAAACTACGATATAAAAGCCTGGTTTTATAGATCACTCCATCAGTTTCTGTCCGTAGGAGTGTGATCTAGAAAATATTGGTATAGAATATAAAGAAAAGCTAGAATAAATACAGGCAAATAAATTCAAGGTGGTCATAAATTGTTTAGCAATACAAAAAAGAACATGGATTTGAAGGAAAAGAAAATCAAAATACACAGAAATAAGCCATAATGATGAAAACCAGTATGATTCTTTTTTAAGTGAGGGATTGGGAGCAGTAAGGGAAATACCGGCATAAAGTTGCCATTCAGTGACTAGAGACAAAGGTACATGAAAATGTTGTCTGTGTTTGTTAAATGTGACTCTAAACAGTTCAGCAAACTCCCAATTTATGATGCAGGATAAATTAGAAGCAATTTTTGCTATGCAAGTCTCAAGTCTTGCATAGCACTGAATATCACTACATTTTGTTACAAAATGTAGAAAATAAAGGTGAATAGACAAAATGTGACAACCCCAGGGCTTGTCAAGGGAAATGAAGCTTTATTATTCATATATAAAAGAGAAAAGGTTTATGCACTACAAAAAATGTTTGAAAAGTAAGATTCAACAGTGATTCTGGAAAGTTCAGTAAAATCAATATAAAAAAAATCCTCTTTCAGATTAGGAATTTGATATATGAATTTAACGTGAATAGTTTATATTAATTGTCAAGCTAAGAGTTATTCTTTATCTTAAAAGAGCTTTCCAAAGAGCTTGGAAAGCCATAAACATTTAGGTTTGGTTTTTGGTTTTTTTTTGGTTTTTTTTTTTTTTTTTTTTTTTACTTTCTTTTGTAAATAAAAAAGAATAAATTCTGTGCCTTGTACTCCACTGTGTGCCCTGTCCTTGAGCATTGCCCCTCACTGCTATAGTGCCTGCACAGTCCAGTGCTTGTGTGCCCAGCTGTTGGGATTTGGTGGTTGTATTTGTCTGGCAGAGATGGCATTTTTCTGAACCTGTATCACATTTAAAAGAGAGGCAAAATCTAACAAGCAATGCCTGTTCACAGGGTGGTGCCTGGGACTTAGTTCACACTGAATGTTTGAGGCCAAAATTGTTTTGGGTGTTCAACAAACATTATTATATTTTGGCTCACTGCATGGAAGTATCATAATTTTAATTTGTCTCATGTTCCGATACCTGTACCCATACAGATGTCTTGGTTAATATCTAAAAAATGCAGTACAGGATGTGAGAAATTCAGCAAGGATGAAATGGACTCCTAAGACATCTTGTTTGATATGATAATGTCATAAAGTCCAATTTGCCCATGAGACTTTATGCATACTTACTTAATTTTAGTGAACATAAAGAAGAACAAATTCTTCTACAATGAAAACAGCAAATTACTGTAATATGTTATCAGTTCAGCTACAAGGGAGTGTTGTGTTCTCTCTAGGCTGGAATAGATTCAATACTGAGCAGAGAAAAATGATTTCATGAGTTCGATATAGCCAAATATTGAACAGGACACAGCATTCTGTACTGTGCAAATCTCCCAGATATTTTCCTTAAAACAAGCAAACACCCCCCAGGTCCTAAAACAACACTCAGCATTGGAAAATGAAGTGAACAAAAATGGTGGTAGATTTCCATAAAATCAGCCCCAGAATATACTCTGTAAAGGTGTAAGCGTAGAGTGTTTACATGCCCAATCAGTCCAGTCTCTAGACATAACAAATATCAAAAAGTCTTTTCCATCTGCAGCTCAGCTTGAAATCCCTTCAGCTTCTGTGAAGCACTTCATGAAGAGGTCCTCACAAGAGCAGGCACGTGGGCTAAGAGTAGTCCCAGCCATGAGGTTGCTTGTGCACACTCACTCCTTTTGGCTTTGGGCATAGTGTCATTCTATGTGTGAGAGAGGACATGAACCAATATCTTGCCTTCAGGTGGTGTTTCAGTCAGACACTTGAGGCACATCCTTCTGATAGCTAATGATTAAACCATGTTTGAGTCCCATTGGCACTGATTTGGACATGGATTTCTACACTACGTGAGTGTGCCCTGTCTATTTGGCTTTGGGTCTGTTCTGTCTAAAAAATATGGGTTGGAGTAAGCTTTTCTCTTTTTTTTTTTTTTTCTTCAAGGGGCAGAGCCAAAAATGAGACAGGAATGTGACAGTTTCTATGGGCACTGGAAGGAGAGGAGGACAGTAAGCACTGCCTCACTGAAAGTTTTCTGTAGGTCAGAGAACAAGTCCAGCAGTAAGGTTTTGAGGGATGGTTCCCAGTGTATGTGGATAAATGCTCTCTCTTTTGGAGCATGCTGCACATGCTAGCTTTGCTGGTGCAGGACCAGAGTTCACAGATGAAAAGGATGGGTTGGAGGAGAGGTGTGTGCCCATGAACAACTCACCATGGATGGAACAGGGACAGCTCAAGTCAGTGATCAGGCTGACATTTATGGTAGCCAAAGCCCTGCAAGATATAGGCACTGTAAACAAAAGCATTCAACTGAGAAAAGAATATTTTTAAAATTTAGGATTAACTTAAATGCTTTCTATGGAGTTACTTATTTTCAAGTAATGTATTGAACAAAAACTTTTGGCACTGAAACAAAATAACCCTTTCCTGTCCCACTTTAAGCTGCTTTGTCTGTTAGGCAGAGGGCAACATTTCTTCCAGCTGTATCAAACCCTGTTTGTCTTCTCCTGTCAGAACTGGTTTTCCTTGCATCGGTGGCATACAGCAGTGTGCAGCAAAATACTTTTTTTTCAAAAAAATGTAAATTCCTCAAGAGGCACAAGTTTATCCCTGGGCAATAGAAAGGGTAGAGTGGCAGAATATGCTGGAAGTCATTGTGGTTCAGTGAAATCAAAAGTTTTGACTACTGAACAAGTTCAGTGTTTGATTCACCTTAATCACTCGAGTGGAGAGTATAAAGTGTACTCTTAGTGTATCCAATGAGGACATTTTTTCCATGTTCTGATATTTTATTTGGCATGCAAATGTTCATATGCCTGAGGCTGAGCTCCGGCATTATTGTCCTGCTGATACATCCGTGTTCATTCATTGTGATTTATAACTTTGAACAATGTGTTTAGTCTTCCATATGCTAATTCTGAAAAGGTCCAGAAACATGGGCACTGAGGCAGAATTAAAATTTTCTCTTTGCTGCCCCCCTTTTGAATTTTCATTTTCTAGCTATCAGGAATTCTTCTAATGGAACTTTTTTGTGTTTTTACTTACTCTAAGGTAGAGTTTACATTTACAGTTTTAATGCAAACTATTTTGATTAGGATCATGTTGTGATTCTAACATCTACATTTCTGATGGCTCATGAAGCTGATAGAAATGAAATGGTTTTAATCCACATTGTGAGGAGGGAAAAAAAACTCTGAACTGTCCATCCTATGTTTTCTGCTCTGTGATCCAGTGATACCTTCCTCCCCCCCCCCCCCCCCCCCCATACCATATTGTAGTTCAGTAACATCAGCATTTCTAACTGACATGTAAATATAGCTGATGATGGTTTAGGAGAACATCAAAACTGTGAACTTCCCTCTAGCAATTTTGGGTCCCTGTTAAGCCTGTTACTCAGCAGGCCTTTATACTATACCCTGTCAAATCACCGACTTGTTGCTTAATGAAAATTAATATAAATAAAGTTTTTTGAAATTCTGACTCTAGTCTGATAACAGACAATCTGTGACAGGGCTCTAGAATAAGGCAACTCTTCAGAGCAACTACTGATTCAAGGATATTCAACTTTTTTTCTGCCTGAAAACTGAACAATCCTGTATGTAATTTGCTTTATTTTGTTTAGTATTATCTTTAATTCCCAGTAAATTATGAGTTGCTTTAGAAGTGCTAGTAAGTTTTCCTTGCAGTTTATGATAGGGAGCCCAGGAGTCCCCTGTAAAAGTGTAATAATGACCTTTTGTTCAATTTCCAGCGCTTTGGAGCTATAAAAAACTTCTTGAGTGGCTAAAGTCACACAACCTTTGGCATCATTTCTCCAAATGCCTCAGTGGGATGCTAGAATCCTTTACTAGCCATAAGAATAGCAACTTAAAACGTACTAAGGCACCCTGGCAAGGCAGGGTAAAGAAAAATGTGGAGTTTTTAAATTGTACTGTATGTCAGGTTTCCTTCTTTGGGCCATATAATCAGTATTTTGTCTTACTGAAAAAAATATTTTAATGGGTTGGTTTGGGGTTGTAAAGTGCTGATTCATGCAAGTATATTATATTTATTTTCTGGCCTTTCATATTTTAATATGGCTATTAGAAATGATCTGGATAGACTATTAGTATAGAGCAACAGACATAGTTCAGAGGAGCATAATTAGAGAAGAGTGGCCTGTGGCATATAAAAATCTATGCAGAATATGGGAAAATTAGAGAGCAAAACAGAAAAATCTATCTATGTTAATGTCTCAGTGAAGTTTTAAAAATAAAAATGTAAGGAAGTTTGCCTTTTTAATTTTCTTGTATGTTTAATTTAATAAATACATAAAAGGCCTGTAAAACAGTGTGTATTTATTGATATTTTATGTGCGCTCGCAAGATCAAATTATTTTACTTCTGTGGTGAATGTACTTGTAGGAGGGGATGTAAAAAGAGCCTCTTGAGCTCTTCTGAACTTCTGTCCTCTTCCAGAGTACCATGAATTTTATACTGTTGCTGTTGGCCACAGTAAGATTTTTAATATAGAAGAGAAAACGAAGGGTGGAGTTTTACTACCCCAGAGAACTAGTCTAGGAGCTTCTACTACTTCCTTGGGAAGGGAACTGGCTGATCTTCCTGGGGCAGACACAACTTCCCAGTGCCCAGATGTCAAACCTGGCTTAAAGTCTCAAACCTGGATCTACTACAGTAGGGTAAGTTTTGACAGTGCCGAGTATCCATGTTATAGGTAGGCACAGAAGAAATTTTCGAGTAATGTTATTTGTCCAGTAGTCCTTTTGAATGCAAATGAGAACATGTTCATTGCAATCATGTAGGGATCTAGCAGTTATAGTGATGCAATTAAAAAGCTACAAAAGTGATTAAAGCCAGTTAAAAATGCCTGAATAGCAGACATAAGCCCAGAACTAGTTTCCAAGAAAAAAAAGTTGCAGTAAGTTACATGAGAGAAATAACCACACTGGGAGAGAAACTTGTGTGTCCATCTCTTCCTATGGTCTTATCTGTGACAAGATCAATGCTAGAGAAAGCTCTATTCTGTAGTGTAATGCCACTAAAAGAATGAGCTCAGGTACTCCTAGTTGTGTGTATAATTCATATGCTGTATATCAGCAGTGCCTGTGATGCTTTTTGTGGTTGTGCTGTTTGCTATCACAGCTACCACCTTTTGAAAGGCAGCTTTATTGAAAGAGCTATAACAGTACTGGCATCTGCCTGCATCGTGTTGGAAATGTTTACTCTTACCACACTTAACAGTGATCATGGTGAGCAGGAGACAAAGTTCTAGGCACACAAAGCACAAATCCTTCTAATGACACTTATCTCACAAGCTGAAAAGGGTGGTGAAGATCTAATGCTTGTTGTGACTGAGGAGGGAAGGAAGGGCTGCTTCCTCTGTACAAAACACTGAAGTGATAATCTTATGAAAATTCAAAACTGAAAAAGTTTCTCTACAAAGATCCAAATCCATCTCTTATTAATCTGCCTGTATCTACATTAATCTACAGAAGTTTCTAAAGTTTCTGGAAAAGCTGATCTGTGTAGCTGAAGCTGGAATTGTTCCTCAGATACATTAGCTTGGAAATAATATTTTGTTCCCTGTCATCACTGAAGACATGCCTTTTGTCCGTGTTCCAGCAAGTGGTGTGCTCATCACCCAGCTGTGTTTTGCTGAGGCACTAAGCATGCAAAACTGACTAACAGCAACTTAGATGTCTAAGGAGTGCAAATGTCTTCTTGAATAGATATTTGAAGTGCACACAGAAGTGTTTCACTTTTTCCCTATATTTTTTGAAAACATGCCATTTCTCCTGGACATTTCAAAGAAACTGCTGTCTTACATTTGGAATAAAGTATATTAGGAAAGAATATAGATTAAATGTGACCTTCCACTCAAAGCAACATTAAAAAATGCCTGACTCTTTGCCCAGGAGGTGGTAGGCAATACAGGCTGCACAGATTTCAGTCATTATCTGGATACCATATCCCCACATGTTTCTGGCATTATAAACTTGACTCTGAGTTGCCCACAGTGAAAATGTAGGTCCTGGTGATGAAGTCTGTGGAATGAAGATTTCATTCTGAATACCTCTTTTTTAGTATTCCACTTCTTTTGCATGTCAGTTCATGGGGAGGATAGTTTGCCCTAAGAGTCTCCTGTTTTTTTCTTTAACTGATTGCACATATGTACCATTGGAAAGCTCTACTTCTTTAAAGCAATGATTATAGTGCTTTGATTTTTTTTGTACCTTCTTTTGTTCAGCCAACAAGGTTAGTTCTGCTGTGCACTGATGAATAATCTTGCAATAAGTAAGTAGCTGAAAAGTGCCAAGAAAGAATATGCCAAGACTGTATTCCAGTTTTACAGTATTAGGAATAATGTGGATAGATGTCTAAAAAAAGTATGTCACTGTGTGTTCTAGAGAGGAAACATTTCATGGTTTTGCCTAATTTTGCTGTAATTAATTTTGCTTAATTTGGTTGTAACAAAAATTTTGTTCTTTGTAACATTATAACAATCCTATATGGCTTTGTAATTTATGTTGCATGAATATCCAGTACTTATATCAGGAGACCTAAATGAAGCTGTACAGCAGCCAACTGTAAGAGTAAACTTGTAACTTGGACACGCATATTTTAAGCTCTGTTAGTCAAAATGAAGTGCATTTTTTGAGAGAACTCGATGTTCCTCAACACAATGATTCGGTTCAAAATTGCACCCATGCCACATGAAATGGTAAAAGCGGCAGTAAAGAAGGAGTCTTCATTATCCAATGTCCTGCCTTGCTGGAAGTTTTAAAAGGCAATGCAGTACATTTATGGGCATCACACAACCATCTGAAAAATATGCCACAATTATGGTGGCTCTGTCATGGAGAATCAGAAAATGAAATTCTATTATTTTAACCTTTGTTTTTAAAAGCCATTTGTGAGACTCTGTGGTCTTCTGTTTTTCAGTCCTTCTCATACAAGTTTTCTTTTTAGAGGTGTCTGTTTTTTTCCTTTATAAGATACCTGTAGTTAGACTAAGAAGTCTGTATTTGGTTACCTAAATATATGCACTGACATAAATGAAAACAACAAAAACCCCGCAAAAACCTCATCTGTCTTGACACTTAATGAAAGTTCTGCTTGCTTCTTTTTCTCAGAAATTCTCATTCAAGAAAAACTGAGTGATTGAAAAAAGGTTAATCTAATCTACTCTAAAGTAATCTAATTTCCTAGTTCTTCCTTTTAAAGCTGATAGTGCATAAATCATCTGCAGAAGAAATGAGGGAAAAATGTCATAATCACAGTGATACTTCTTAAGAAAGTACTGAAAGAAAAAGGAAAGGTCTGTATCTAAGTTTCCTGTTCAAAGGTGATTGAACCATTGAGATCCACAAGTCATTAGTTAACTTTGGCATAGCTAGCATTTCAAAACTTCTTTGTAAGGAAGCTTTTCTACTTTCTGAGAGAGATCTGATTTTTACACAGCAATTTTACACTCCTAATTGTGTGGCTGAAAAGGTGTTGGGTTTTCTGTCCATATCTGCCCATTTATTTACTGGTTTCAGAACTTCTTTAAATTTAGAGAGTGCTTTAGAAATAAGAAAATATGAAGCTGTGTGGTTTAAAAGGTTCTCTTAAAATGGATTGTAGATTTGAGAGTATCTTATTTCCTGAGGCAGCAGCACTTTCATGTTTAACAGTGACATGTTTGATGGTTTGCAAATTTAAATGATGAAATTTGTCTCCCCATGGACAGAGATTGATACTTGGCTTGCACATGTATTATGCCAAGAGATACAAAAATCTATTATGCTAATATAATGATAATTTATTTTAAAATAAGAATAAAATTAATATTTGGAATAAAAAATATTTTTCCTGTCCTTTCTTTTGATTTATTTCCTTATCTGTGGGCTGAACTTGCCCCTGATCAAATGTTATTTATAGGTGGGATAGCTTTCAAAAAAGGATGGCTGAGAATTATTGCAAACAATGTTTCAGAAATTTTTCCATACTGAATTCAGAGTTTTCATGTCATAGATGTGAACTTTTTGATCACTTACCTTTTAGAAGGTTGTGTGACTTCTGTGACGATATGAGTACATAATTTGAGCCTCCTGTGGTTAAAAACATGGCTTTCCCAGGAACTGATTCAGATAAAAGATGCAGATATAATATATAACATTTGTTGGATGGAGGAATATCCACTGTGGTAAAATAATAGTTTTTTTTTCTGTTACACCGATCATATATTTTGTATTTAATGTATGCAAACTGTCTGATAGAAAGTAAGCAGAAATAATTAAATAATAATTGATGCCCTTGTAAGGCTATTACTCATTATTGCTTCTCGTGAACATCACAGCTAAATACAGTCTAGATGGCATAACAAAATTAGCTTCTATGAATTTCAAAGAAAATCCCACATATCAGTTTTAAATACAGAATTATTGGGATACATACTAGAGTTGTACTATGAGAACTGTTGAAATGCTTGCAGCTAAGTGACTTCATACTGCAGAAGTGAATTTCAGGTCTGAGTTGTGGTAGTACACAATACTACTCGAATTAAAGATGAAAGAAAAATCTGCTACTGAAACTTGCATTCCTGTGTTAGTAACTTAAAATACAACCAGAATAAAATGTATTTCTAAGCATACAAACATGCATTGCCAAAGAAAATATCTTCCCTAATCTGAAGCCAGTAGTTAAGTAAAATTGCTGAATATTTAAAATAAAGCGGTTTTACAGTGTTAAATGAAAGAGAATTTTGGTTTGTTATTGAAGTTCTATAGGCTACACATTTTTGTAATTATGTGGGCAGTTTTTCTTTAATCAGTCCTTAAAATATTTATTACAGTAGGTATATTTTACATTAGTAAAACCAGGTCCTCCTCACTGATGCTTTAAAATATTTTCTGGGAAAAAAAAAAACCTGGTTGTTTGCATATGTTCCAATGCTTTAGTGCTTTACTGTGGGATGTAGTTCTGCAATAATAAGTTAGTCCTGCTCTGAGTCACAAGCTGGGAGTGCTGCTAAAAATATGATGAAGATCACTCACACCTGTGGAAATAAATCAGATTTATTTGACTTGAAAAGCCCTGTGCAATATTTAAAATTCATTGCAAGTGTGAGATCTCAGTCCTTTATTTCTGTGCTAACAAATACCGTGCCAGCTGCAGTCAGCAGCCCAGTGCTCACTGCCTTAAGAGTTACCTGGCACTTGGAGTATGAGAGGTATGAGGGCCAGTTATCAGCCCTTGTGTAACATGTATCTTAATACAGTCCTGCTTTGCAATAGTTAAGGTTAGGAACTCTGAGAGCCATAAAAATAGAGCCAGTGATTGCAGTGTTTCAAAACAAGGCTGAAATAAATTATGAGATACGTAAGGGACAATATATAGGTTATTTCTATTCTTGACTGTGACAGCATTAATATCACAGCCTGGATTGCAGTGAAAGTAAACACTTAAAATGTGGATTGAAACTATTGGGAAGAAAGAGCTATAATGGTGTGGGATAACATTAGGAAAGGCTCTGCTTCATGATTTACTGGATATACAGATCTGACAAGCCATTCAGTTATGACTGAGTTAAACACGTGTAAATTTCCTTTACTTTCCTCTTTGTCACAAGCAGTGGGAGGAAAGTCTCTTCAATTCAGCCATAGGGAATGGTATGAAGCATTTTCTCCCTGAGAGGAAAAATACAGCCTGAGTAGTATCACAACACCCCAAACCTGCCTTCTGTCATAACTAAAGTCCTCTCTGATACTGGCTGGAGTGGAGTCTCACTGGATATCACAACTGTGCTAACTTGAATAGAGCAAGCAGCATCATTTTCAACAAAACCTGAAGGTGGTATCTTCTCCCTCTGCCCTTGATATCTGTTGAGGGCTGAAAGGAAACCCCCTGTTTCTCTTAGAGAATTGTCATTTGCACCCACTTCAATTGCTGGATGCAAAACAATTTTCTTGGAAATAGCTGCACTATGCAACAGCTTTACTCCTTATAACTGACAGTTTCTGCAAAGGCGTAGAGACAAATTTCTGACTGCATTCCAGGCAGCTTCACTGTTTAGGAGTCCTACATGTTCATCATACCTTTCTCCAGTCAGTAGAAAATGCTCTAATTTGTGTTTGCTTTCAATTTTTTCATAATTTACTAGCAGTAGATATATTAAAACGTGAACCAGTTGAGGAAGATGGCCGAGATAAGGGTTTCAAATTACTATTTGGCTTGGCAGCTGAAATGATTAAAAGTAATCATATTGTAACATGCCTGTGTATCTCCCTTGAAGGAAGTGACACTGCTTGTGTTTCCTGAAGCCTTAGGGCCCACAAATCAGAAGGGAAAAGAATGGAGAAGTCTGGCTGCAGATTTTACTGGCAATTTTCAAGTTTGAAAATAGTGAAATAAATGTTGTTTTGATGCTTCCAAAATGGAAGAATAGCTCTTAGGTTTTTTAAATGGTAATTTATTTTTTTTTCAGCAGGGTGGAGGTTTTGTTCCTAAGTTCCTGACTGCACTAAGTTATGTGAATGACTGCATCAGTCACAAAAAATCAAACCAGTCATCATATTAAGCTTCTTATATAGGTGATTTTGTTTTCCTGTTCATTTTGACAAAATGTTTTTTTTAGATAACAAGCAATAATAGGGAAAACTAATTTTTGGGGGAGATACGTGCCAATGTGCTGCTTTTGTGCTCTTACTATCATGCTTGAAAAACCCACAGGTTTACAGTAGCCATTTTGCTAAAGAGTAATATCTGTGTTTTGTCCTAAAGATGAATATGGATTGAATTATTGTTCTACAGTTGAAAAGGATGTGTTTGTGCTACTGTTCTTCTGGACTGTTTTCCCTGCTTTCTCATTTGTACTTGGCAATGTGAGCTGCAGCTCTCTAGAAGATCATTGAGATCGTTAACAGATCTTGGGGATATTTTCACAGCCGTGGCCACTCTTCCATTTTTGTGTGCCTTGTTGATGGTATGGGAGAGAAATAACAGCTTTTGATTAATGGAGAAAAGCATAATCTTCTGCTCTTGTTCCTGTGGATTTTAAATAATCATATGTTGCAACTCAAGAGTGTTACATCAACAGAAGGCATGATACCTCTGTCATATAATGCTGGGGACTATGCCTGCCATGGTGAAGAGTGTTAATTAGAGAAAGCAGAGCAGTGAGGGCTTAGAATTCTCTCAGTTCTCACAGTAAATCCATATCTGTTATTTTAGAAAGTTTTCAAATTGTAAAAGCTCTTTGCAAAAGGTTGTCCAGCGTCTAATAACCCTACAGTCCTGATGTCAGTGCCTACGCAAGCAGGCTTTCTGGTTTACTTTGCACTTCCCCATATACAATGCAAACAGATAGCTAATGACTGGGTAAATACAATGGGAATGTACTTTGTGCACTGTGTGTTCTGAGCTTGAGTGTTTTGGTCTTTATTTTGTTTGCCTATTTTTATATTCTTTCACAAGCACATTTTGTAATGATGGAATATTACAGAGTTTCTAGTACAGTACAGAGGAATAACACAAGGCATGTATTGTGCTGCTCAGTCTCTTTAAATCTGAAATCTTTGCCGCTGCCAATTATTTTTGGCTTTTATTCTTTTGAACTAATATAGTATGAACAGGGGTTATGTGTTACGATTCATTAGCACAAGAGAGTTCATTTAAAGCAAAAAAAAAAAAAAAAAAAACCAGACAAAAATGTATCTGTCAGACTTTGGCCTATCTCTTTTCCTTTCCTGACTTTTTAATTTATTTTTTTAAATTATAATCCCTGAAAAGTCTAAATATATGAAAGAAAAGACAGTGAGAGCTGAGGAGGAAGTCATTAGCTGAGAACTACTCCCAGCTGTAGTATTAACCCATGAGGATTACATTTGTGTCATGTAAGGAATATGATTTTCAAAACCACAAAACAAAGACATTGAAAGCAAAGTCTTTAAAACCAGTCTGAGCTTGGACTTGCTAATACAGCCCAGAATGCCATTACGTGTCCTTGCTAGAAGTGCCTGGTGCTACCTGTGGTGCAACTCATTGCCTGACAGGATTTCCAACATCCCACATCTGCTTTCCAGCCAGCTGCCCCCAGCTTGTAGTGATGCTCAGGGTGCTTGGGTCCTGGATGCAGGACTTGTTGTGCTCCATTAGGTGCTTGAACTTGACTGACCCAGACAGTGTTCCACCAGTGCTCATTTTTGCAACTTTTGTTTCACCAGCTTGACTAAAGGAAGGCTGTTGATAGCCTTGCTGAAGTCCTGGTAGAACACTATCTACTCTTCTTCCCTTGTCCATTGTGTTTGACATCTTATGTTAGAAGACAGTCAGGTTGATCATGCAAGATTTGCTCTTGTTTAGTTCATGTTGACCATTGCCAAACAACTTTTGCTCTTGGACATGGGCATTGAGGCCTGTGGTGGTCTTGGACATGGAACAGAGAATGATTTGCTCTGTCTTTCTAGAAACCTGATAATAGGCTGACTGGTTTACAGCTGTAGATTCACATTTCTGTAGATCTTCCTTGCCCTGCCTGAAAACGTGAATTAATTATATTGCTCTGCAAATCACATCCCTACTCTGTCTGATTCCTAAAATCATACAGGATTTAAGGAAGAAATGAGCTTTTATAAATCTTTCTGTGGTACCAGGGAGTTCCCTCTAAGCAAAAACTCCAACCCTGTGTTAACCACCTGATTTAGTTGAAAGTTCATGCTGGGTTTTGTTTATACAGTACCCAGTGGCCTGAACAGAATTGGCAGAAATGCATGGTCTAGTCTGCTCTTACATAACTAATTTTCTTAATTAATTAAGAATACTATGGTGGAAAAAAAAAAGAAAACTAATGATAGCATTTCTGAAAAAAACCCATAGCAACTCAATGCCTTGCAGTTATTGTGTCAATATGAAAAGCTGCAGTGACCATATGAGACTGGAATGCTTTTGCTGTGTATTGTGTTAACATCTTTCACTACCTAAATTACCTCTCATCTGTCAATCCCAGTCATCATCAGACAGGTCAATTTGGGTTTTCTTTGAACATTCTCTTGACATACTTTAAGGTTCAAACAGTGGCACTTTGAGATATTTGGAAAAGACAAGCTGAATTAATATTTTATTATTTTTGAAGGAAGAAAGGTATTTATTTTGGAAGTCAGGTAGGTTCTGTATCCTGCAGAGATGCATGGTTTTCAGCATCAGATTTTTCTGAAGGTTTTTTTTTGCACTGCATTCCTTTGCAACAGCTGGAATTGGGCTCAAAAAGTAGACAAATGGAACAGTGCTCAGAAGGAAATTGGAAAATTTTCTCTTCTAGATTCCTGGTTTGTGTATTGCTGGCTGATTTAGACAAAAGGGGACTTTAGTTTGGAAAATTTGGGAACCCGTGATGTGTTTGTGTGGGAAAAATTAGCAAGAAAAGCAGCAGAGCATTGGAGCATGGGTGTCTGTCTCTGATCTGGGATTGCTTGAACATATTTCTCCTGATCCTTGATGCTAGATAAGCCTTGACTGCTGTTGACAAATGGCTTTTACTTTATCTCTTACTTTTGGTGTCACATAGTTTCTTGAAAGTTTTAGTGTATGAATCCATTTTCTCTTTGGGATTACTGGAAGCTATCTGTGTGAAACAGAATGGTTCTGTATGGGGCGGTGGACCGGATGCTCTGGAGAACACTTCAGATCTCCACACTATCAAGTTATATGGCCCTGTTGCATAGTTAGTTTGTTTTTTCTG
This sequence comes from Pseudopodoces humilis, assembly GCF_049639895.1. Taxonomy (NCBI): domain Eukaryota; kingdom Metazoa; phylum Chordata; class Aves; order Passeriformes; family Paridae; genus Pseudopodoces; species Pseudopodoces humilis. The sequence continues at coordinate 81,536,298 of NC_142202.1, read as the reverse complement.
TTTTTTTTCCTCTGTTTTTAGTTTTCATTTTTGCCTTTTCTCATATTCAATGCTGTTCATTTATTTTTGCAGCTCTTTCAAATATTCCTGGAAGGAAAGCAATCATATGGTCTCATTTACAAGAAAATATTTTAAAATGATCTAAGGAAACCCTGTAATGGTAAACTGATTTGTTTTTAAGTCAGACCCCAAAAATAGAGAAACCTGTTACTGTCTTAAGATGCATTGCATAGTAAGCAAGGGCACTCTGTAAGGGATTTTGCAGAATGCAGCACAAAGCCTTTCCAGAAGTTGCAGAGGTGCTGTAACTTAGAATGCAGGGGGCATCCCATAAACCTTGGCAGTATTGGCAAGTAGCTAATTGATCTTGCTGAGGCTTCTGCTCTGGGTGGGTGCTCATCAACAAATATTGTGTAGTTGTATTGAATTACTGCTTAACTGAGCTCCACTGCTCATGTAATTTACCTTCACTTGGCATCGGTGCAATCAATAAAAATGTCAACAACTGAAAATAAGTTCTTTAAACTTTTAGTTGTTATATAAAGCTTGCTAGCTTCACTCAAAAATGATAGCAACATATGATCTTTGTAACTCAGAGGTGTGTTGATTGGTATCTGATTATCTTCCATTACTTAAAAATTGTTTAATAACAGTCAAAAACATGCTGAATTTATTACATTTGTGACTATTTTATATTCTTGTGCTGCATATATCTATGCTCGACTGGGAATATTCTCCAAAGGCAAATGTGCTGCTTCTGTAATTGAATATTAGCCAATAGTGTACATTGGATTGTGGATAGATAATTTCTTTATGCAAACTACCTTGTCAGACAGTTTTAATTGATTAAGGTCAGATTTTTATTTAATTTTTTAATAGCAGATGAAACAGGATTTTACATAGAGGAGCTGACCCTTCTCTAAAACAGACTGACATATGCAGGGAGTGTTTAATCTCTGCTGTATCTTATATTTGGTGCTAGGTTAGGATGCCTGACTTAAACTGAAGTTAGGGAGAAGTTCCACTCCTGGAGGGAGTAATAACAGACAGCTGAACTAAACAGAACAAACTGCATAATATACTATAGGTGATTTATGAATTCCATGTCTGGTAAGAATTACATGCTGAAAATCCCTAATTTTGAGTAAGGAGTGCTAATGTCATCTCTTCAAGAAATTCATAAACATTCATTAGACAGCACATTGTTTTTGGGAGTACTTGTTCGGTTTTATTGTCTAAGGGAGACGTATTAATAAATTATTTATGATTAGCACTTGAAGACACTCAGATTTGTCTGTTCAGAATCAAACAATTTATCTCCAAATCAATGATTCTTTACCAAGTAAAGGAGGACTACTGTGCTTTTTCAAAGAACAGTCGTTTATTTAGGATAATTCAGTATTTCTAATGCATTTACACCTGAGATTAGCGTTCTTATCTCTGAAGATGTGGTGTGGAGATTAGCTTTAAAATGCAGAGGTGATTAAGAACTTTGCACTGAGGACAATATCTAATAGCTGCATACCCAGCCCTCTGAGCTGGAAGGCAGGGAGGGGGACCTGAAGGAAGATCCCATAATCCAAGGGAGTTGGTCAACAACCTCCTACACCACATAGACACATACAAGTTTTTGAGTCTGGATAGGGATCCACCCAAGGGTATTGAGTGAGTTGATGGAAGTGGTCACTGAGCTCTCTGAGACCTTGTTGCTCTCTACAGCTACCTGTAAGGAGGTTGTAGCCTCAGGGTTGGTCTCTTCTCCTGTGTGACAAGAGGTAGGACAAGAAGAAATGGCCTCAAGCTGCTTTTTAGGTTGGATATTAGGAAACATTCTTCCATGGAAGGATTGTCAAGCATTGGAACAGGCTGCCCAGGAAAGTGGTGAAATCACCATTCCTGGTGATAAAACACATTTAAAAGATGTAGGTGTGGCAAATTGGGACATGGTTTAGAGGGGGACCTGGCATTGCTATGTTAATGATTGGACTCAGTGATCTTAGAGGTCATTTCCAACCTTATAAATTCTGTGATTCTGTGAGCCTGTTAATGAAATGTAGGTGAAGCAGAAGGACCAGCTACCCTTGAAATACCTTTGAATATGTCTACATACCTCTAGATTGCTATAAAATATGGATTCACACTTAAAAATCTCTGTGAGGGAAAATCTGTGAATAACTATTTATGGTATCATAACCCAATCAAATTTACTATTTAAGCTGCCATAGCATCTTTAATAAAGATCCTGCATGATATAGCAAGATTTAGTTTCCCAAGTGTCCAGAAACCTTAGTTTTATATGCCTAAAGCTCACCAGATTATAGGAGCACCTTGTCATGGTATCAGTGAAAAGGAAGAATTAAAGTCTAAAGATATACCTGTTCTTCTGAAGACAACTGCAAAAACAGCCTCTTACCTTATAATAGCAAGTATTCAATGGGAAATTTATAAGGGATATCAAACTAAATTTTCAAATCCCAACCTTAAGTTATTCTTTGAAAAGGAGTGGTGTATCCTTTTAAACATTGCTACATGCATAAAGAGTAAGCAGTAGTGTTACCCACAATGAAGCTGAGAAATGTGAGGATTAAAGGGTTTTTAAAATGAATGAAATAATAATTCTCTCAGACATTAAAATACAAGAAAGCAAAATAGGTCTGTCAAAAATCTGACTAGTGTAGTGCTATAGACAAAATGATGCTTTACCAAGTGAAAGGAAGCAGAAATTTCTTCAAATTTTTAAGTATTAGTAAGAAATATACTAACAACATGAGCTTTATCAGTGTGGTGTGTTTGCTCATTGCCTGAGTTTTCAAATATCCTAAAACATGGACAGAAATTTGGAATTTTCTACAAAGCAATTGCTCTAATTCTAATTCTCTCACTAATAGTACTGGAAAGAAATAGTATTTGAGTTCATAATAGAGTCCAAAAGGAGGACTGAGTTCAGGGGGTTTCAGGACTCTTTTTCAGAATTCATAAAGAGGAGGGGATATGCTATCAAGATGGTAGTCTTTAAAATGACAGATGACAGTAATCATAGAGGACAAGCATGTGAAGCACAACAAAGTAAGTAAGTGTGATTGAAGCTCTGATAGAGAGCTGGCATTACCCTTGACTTACTATTTTTAGTAACGTTACAGACTGAGAGGATTGCATACATAAAAATATTCACAAATTGTATTTTAAAATGTAAGAGGACTGTATCAGGGAAATACATTCTGTTGTTGAAAGATATTCTTCCATGTCACTCAGGTTTTTCCACAAATATTTTGTTCAGGAGATTAGTTGTGTATGGTTGTAATTATGTTGACACTTTTCTGAACTTTCAATTTTATTTTTTTTCCTTCATTGCGAACACGATTTTTAGAGAATGAGAATAAGAATAAAACATACTTAATTGAAACTTTAAAGGCTGTTCTTAGGTTTTTGCTAAGGTTCATATGATTCACATTTCTATGTGGGTGCCAGATTTTACAAGTGAGCACATTTTACTATTCAGAAGACTTAAGAATATCTCCTGCATTTGAATTTTTGAAAATACTGATCTTTGCAATAATTTGCTCTGAAATGCCATTGGTGTTTTGATTTTATCATGTGCTGTAACCTCTAACTGCTTGGTTGGAAAAGCTGATTCAGACTTAGCAGACCAAAGCGTTTGATGTGACTGGAACTGCTGATGGTTTTGTTTCTGTAGCTGGGAAATGGTGAGCGACCCATTACTCATTTTTCTCAAGCAAGTCTTCACCCTTGAGTATTAAGGAGAGAAAATTCTTTCTCAACTCAGAAATGCTTAGCATTTATAGCAAGAGAGTTGAAAATTAGGATTTTCAGCTGCAGAATGTGGGTATCTATGTTTTAAACTGAGGAAGGCCAGAGTCATTAATCCCAGATAGATGCACTTATTTCATCTAGGCACTGAGTGATGCCATAAAATGTTGAAGTCCTGGAGGCAGAGAAAAGATCTGATCTTTGATATAAGGCAAATATATCAGATATATCAAATAGATCAGCAGATAACCATGCTGATAGGCAAGTGTGTTACAGTGTTAAAAACTGTTGAGCATTTCCCCACCACGGCGAATTTTTATACTTTTAACCTTGTAGTGCTTTCTGGCATGTGGGAGATTTTAGTGACGGCTCTTTGCAGTTCTTTGGCTGGATAGTTTTTCGGTATTCCTCAGTGGCTCTCTTGATTCAGACAGGCTCGATGGTGTCATCTACCAACATGATTAATTGCTCTGTATGAAAAATAAAGGTTCATCTCACTATGTAGGCAACATGTCAGGATGAGCAGGGCTCACGGTAATTGTGTACTCTCTGTTTGCAGTTTTGTATGTTCTTTATGGCTCAGATACATTAAATTTAGTGGGGATAACTATATAAAGGGAGCTAATTTCTGATTTAGTTGTTGCTTGACGGACGATTGTCTGGGCTGGGGTAAGTGAAGGGGCTGGGCAGTTTTGGTACCATAAGCTCCCTCTGCAGTCCCAAAGCAGAAGTCTTGGTCACACAGAATGCCCAGGGTCTGCTGTGCCCCGTGGGAGGCCTCTCTGCTCCTCAAACTGTGAGGAGGTTTTGGACAGCTGGCTTAAACCAGATGCTGGCTCTAAAATAGCCAGTTGAGGTTAGAAACTGCCCACTCTCTTGGACTGATTTCAGACATTTTGTTGACAAAACAGTTTAAAATTAAATATTTTAATGTCCAAATGCATCTTGAAGTTCTTTCAGGTAGTAATCAGCTGTGGTTGCTGCCTTTTTCCTCTGGATAGTACAGTAACACAATTTTTTCAGGTGCTTCTGAGTAAAAAAACCTGCTTTTAGGTGTCTTAAACCTGGGTATTCAGTGTTTGCTTTGTGACTTGAGGGACTGAATTGTACTGCCCAAGGTTGGAGAGTGATCATTATGCCATCCCTGCCTGCTCAGTGGAGGGGAGGGCTCTGTCCCCCCTGCAGATGCCCCCTGACTGTGGGGACTCCACTCTGAGGAGCTTTGCCAGTCACTGCAGTGGTGCACTTACGTCTTGAAATGTGTCCTGAGGGAAGTGGGAGTTTTGGATCTGGAAGTTGCCTGGAGAATTTGCAGGTGTTTGGCACTTGAATTCAGAAATAAAAGTGGAAGAGGGCCCACAAAATTGATTTTATTGCGTGGAACAGATGGCTTTTCTCAGGGCCCACTTCCAGAGCAGCAGTTGAAGCAGACTGGTCACTCTCTTCTAATTAACTGAATTACAATAAGTATAAAGCAAAATCAGTTGTTTTAGCTCTTACAGTTTTTGACCAGATACTGCAGAAATGTGAATATTTGATGGTATGGATGCAATTCTTCCTGTATAGCCAAAATACCCAGGGAGCTGAACTGGAGTCCTTGCCTGTGGGCATAAAACCAAGCTGAGGAGTTGTTTTTAAAAATGAAATGTTTCTTGCTTTTAGCCTGCAGTTTAGTGGGCTGCAACATGTTTGAGCAGCAAAATAAGCAAAAGTAAGAGAGTTTAGTGCCTTAGCATGTTTTGCACTGTTTCTTTCACAAAAAAATCAGACCTAACCCTTTGTGTTAATTATTGCTGTCACCTCTGACTGAAATCTGAGTTTTAAGTAATCGTGGGAAAGCATTTCGCAACTCACAGGGCTGGAATTGTTAATATCTATGCAACTTCATGGTTTTTTTGACAATTCTGAGCCAGTAATTTTGTTTACATTATAGAAAGAATTCAGAATGGTGATTAGTGGAAGGAATAATGAAATAATTTAGTGTGCTTACCTATATAAATATTAGTAATAATTATGAAATATCTTCCAGAGAAACTGTATGTTTGTTTTTACTTCATAAATGCAGTATATGAAGTCACCCCAGGACAATTTCTTTGCATAATTTGATACTAAAAAGAAATAGATTACCTCTAATCCTCTTTATGCATACCCCAAGCATATTTGAAAATTTTCACAGTTTTAAGTATGTATTTTTAAAGCTTAATTTTCTATAAACACAGCATAAGATGATTGCAATCTGAGTTAATTGCTTCCATGTACTCTGGTTTGTAGTAGCACTACAGCTTTAAAATCTGAAAGCCATTCTCATGCTTATTTCATAGCATGAAATTTAACAGTGAATTATGGAACATACATTCAGAACTTAAATATGGAGCTATTATTTTAAATAGTTTCTTTCTGTAGTAAATTGATGTGTTTATCACTTATTACTTTAAAAAAAGTTATTAAATTTAATTCCAAATATCAGGAAAATGTTGACCATATTAGTAATCATCCTGCAGAAAAAACCCTTAACTTTTGATTTAAAAAACCCACTGATTGATACACTATAAACCTTAAAAATCAGTTTTCCATACCTTAAAAATCTGATAACAATTATTTTACGGCATATGGAACTCTGTATATTTAATTGTTTACATTTTAACTCTTTTATAGAACTTATGACTAAAGGAAAAATTATTCTTTCTACAGCTGCTCATAGGTTTTATAATCAAAGACAGGTTTAAGAAATACAATAGAAACTTAAAGGGGCTACATTTGCATTTTTGCCAAATAATGTAATTAATTCATTGCAAAATACATTAGAGTATAACATAATTATAAAAATGCACAAACTTTAAATTTAAGTGCAGTCATCTTAATTTAAAACAATTTACTGTATGTGAATAGTCTGTTAGTTGAAGTTGAAACACAAGTTTAGTTCCATGTGCTTTATAATCTGATCTCAGTGTACAAAATCTTTGGATCAGTATAAACATATGTGTAAATGAATTGTTTTAACATTCAATTTTTATGATATAATTGCTCTGAATCATGAAACCTCAGACCTAAGATGTTCCATCAGGGAGGCAGAAATACTGGTAACAGTGATATCCAAAAAGCATACAAGAAATATTTGATGAGGCCAAAGACAACTCACGTGGTGTTCCTGCAAAAACTCGAAGGGGAAAAGAAAAAGGCAGAAAACCCCACTCCGTAAATCCTGCATTATAATGTGAAAGCTCCATGCTTTTGTTGGACAGCTGAGATGGATGAATTGTATTTTAGGATTGGCTGCTGCTCGAAATACAGTCAAACTTACACTGTTCAGTATTGCCACAGAAAAAAAGTTATCTGCAGGCCCAAGTTTCGGTAATTAAATCCTGGAAGGCCCCTTGGGTGGCTAGCATTGACTGGTGTTATTCCAGAGAAACAAACATTGCAATTCATTTATGAAATATTCAAGTAGAAACATGATATATCCCTTTGCCTAACATAGTTTCAATATTTTTCTTCAAGATGAACTGTAAAAGATATTCAGACTCTTACATTTGAATACATCTGTAAGTCATGCTTAGATACAAGACATTAATGGTAGGAAGAGAAGACAGATAAAAGTTATTAAGGACCTGGAGGAGAAATAACCAATTCCACTGGGGCTGCTAATATTTAGTCCCTGACAATCTATTATTTCAATCAAGCAGGAAGCTAATTAAATGCAACACTTCAATTCTTCAGAGAGAGAAAAAAAAAAAAAAAAAGAAAGAAAAAAAAAAGGTAACGTGCCTTTATTTGAAGACTGACAATTTTTAGCAAAATACTGTTCTGTCAGAAAATGCCAGTGTCAAATCTTTTTGCCAGTTTCAGCAGGAGATTTTCAGGGAATACTAGTTCTGTCTTTCCAGGTGGAATTTCAGACAAACTAGGTCTTCTTGATTGAAGGTTTGAGCTTCTTCCCTGGGCTGTTTTCTGTTTTGTGTTCATGTCCATTGGATAAAATGCTTATGTGAGTAGCAAGGGGGGTTGAGAGCTGCTATCCCTGAGATGAGCACCCTGGCCATGGGCACAGAAGTGCCCTACTTGAGCTCCCTTCTTTGCTGCTCAGTGGCACTGTGACTTTTAGGGTGCTGCAAAGAGAATGCTCCTCTTTCCAATTTTATCCCTCTTTGTGGTTATTTATTACTCATGGGAGTACTTAAAAAATTAGACTTTTTTTGTTTATTTTTTTTATTTGCTTGCTGTAGAACAGTATCAGATGCCTTACTTGGGGAGTAGGTTCCAAACATCAGATTCATGCTGGGCAGGCCACCACCTTGTATTAAGAATGCTGTTTGGCTGAGAATAAGAAATACTGAGTATAAAAAGCTAGCACTGAATATTGTGTATTGTAGGTGTCACAATACACATTCTGTGTGCATCAAGTTCAAGTCTCCATATACATATGTCTGAGTCAACCACAATATATATTGATATTGGTGAAATTAATGTGGTCATATGCTAATAAATATTCTGATGGACTTATGCTCTATTCAGTTCCAAATGGCAGAAGTGAAAGGAGACAAAATGTCTCTGAAATATGAGTTGTAACACCATATATTACTATATTGTTGAGTCAGAAAATTTTTCCCATTTATTCAGAGTGCCTCAGGTAAGCAATTCGTCTGCAGAAAGTATTGAGAATGTTTCAGATGTACAAGGAACTTGGTAACTAATACAGGGGAAGCAATCACTGTTACTCAAAAATCAAATTATGTCATCAATGTTGCATTACCAACACAATTTTAGCAGCTTTTCTCTGAGAGGAATCCTACTTGGTTGAACCAAAATTGAGAAATCTACTTTCCTCTGAGGCAAAATCTTCTAATTATTGTGTATTTAATCACTGTCTATATTCAGAATACTAAGAAAAGGATTTCTTATATAAGGAAGCATGATGGGATTATGTGAATAAATGTGGATGTTACTATCTTTACACAAGTTATATGGAAACTTTTACTGTTGTTCAGGGATTGAAATTCTGATTTAACTTTGAGTAGGAAGATCTGAATTTACCCCATGTTCATATGGACTTTTGAACTAGTTGAGGGAAACATTTGGCTCTAAATACTATATGTAGCATCTAAATCCATTAATATATGGATTTAGAAGTTTCAAGAAGTCAATGGGTTTACCAAAATTATAGGAGCAACTTCAGAAGTCGCTGAATGGCATTTATTTTCTTTTTATATATTTGATTACCTGCCATCTTCATTCAGTTGTAAAGCTGGACATTATACCAACTTTGAATTTCATGTTAGTTGAGAGACTTCTAAGCTCTGAAGACCTTTCACTGTCTGTGTACTGACAATATATGTTGTTCTGTTTTTTATGTCCATAAAGATTTTACCACCTTTGACAGTGGATCAGGACTGAAATGAGAGGGAAATATGGATTGATTTTTCAAGTATCATTGTCTCTTTCACTCTTACTGATGGACACTCTTACTGGGTACTCTACCTTCTGCAATATTTCCATTTAATTGTGAAGGTTTGTTTCATCTCTGTGACTGCCTGTGTAAAGACAGCCACTGCAATGAGGTGTCATGGATTTGAATTTTTCTTAATAATTACTCAGTTGGGATTGATTTAAAAGTTGCATCTCTAATCTATGCACTATTATAGTCAATAAGGATTAATATCTTCAAAGGATGATACATTTAATTTTAGAGTAAATATCCCTATGGAGAGATTTGAAACTTTTTAGCAGTGCCTGAGGACTAGAGATCCTGTTGATTGTCTCCTAAAATGATCTCCCTTTCAAGATCATAAATACCTTTACTTGATTTTTAATGGTAACAAGTTAATGAAGTACACAGAGCTGCCTTTTTTACCCCTAAGTGATTCTTTGGTTGGGGGGAAATCAGAAAGAAAGAACAGCTGCAATAATTTAGAAGACTTAAATAATTAAGAAAATTTTCAAAATATGTTTGAATAAAGGAAATCATTGTATTCAATAAGAAAACTGCAAAGCAGCAACTTGAATTTCAGCATGCTGTAGTCATCGTGCTATAGCAAATCTCAGCCCTTGGTTTGTTAGGTCACTGGGTCTTCAAGATTGAAGTTGTTTATTAACCTCTATGAGCTAAGCTTTTCTTTCTCCATATAATTTGTGGTGGTCACTAAAATAAGTAGAGATGCCTTGAAAAATTATATACTGTTCAGAGAAAGATGCTTAAACCTCTGTTTTTGTAGAGCATTCAAAGTAATAGTGATTTTACAATGGATAGGAAACTATGAAGCCAACAAACCCCATAATTTCTGGAGTATCCCTGAATTCATAGCAGAAACAAAGCAGGAAAATAATGTTACTTGTGAACTTTATTTCATGATTTTTTTAAAGTCAACCACAAAAAAGACATCTGAGAACATCTTTCTTGTCTTGATGAAGAAAAAGTACAATGTCATACACTCAAACTGGATATTTAGTGATCTAAACCTATGTCAGCAGTGTCTGCATGTTTCATTTTTACAGTTAGCAGGATTGGTTGTTTGTATTTCTACCATCTGACAAGTGAAAACTCTCACCAAATACAGTGAGAAAAGCCCCATAATAACTTCTGTTCCAGCTGGATTTTTCTGAATACTGTTCCTCAGTCTTCAGAGTTACAAATTCCCTCCTAAAAGCATGAAGTACTAATTTTCTTCTGTTATTGTGCTCTGATAAAAATGTTGTCAGCCTGATGTTTTTGAAACTTAATTTGTCAGTGAATTTGCAGGGCTTTATACAGTGAGTGTAGATCGTGCCAGATTAACCTGACAGATTAGATCCTGACTTTACAAAATCTTGTCAGTACAAGAACTGCAAGGTTCCCCCACTGACGTGGAGACTGTAGTATGGTGGGCTCTCAAAAATATTAACAAGTGGTAAAGAGTAGCATTTTTTAAGACTTGGTTAGATCTTAACACTCTTGTCTCTTAATTACAAACCCCAGAATTCTTAAGTTACAAAGTCAGTATATTATTGATACAATAAAAATCAGAATCCAATAATGAATCTGGCTGATATTGAGGGTCTTAGAAACAGAATTTCTACATGACTAGGAATTATTAGTTTTTTTTTCACATAAGCTTATAAATGATTAGTTGGGTGAAAGAGGAAGAGCTAGTGTATCAGTTATCTTTGGTTCAATTGTGTATCCTGCAACTGGATAAAAAGACAAGTGTGTTTGGAGAGGCCCTTATGGTAGTAATAGTAAAGACTTATTTTTTTGTAGAAGACAGTGGTGTAGCAAACTAGTTTTTTTTTAAAGAAGTGTTGAAAACAAATGATGTGAGTGAGGAGCTGTTAGGGTCATCAGAAGTTGTGGGGAGCCTGCTCTGTGAAAATAGCTTTACGGTACCTGCCTTCTTGCTACTGTCAAAAGGAATACTAAAGTAATGCAAGTCCTATTTATAAATTTACTGGAAAAATAAACAAAGGTAACCAAAAGAAAAGTGTTTGCTAAAGTGATGCTGGGGGAAAATTATATATGAATGAATCTGAAATGAATAGCTTGAAATTAGAGAAAGGGTTTCAGGATAACCTGTCATGCAGAAGGAGCATGGATAAAAAGAAGCCAGTAACCACATTACAGCATTATCACCACAACAGAGTGCAATACAGTCAAATATGATCAATTTGTGATAGAAACTGTGGCCTTCTGTGATGGCAGAGACAGAACAAGGTTCTGAGACCTTGACAAGATTTGTATCCTTACGCTTTGTCAGAAGTTTGGGGGAAAAGCCCCAGCTTTAGCTGTGCATGGCTTGGTGGTCTCATTTGTTGAGAGGAAATCAGACATATGGGCTGGTGGGCATAGAAATTTCCATGACTGGATAACTTTTGTTTAAAAATGTGCTTTGATTTTGTTGTCACCCATCTGGGAGAGCATATCAGTGCAAGTGCACTTAATCCCTGACTTCTGACATCAGTAGTGGCTTTAGGTGACAGGAAACCTGACTTAAGCAGTGATAAATTTGGTCACTAGCAAAGGAAATAAAAGCTCACACTTTGACAGAATTCTACATTTTGTGTTCTCCCTTTATGCTTCCTCTTGTATGTCATGTATCACAGGCTCTGTGATTGCAGGAGGCTAGAGTTTATACCACTGTACATCACAGTACTGGGTACTGGATGAAACCAGAAGCCAAATGTACTTCAAGAATTATGTTAAAAATTGAAAAAAATAATCTGACATAGGGAGTAATTCTCAAACAATCCTGCATTAGTATAATACTGGTGGGTTTTGTTGTTTTTTTGCAAAGTAAGATTGCTAATAATTAGCTTAATAAAATCAGACCTTGTAAATAGTAAATTTTACAAATTTGTACTATAGTTCTGTTTTATAATTATGATATTCTAATTTTATGTATTATGCTGTTGAATGCCATTTGTTAGAGATATCTAGTCCAATAGAGTCCTGATGGATTGAGTTCAGCAAAAAATTTTAGTTAGTGAATAAACTGAGAATTTCTCTCAAGTATTTACACAAGGGAAACTTTTTTTTTTACTGTTTAGCAGACACATAGGGGGAAAATAAAATCTCAGTTTCGGCTCTATTGCAAATGTCCTTTTGCAATTTTACCAATAGCTTATTTTTACATTTCATTCATGGCAATTTTATGTTGTATGCTAACTGAAACAGAAAAGGAGAAAATTGAGAGGTGCTTCATAACTGAGTAACTGGGGGAGTTGTGTAGGTATTTTACTTTGTTTCTTTATTAAGAAATTTCACTGTACAATTGATAACATTGGTGGAAGACATAGGTTAGCTTATATAAGGATTTATAGTTTTGATTTTAAAGCAGTAAATTCATTAGTGGGGTGAAAATTAAAATTATGTAAATGATTTAGTATAACAGTAAAGTTCACATAACCATTTTAGGTATGAAATTTATTTAAATGATAAATCTGAAACATAGACCAAGTTAAATACTTGGGCTTAATCCAAGGAAAACTTCAGTGAGACTCCTAAAATATACATTTGACATCTACTGTTATATTCCTCTCCTGTGTAAAAATAATTCTTCTGTTACCCTTATTTTTGTGTGCAATATTGCTGAATATGTCACAGGTCCCACACATTTGTTTTTATATATGCATTTCATCAACTCTTCAAAATCAGGGCAATAATTTTGAACTGTTTGTTCTGGCATAAAAGAAACTCAAAATTTCATAGCCTCTGAAATATGTTATTCTTCATCTTCAGTTTTGGACCAGTTTTTAAATTAAAGAGACGTAATGCTAACTGTTTATGGTCTTATTAAACATTTTAAAATAAAAGTGTTTCATTTGCAGCCCATTCCTTGGTCTTCTGTAGAGTTGCATTGACTATTTATGGCTGCAAGAATTAATGAAGTATTAATTTCTTATTTTATAGAGTTTTTGTTCTTGTTTGTTTTGTTGGCAGTCTTTCATTACACTGGATTATTAATGTAGCCTATTTGAATAGTAATTTAGGAAATGAAGTGTAGAATGATCAAAACTATAAAAAAAATTGCATCTCTCTAGAAAAGAAGAAGAGCTAATTACATTAAGGAATTTGTAAAATAATTATTTCATGCCTTTTAGGTTAGCCTGTACCCAAAATCTCAGTCTCCAATATAATTAATTTAGTCTTACTGAGTACTTTTTTCATAAACCTTTATATTAAAACCTCATTAAATTTTTCTCCAACTTTTTTACACTTTTTCTGTAGAATAAAAATTACATCTCTATTCTCACCAGACAGATTTCTTAACTGTTAATTTTGCCTCTATATAGGAGAATATATATTATTCACTTGAAGCTTCTCAGTAGAATTCTTCTACCTGAGGGCTTGCACCATTGAGCAGCTTCCAATAAATTAAATTTATAAGTAAAACGATGGCTTGGTTTAAATAATACACCATGAAATTCCTTATATCTTTGTGTCAAGTGGTCTAATAATCCCCTCCACTCTAAGCCTGTTTTGCAAAGGTGATCACGTAAAAAATTCTGTAAAGATGTTAGATAAGCCCTCACCTTTTCATGGGAGGACAGAATAGTGCCTTTATAGTTGTGGCTGCCTGGCCAAGCTGTAGGTTTGCCCTGGGGAAGGATTTGGTGTCAGTCGCAGTGACAGCATCATTCTCACTGTGCTGTCCAAAAATGCAAATGCTTCGATATGAAAAGGGAAATGTGCTGGTTTAAATTGTTTAGTAACAGCAGCTGAAATTGCATTTCCTTTGAATTTCATTAGTGTGTGTTGAGTGAAATACTTCTATGAGAATTTTACTGTGCCAGATACGTAGACTGACAAGGCTGTCTTTGCAAGAATCTCTCGGCTGCCTCTACAGCTGTAAAAATAAAAATACTACTCACTGACTATTAAAACTCTTAGCAGCAAATCCTTCCAGTCACTTTTGGCATGCTGAGCTTAACCAGAAAATGTTTTTACAAAAGAATTAAATAAGTAATTAGAATGGTAGGTGATAAATGATGATCAAAAAATATGAAGTCTGATTATATTGGTGGCATATTTCTAGCTTTGTTATTAAAAGGTAGGAAGTAATTAGAAGTAGGTTAATCTTTACTGAAAAGCTTAACAAATGTTTGTTGTGCAGAACAACTGCTCATTCGTGCAGAAAAATGACCTGTGATCTGCAAACATTTTCACGTAAGAATAATTTTATGCAGACGTTTAGCTCTGTTGATTTCCCTTGGATTATTCAGCCATGTTACTGTACGTGTAGCAGTTTGCAGGATTGTTTACTGAACAGATCAGTTAGTAATGCCAAGTAACTAAATAAAGCAAGAACAGTCAGATACTCGTGAGCCTGGAAGATCATTCTACCTTTGGGGCTTTGGGCATGTTTTTAGAAAATATGTGGGTCCCAGTGCAAATATTCGTAATTGCCATTTAAGAAAGTGCACGGGAAACAGGAATATCCTATAGAATAACATAATTTGTAGTGACTTTGCTTTAAGGTGGTTTCCTGCTATACAGAGGAACAACTTCTGTTTGAATAATTTTGTCGTATTCTGCATATCTAACATAATTGTCTAGGAAAATATAATATTTCTAGTATTTGTAGCAGAAAGTTGGGAAGTGATCATCTAGCAGATTGCAGTTAATTATCAAAAACCTGACTTGTCAAAAAACATTCTTATGGTTCACTTAAAGTAGCTTATTCCATAACCTGGAAGTCATTCCACATCCTCTTGAGTGTATGTGTCTTTTGCCATTTATTTTGTGGAGAAGAATTGTGCTGGCTGCTGCACCTCATACCCCAAATGATGCAAATTGTACATTTACTAGGAAGAACTTCATTCCTGTCTGTGTGTTCTCCTGAACTGAATTATAGTTCAGTTCTAGTTGTAGATTCTACCAGAGTCAATTTAAATGGTGTAATATTTTCATACGAAGTCTTTGCCTTTTTGCATAAAACATACGATAGGTTATGAAGAAATAAAAATTACTTTTTATTCATTGTCCTTCTTGTTGAAAAGATAATTATTTTACATAAATAAAGTTTTGGGTTTGTTTGGATTGTGGTGTGTTTTTGGTTTTGGTTTTTTTTTTTTTTTTTGGTCTGGTATTGTAAATACTGTGGGAAAGCAGTGCTGATCTCTTTGTGCAGTTCTGCCACCAAGACAACTCAGCCAGTAACCAAGGCTCTAATTCCAACAGCTTCAAGTTAATACTCTTGCTGTGAATGTTTGTTGGAGTGGTTCTGTTAACTTGATAAGGAAAATTTAACAGATCATACCAGTTGTGTATTGGGTTATAAAAGATTGTTCTATTTATTTTTGAAGCTGGCTGAAATGAAATTTGAAGGCAAGCTTTAAGCCTCAGTATTTATTGTTCATTTTATGTTATAATACTTTATCTTTCATAGAATAAATTTTACTTATTCTGTAAATTCTATGTTAATTATTACTGTAAAGACTATATTTGCAGTTAATTGTTTTTTAATGGCAACAAGGCAATGAATTACACAGAACAGAGTTCTTTCCCCCTAAATTTTTCTTTGTTTTATAATTAATGAAGTATTTATTAAGTAAAAATGCCATCTCTTTTAGCAATTACAAAAGAAATAATTTTAGCAGCTAACTATTTTTGTGTATTTGACAAGATATAAATTACATAATTTCAAAGAATTGGTAACAAATAAAATGGATCATTATTAATCTGTGCTAAATTATATAGTCTTCAAGTGATTTGAAAGGAGAAAAATATTTGATAGAAGTTAAAAGTTTACAACATACATCTGCAGAGTTCTCTGAGGAAAAATTGTGTAATTGTTGTAACTATCAGGAAAAGATTTATACAAATATTTTCAGACAAAAATGGCTAAGCTGTTGGAAAGAAAAAGTTTCTCTAAAGAAAGTACATAGATCTCTCTCTCTCCACATATCTCAACTTGAAAATATCTTGTGGGTGCATTGTATAGTACTTATGTAGGTCATAGAGGTGACTGTTCATAGGAATGTGACATATATATGTTGTCAAAGCAAATTATGTTTAAAATGTGTAGCATTTGGTGCTTGCAGCTGTAAAGGAAAGTACTACAATTGAGAAATATGAAATCTGCAGATGCTTGATTTTTCTGGTATAGAAAGTAAATTTTTAAAATAAGACATTATTTTTTAGCAGGAACCAAGGAAAAAGCTGTTTAATCTTTATTTAGTGTAATCTTTATTGCATGAAATTCACATTTTACAAAATGGGGCTTGATTGACAATGTCTTTGGAAAGTTTCTTGTGAAAATCTAAGTTATGAGTTAAAAACTAGATTTTATTGTAAATGAGATTGTTGTGTTCATTATTAATCTATAGCATGTTTCATCTTATTTTTACAATAGTAGGTAATCTACAGTTAAAAATCCATATGTGGAAGTAATAGATAATATAGATGTAACAATCACCAACAGTGTGATCTGAAATAAATGTTCTTAACTGTTTAAGCCCCATACTTTAGTTTATGGCAGCAACATAAATATATCTGAATAAAAATCCAGAACAGAAAGTGAAACTGATGCAAATTAATTTGAATTAATTAATTGATTTGAAAATTAATTGAAATTTTCTCTCTGAAAAGTTCTTCAGTTAAATATGTGTTTCTTAAAATTTTATAATCTGTAGATGAGATGTCAAAATTAAGAACTGACCACAATTTAATTAAAGCTTTGCAACCTGTCACATGAATTCCTGAGTGTAAATGTTGTAGTTATTGTCAGCCGAAAAATGAGTACTGTTGCATGAAGAATGTTCCTATGGTTTGTCTTTTGTAATGGACTTTAGTCTTCTTTTTATTATAATAGCTATAATACCAAAATAAATATCAAGAGTTCTATCCAACTCTTTGTATTCATATTAGCTTTTACTATAAACTTTTTGTTTATCATCCTCTGTAAGTATATTCCTGTGCTGAAAAAGGAGTTGTAAAATCAGTGGTCTTGTGTAGCCATCTGTACATTCTAGTAGCTGCTAATTTTTTGGAGTACTTGTAGTGTTGCAAAATAAGAATAGTATGGGAGAGAGCTTGAGGACATAAATTGTTGCAGAAATTATTTATTTTTAAAGGAAAGCTTTCTCACTTAGGAAGTATTCTACACACAAGTAGAAATGAAAAATAAAGAAAAAATCCTGTTTACAGACTTTAATCCACGCTAGCTAGAGGGGAAAAATGAAATAGATCCAAAAAATATGGAAATAAAGTAAAACTATAATACAGAGAAAGACTGAGTTTGACTTTGTCTGATTTGCTAGCTATGCATTAAATAGTCTCATTTACCAGTACTTACTTACCAAAGTGTTTGCATTTGAAGGTCGGTTTACTATGACTGTGGAATTGTAGAGATTCCCTTCAGAGGAAGGACAGGCTGGAGCAAAAAAACTCTTTTAACTATCTTCTTCTTGACCAGATACCTGAAAGCACTGCCGCCAAATGGCAGATGAGATTGCTTTATTTTTCCATACATTGCAGACGGATGAGTAATGTTTTCTTTCAGTAATGCCCAATAATGGACTTGTTTTTTTATTTTATCCTTTTTGTTCAACTCTGTATCTCTGTAAATGTCAGCTGTTCTCACTCAAATTTTTTAAATTAAATTTAATTTTAAATTTTAAATTTTAATTATAAATTTTAATTTAATTTAATTTAAGAATTTGTAACTTAGAACCCTGATTTAGCAGTGAGTACCTGAATCTCTGATAAAAGTAAAATGTGCTTTTAAATAAAGCTAAAATAACCTTGGATAAGTTTTCTATATTATCATACTAGGATGCTGTAATCTGGGAAAATAGATTGAATATACCACATACTGGAGGATCCATTTCACATACAATTATGCAAATTCCAGCAAGTCCTTGGGTTTAGCTCCTATTTTCAAAGCCAAGGCATGTGATTGTTTTAAAGTGTTGTGTGTGACATGTTTGACTGATTGCTGTGAATTTCAAGAACACATTTTTAGTGGGACCTGTGCTCTTAAATTGTTTTGAAAAGTCTTTTAATAAGTGTGCATTAAGCATCAAATAGTTGAAATAGAATTATATGACCAATTATATGCCTGTATATCCTAATATAATAGTGTATTTTCCAGAAAGCTTTGAGTGAAAATCAGGCAAATGAAGGAAAATTGTATCATATTGAATAACTGGCCAGAATTTGGCCTCTGCAATTAGGAAGCAGAGCAAGAGGAACAGCAATTTAATTTTTGTTTTTATATTTTTACATTAAGAAAAATTTAGATATATTGAATTAATAACTATAGCTGTTGCTTTTGTAAACACTTATTTTTCTAACAAAATATTTTTTTACTTTAATTGAAGTTTGGAAGTTGTGGATATCCTGCTAATAGAGTATGACTTTTTCATACAGGTTTTCAAAATGTTTTATGCTGAATGGGAAATCCTATGCCTACTACTTTACTTCCAGAACCATTTAACTTTGAAGTTTTTTTCTAACATCTTCCTTAGAAAGACATCAGTATGTTTAGACAGTCTGTCTCCTAGATATTGGTCTGTGTTGGGTACTTGAAAACAGCACTGCAGGACTGGGAGGCTGTGGGTCTAGAATAAACTTGCATGTTTTGGTGTAATGCAGCTGTCAGTTTTGGGGTGGTCCAAAAATTATTGCCATGTCTTATTGGTCATGGGAATCAAGGAATCAAGGACTGTTTAGGATCAAAATTATCCTTGCCAGAAAATCAGAATAAGACATCTACCTTGTGGACAGATAATGGATTTATTACACTCTGCTTCTCATTATTTTGTATTAATGTGAACCTTTCGCTTTACAAAAAAAAAAAAAGTGTCTGGAAATGGAGCTCAAAAATGTTTATGTTGTTTGCATATATATTTTGCCTCAGGCATACTCAGACTTTGAAGTTTTCTAGGTGAATTAATGCATTATTAAGTGTAATTGATACTGTGTGCAATCATACAATTTCTTGGACTTTTTACTTTGGTTCATTGTGCACTTCACAATGCTGGAGTGAAAGGTGATCTCAGTGTGTTACCAGTACCTTCTATACTGCCAAATATTGTGATGTATAGAAAGCACAGTAAGCAGAGTTAGGCTGCCATGGACTGCAAGGCAACATGCATTCAAAACAGTTCATCAGTCTGAGAAAATACTTAGCACTCGTTTGTAGAAAAGCATAGCTTTTTAACTATTTTCCTTGTGGGCCTGGCGGAAAAAGACCGGTAGATTATACTTCATCTTCCATTTTGCTGAGCCAAGTACAGGGGAAGTTGGCCAGGATTTCTCAGTTGCTGCACTCCAAAAAGGAGAGACCAGGAGGAGACATGTTTTATCACTTCATTTGTCTGCTTTGGAAAGCAAATACCTGTACTAAAGATATGGGGAGAAAGGGAGCTGATAATTAGCATCAACATCAGTTGTAGTTATCTACATCTGCTTCTCACAGATTTTTGTGGTCCATGCCATCATTCTGGTACTTGACAGTAAGAAGATCACACTATATATTTGGTTATTAAGATTGATAATGTTACATATTTACAGGTTAATTTCCAATTAATGTGGTATTTGTAGTATTTTGTGCCATTCTAGGTAAAATAATGAAACTCTCACAGTCATTATCAAATCTGATCTCCCAAGTGGAACACAAATTGTGGGGGGTTGTGTAGAGCATGGATTTGACTCACAGGATAGGCAAATCCACTTAATTTTCATAACTGCTTTATGCTTAGAGCCTTAATAATCTTAAGAGTTCAAAGAAGTTTGAACATGATGTTCCTTTAGCCAACAAATAGTATGCACTCTTAGATTATAGTTATTCTGTATGCTTAAAAGTGGCACAGGAAAGAGACTCTTACTCCTTTGTTCCTAAAATATTTGCTTCTTGGCAGCAGTAGTCTGGATGTATAGCAAATGTACTAAATATAACCTGCCTATGATTTAATGCAGCACACGTGTAGAGAATTAAAATAACATTAATACAAGTTGTTTTTTTAATAAGTACCTTTGTGCAAGAGGAAGGACTATTCTGGTTATGACTACTTATTCAGTGATATAAATAGAACTTTCAAGTTTCCAGGACTGTCAGTCTGGCAAAGTTAATTTGACCTCAATTTGTGATAGAAGACTCCTGAAAATAATGTCCTCACTAACATTTATTCTGTATTTCTGTTAACAGGAGGAATGCTTTTTGAATTTAGAAGCTCCTATTGCAAGAGTATGTGGCTATGACACTCCCTTCCCTCACATCTTTGAGCCCTTCTACATCCCAGACAAATGGAAATGCTATGATGCTCTTAGAAAAATGATTAACTACTGAGCAGTAGTACAGGTGAGAAATAACATTGTGTACTGACAGGTTACCTCCAAGGGTTCTGACAGGGTAACTGCAAGGTTTAGGGCTATAGTACTACTTGTTTATTTTGTTTATTTACTACTTGTTTATTTAGTTATTTATAATAAGAATTGCCTCTTATGGCTTTGGGCCTTCAGTCTTAAAGGTGTCTGAATATTTTTGAGTACTGCCATTGAAATCAGTGTTTAAAATTAATTACCTTGCTGAATCGATCTGAAAATTAAGTGTCTTGAATCCTGGGAAGTGAAAAGAGTATGAAGTGAAGGGTGAAAGGAATACTTACACATAGAATATAATTTTATCTCTATTAGATTACTCAAGAGTTACTTCATAGGCAAGCCACAGTGTTAAATTTTATAATTTTTCACTCCTCTGGGTGGCCTGTAATCCTGCAAAGTACAAATAACACCAAATTCACCCTGAATATTGGCTCTGTATTGTAAACATACACAACTGTTGGAAATACATGAAGCATCTGTAGTGTCTGTTGAAGCACTAATATTCAGTATTTGTTATAAAAGTAATTTTTCTTTATGGTCTTCCATGTAATTTGATCATGCTTGAAGATTTTACCTTGCAGAACACAAAGACTTTTTTTGTATTTCTGTGTCTGTTACTCACAGTCTGTAACATCTTTTGTTTCATTATAATATTATACTAAGTAACATTTGACAGTGGGGGGGTGTTGCTGACCAGGATTTAGAATTATGCTGTGGGAGAACTTCTGGTGTTTAATGACCAAAGTTTAACAGTTTAGAAAATGTGTTAACACAGTGGATTCTGTGCTTCCTCTAATTGAACAAACTAACCTAGCTTTTGAGATACAGTCTTGCTGGATCTTGTACATGGTAAATGAAAAGAAGAAAACTACAGAACCTGTGATGGGCAGGCAGGGGATTTTTAGCTGTTGACACCAAATACAGGAGGGCCAAGGTGGGCCCTGTATTAGGGACACTGTCTTCTGTCCATTTTACCTCTACATTAAGCTGTGAATTAAATTTATAGCCATGGATAGAAGGCTACCAGTACCATAATGGTAATTTCCTTTATATAAATAGTTACTTTCAGGAGACTTTTTAGCATTCCACTCTGTTTGATTCTCTCAACAGCTGATAGTGGAGTGCCTGTATGAGAAATGGGTTTGCTACCAGTGATGCAATGTCTCCAAAAAATAATGTAGTTCTATTTTTCTCAAAAATCACTTGTTACTGACATACCAGAGCATTTCATAGAATCACAGAATATGCTGAATTGGAAGGGAGACATCAGGATCATTGGGTCCAACTCCTGTCCCTTTGGAAGCCACCCCAATAATCCCATTATGTGCCTGAGAGTGTTGTCCAAGTGCTTCTGTCAGGCTTGGTGCTGTGATCACTTCTCTCAGGTGCCTGTTCCAATGCCTGACCACCCTCTGGGTGAAGACCCTTTCCCTGATATCCAACATAAACCTTCCCTGACTCAGTTTCACGCTGTTTCCTTGAGTCCTGCCTTACCATGAGAGAGAAGGGCTCAGTGCCTGCCTCTCCTCTTCCCCTCACAAGGAAGCTGTAACTGCAGTGAGGTCTCCCCTCAGCCTCCTCCGGGCTGAACAGACCTGGTGCCCTCAGCTGCTCCTCATGCAGCTTCCCCTCAAGGCCCTTCCCCATCTTTGTGCCCTCCTTTGGACACTCCCTAATCATTTAGTGTCTTTCTTACACTGTGGTGCCAAAAACTCCACATAGGACTTGAGGCAAGGTTGCCCCAGTGCAGAGCAGAAGGGACAATCCCTTCCCTTGCTCGGCCAGTGATGCGGTTCTTAATGCACCTCATTTCCTTGGAATTAAAACTAAAGCTGTTTTCTGACATGTCATCTTTTTTGTAGAATATGTAATTAGTGTTTTCGTTTTTTATAGCAGTTGTCCTTGCCTTTGATCTGGGTTGAAATAAACTCCTTAATGACTTGTTTCCTTCTTTTGTTTGTCACCTCTGTAACACAGTCAGGGAATTTTGCCTAAAGAGAATGCTTGGTTGTATCTTTCCTTGAGGCAAGTTACTGGGTCATGCTAGGTAGCCTCTGATTTGTTACTTTTCAAAGGAAACCAAAGCACCAAATATAGTCACCTCTGTAAGAAAAGGGAGACAAACTGAGGGCATTTGGTGGTTCAGAGACTTCATTAACTCCCTCTTCCACTACAGGATGGTAAAGTGAGAGAGATATGAGATAGGAGAAAAAATGCATTCTGAGATTGCATCGAATTTGTGCACAATCCAATTTCAACACTGGAAGTCTATACTAAACCTGGTCTAAAACATGGAAAAGTCATCTGCATTTATACTTCTATTTCTTTCATGGGCTGGACCACACACAAATGTCAGAGGAGGTTATTGGTCAGCTGAAAATGTGGATTTAGCATGTCAAGGAGCAGGTTTATTAGGGGTCATCTGAAAAACAGTGCCAGGACACAGAAAACTCTGCCTTCTGCCTTGTCTAACAAAACATCCAGATGTTGGGGTCCATAACACCATATCTTTTGGTTGGTGTGACTAGATATTAGTGTCACAGAATGAGCTGCTCAAAGTTTTTCTGTTTTTTTCTATGAGAGTACACACAGCCTCTCTCATTTCCCCCCTGGGAGAGAGAACTGGAAGAGTAAAAAAAGCTGGGTTTATTCATGGTTAATAATTTCCAAAGTTAGCATTATTATCTTAATGTACATTTAGTTTTGTTCAGCCTATGCTGACAGCATCTCACACACAGGTAGTTGCTTATCTTGAGTTTGTCAGTACAGATGGATTTCCTGCACAAAGACAGTGTTTGTTAACGTGTCCTGTATACCTCACCAATGAGACAGACAGGAGCAAAGTCTCTATCTTTCAGCAGCTTCTCAGTCATTAAAATTTGTAGCTATGTTAGCTATAAGAGAAATAGCTTCCAGGTAGGCAGCTGTGTTCCAGATAACTCTCTGTAGTTGGAAAACAGATAAAGATAAAAAAAGCAGTGAGATTAGGATGGACATACATTTCCTGGGTAAGTGGAACAGTGTCTGGCTGTTTATTTGAGGAGGGAAAAAAACCCCTAAAAGGAGAAACAGAAGATAGCCATGAAACTGAAGAAAATAGTGACAAATTTTATAAAATATACTCTTGTTCACCAATATGTTGAGGGCTGACTGTAGCATAGAAATGGCAAGTATTTAAGTGTTTTTCTGTTCTATTTTGCAGCTTTTACTACCACATTTGTATATTTTGTTTTCTTGTCAGATTCTGAACAGATACTGAATTTTAAAGCTGTTCCTTGCTAGGTTGCAGTTTACCTCGGTGAGAGTGTGTGTGTTCATGGAGGGCCATTGTTACTTTTACAAACTTATTCTCTAAAAATGCAACGTTACCACTCTAAACTTCATTGCTGAGCTATTTTATGAGAAGTTTAATCTTGGTGCTTAAAGGCTAGGTGATCTTAGGGGGTTGATTTAAATTCATTTTTCTTTCCAAGCATGCATTTGAAATTGGTTGTGCTGGAAACAGGAAGGGACATGGTAGGTACTTTAGTTAGTAATTGTGTCTTCCTTGCACTTCTGGCTGTTTGGCAGGGCTTCATACAGGTTAGCTTGAGCACAGGACAACGGTACTTCCTCTCCTTGTTTGATAAATAAGATATGAGAGACTGTGCAAGATCTTTTTAACCCGAGACGAACAACCAGTTCTTTTCAATACATGAATCACAAATGCGGCAGGCTAGACTGCCTGCTTAATAAGCGCTAACTGTAACCACTAGAGTAACAAACCTCCAGAAGCTTGAGTAGGACACAACATTCCTGGTTTATAATCTTTCCCTGCTGGATGACAGAAGTCATGCAAGTGGCCAGTGAATCATGTCTTACAACAAGTGAGTAGTCCACATATAAGATACCACACTGCTAGAGCTATGAGTTAGACTGTTGGTATGGCTGCTGCAAGTCTACACTTGCATTTAGACATTGCTGAGAATTCATGCAAGATCAATAATGAAATTATCTTTAAAAAAATCTCTGTAAACAGGAAAGGTTTTGACTATAGTTTCTTTACCAGACCCCTCTTCTCTGTAATAGTAGAATGATAGTATATCTAGTGGAAAAAATACAAAACATTTACTTAACATTCTAGAGTAGGAGGGAAGGTAGTTCATCATAATTTTTTTTTGTGTAAATGACAATAATTAGTGGTGTGATGACTTGAGGTATCATTTGCAGCATTTCTAATTTCTTCAGGTCTACCTTGGCAGCTTTAAAGATTTAAAATAGTATTTTAACTGAAAATCAGTAAGTGAATGGTAGTAATTTGTTTTAGTTCATACACCTTGAAGTTAAGACATTATGAATTTAAGAAATAAGATTACCCTGGAGTGTGCTGTCTGTTTAATGTGCAGATATTAATTTCAGTCTTCAGATTTATAATTTATTTTGTCAACTTTTTCTGCAGAGAGGAGAAGAACAACAGGGAAATACAGAAGCTGCCTTCAAAACTCTTGACATTTTAATCAGATCTTCTGGGTTTGGAATTTACATAGCAGACTTTTCTTTTAACTCAGCTATCCTGAATGTTCATCTTGGCTATTCTTCAGCAAGTTCAAATTTTCCTTAATTATGAAATCAGTGATGGGCAAGTGATTGTTACAGTAAGTAGTTTCAGATGTATTTAAAGGTATTCCAGATGTTGAATGAAAATTGCATATTGCTGTGCTTCACTAAGTTACATCTAGACTTCACTGTGTAAATATGAGACGCAGAATTTTATTCAATAAAACAATATGCTCATGTTGTCTCTTAGTTTTGCTATTGTTTTGGAAAAACCCAAAGAAGTTACCTGAATGTAACTCTGTTTTCAACACAATAAGCCTGACTTAGTCAGACCAATTTGTGTGATGGACACCTGCTTTAACTGGTGGCATCAGTGTTTTACTTGAGTGTCTTCATGCAAAACAGTCCCTCATACTGATTTCCCTTTCTGCAGGGTGAAGTCCATTTTTCTTGAGAAAGGAGGAGAGCATTTTTTGCTTTGTTGCTCTGAGTGGGAGGCTTAATTGATACATCTTTGCTGCAATATCCTTCCTTCTAGAATTGGAATGTGTCTGCTATTAAGCAGTTGTGTGAAAAGCAATTTCTCTTCCTTTTTTCTGCTTTGCTGTCCGTACAAATCAGTCTCATTCTGCATTGCTTCTTACCAAGTGGGGGAAAGAGTGGAGTGGGGCTGAGGAGATGGATGTCAGTAGCCAGACAATCACATTTCTGTGATTATTCAGGGGGGTCTTTCTGAGAGAAAGAAGAATACCTTTGTACACAAACCTGCTCAGGACAATCCTCAAGGTGACAGCTGAAACATACCGGGGAGGAACCTGAGGAGGGATAGCTTCACAGTCAGTATCAGTGGATCTGTGGAAAGTGCAAAATTGTTATCTTTTCAGGTTCTACTGTTTTGTGTAGGATTCTGTGTTCATAATTTGTGCATTCCCTAAAGGATCCCACAACTGATAATGAAGTTAGTTTTTAATGTATCCAATCAAAATGAGATTGTTGTCAAATCTTGCAAGTCTCCTGTAAATGCCGTGTATAGAACTTGTTTATTGTCAGAAATAAGATAAATGCTTTACATGCTTTATATTTTTTTGTGCTGGATGGAAGCTATTTGGGTCATATGAAGAAAAATGGTTTTAAAAATTATTTCTGTCTTTGTAGAACATCAACAGATATTTTAGTAAGTGTCTCCTAAAAATGTACTGTTACTGTATTTCAAAGCATAAAAAATAGATGCAATTATAGTACTGCCTTAGTGAAATGTACTTTGGTAATTAATAGCCTTAATAAAATATACTTTATATTTACAGTTTTCATAGAAAAAAGGTGATTTCTAATTCAGTGCAAAGCTTAAGTTCAAGTGGCCTGTATTGAAATATGGAATAATATATTTCTTAATAAACATGTAGATAATATTTGCTCTTAATGTGTATTGCTACAATCCAGTTGAAGGGCAGGTTTTGTGTTTTTGGTGGCTGGTGTTGTGTCAGTTTTAATAGTATAAAAAATGGTTTCTTTCTCCTCTGCTTTGGGTAAAAGAATATTTTTCTCTGGCAAAGATGGATTAATGTTCTAAAATAGGTGTTGCTCCCAAAAGCCTGCCTAGATGGCAGTATTCACTCATGTAACCTGTACTCAAGGATGGAGGCTGTTTAAATGCGTGTTATGAAAAAATTACTTACAGTGCTAAGCTGGATGGGAAGGTGTATGCTGGTACATACAAATAACTGTTTCTTATTACATTTCTTAATAATAAAATCCAACGATAAGTCATATTTTCTGGTTTTTAATCACTTAGGTCTCTTAATTGGATATTCTCAGGTTTAACCTGTACGAAGATTGTTTCAGTCTAAGTAACTCCTAAAGGAAAAATTTTGTCACTACTCCTTGCTGATAGTCCAGAAAATTAGTAATATATCTAGTCATGCTCATTTAACATTAATTGCTGGAAATACTTACGGTACAAAGTTTATTGTTCGGTCCTGAGATCTTCATCAAAAGGGTTGTCAAGTATTGGAACAACCCCAGGGAAATAGGGGAGTCACCATCCCTGGATGTTTTTAAAAGATGCGTAGCTTTGACATTAGGAGTGTGGTTTAGTGGTGGACTTGGTTGTGCCAGGTTAATGGTTGAACTGGGATGATCTTAGAGGTCTTTCCCAACATAAAGTATTCTATGATTCTATGAAAGACCTACTCAGCCTTCATGGGACCCCAGATTTATTAACTGCAGATGAAAGACTTGTATCCTCTTCTGTCATCTAGCTCAGTTAAGACTGTAATGCCATAACAACCTCACTGTAATAAACACTGCAGTGATTATATAAAAATTGGATTTAAATCATTAGTGGTATTCTTCCTCGTGGAAGTGCATGTGTTGATAAGAGGATTAGCCAGTAGTACATTCTCACTGCGGTAGCCAGGAGCCTTGACACAATGACCTTCTGCTCCTATGGTCTGATAATCAATTCTGAGCCCGTTAATCTTTCCAGACAGCTTTCTTGCTCCCATAGCTGAAACCCGGTGTTCCCAGTGCACTGCAGAAGCTCTGTTCTAGCCACATAACTTCAGAGGCAGCAACTGAAAGGAATCCATTCAGCAAGCTGGCAGAGATTGTTATCACAGCAGCTCATGGGGTTCAGTGAGCATTATATGTTCATAACAAAATAAGCTGACACAGTCCATAAGCTCTGCCAGATTTCGGCAGACCCAAAATAAGGATGCAATTCTTTTGTAGCTCTTTTTCAGCTTAGCTGCTCTGCAAGATACACGTTGATTAGATATGGGAGAGCTACAGCTGACTTCAGCATAAACATGATTTTTAGAACTTGGTTCAGTTGCTTGTGCTTTGGCATTGAATACCATTTGAGATGCCCTGGGGTGTCCTGCATGGTCTCCATGTCTCCTGCTTCCATACATCCTATGTAGTATCTGCCAACCCCACATGTATCTCGGGTGCCTCAGGGCATCTCAAAGAGCAGATGCTAGTGTTCAGGCATCTAAATGGAGCACTTTGTTTTCTGGAACTTTGGATAGCTGATGTCTGACCATTTTTTCTGTGAGTTTGCATAAAATGCCAGCACTGAGATTGATGCGTTCCTTGATTTTCCAAATAAATTGCTCAAATCCTCAGTATGTGCATAATGTGGGATACATGATGTTGTATGTGAAAGAAAGTATTGTCTCCTAGGTGATGGGCTGATGCTGCACTGTTCTAGTTACTTCCTCAAGGAAAATATTTTAGAGCAAAACCCCAGCCTTGAAACTGGCCATAAGTCACAAGGTTTCTGATTATTTTCTGAAGATAACATGGGCAGGTTCAATTTCAGCAAAGCCATGAGCAACAGGGGTGAGTTAATGGGAGAAGAGTCCCCTTGCTTTCTGTGGGCTCTGTGTGAGATTCAGCTCAGGATTAAGCCACGTAAATGTGTCCAGATCTAGGTGTGTATGGCTAGAGCAGAGCAGCTGAGCTGGTACTAAGTTCCTTTAAGTCTTGACTCATTCTGGAAGCTGAATTGACTCCACTTACTGGTGGTCCCTGCATGGTGCCACATTAGGTGCTGTAAGGTGTCCTGTCTTGCCCTCAGTGCTTGTCTGGAAAGGTTCAGGTGTCCCATCAGTCCTTGGTCACTCCTGCTACTCGAGGTACATCTTTCACTATGCTCAAAGTCATCTGGGGCATCATTGCTAAGAGTGTGGGCAGCAGGATCTAATTCCCCAGTGGCTGTGGCTGCCATGGGATCACAGTCCAAAGGTAGACATTAAATTCTTAACTTCAGATGAAATCACTCATTCCATGCTTTTGGCAGAAGGGATAGAGTGGAGGGGAAGCACATGAAGTGTTTTGTGGATGCTGGGGCCATGCACTAAGTGGTAGAAGAAGGTGGGAGAGGGTGGTCTGTCCCTTAGTCCAGCTGCTACAAGCAGCATTGGCCTAATCCATGTTTAATATCACGTTAGTCATCCCCAGCCCCCTAACAGAAATATCTAAACCTCCTGATGAACAATACCAATTAATTTGATCAGTTGCCTATTTTCATATTTCAAGGGGAACACTGAAGCAGCCCTAGCCTTGGTTTTATGTTACTTGCTTTGAAATTGCTTTATGGTCTTTGGTGATGTTTTTAAACCCTATTTTTGTCTGCCAAAATGTTTCTGCTACTCTAAGAGCAGAAACTAGTGTCTGGTGTTGCTCATGTAGGTCTGTGGCTAACTGTTCTGCAACTGACAGTAATGTGCCACCAGTGTCTCATAAGGCATCCCTGTTGATTCCTGTGTGTAATTAATTACTTTTATACGGTAATTAAATCATTCCTGTTTACTTGCACTCTGCTTGCAGCTGAGTACTTGCTGAAAGGAGAAATTTTCTGAATTGCCTGTGGTTGCTCTCTTGGAGCGTTGGTGAGCTCTGCCCTGCCTGAGCCACTGCTAGTTCCAGGCTTGAGCAGTCTGGCAGTTGAGAGGAAAGTGACCCAGGCTGCAGGCAGGAGAGTACGGCTGATGCAGCCCCTCCCCTCTGCTGCCCTTCCAGGTTCAGCTGTACTGAGGGCCTCGAGGCAGCCCTGCCAAGGGTTCGGCTGGCAAAGGACGCTGTGGGTGCGCGGAGCCGTGCTGGGCCCCACGTAGCTTTGGTTTGGCTGGGGACGGGGGCTGGAGAGGCGGCAGAACCCTGCCCCTGTGAGCGCTGTGACAGCAGCACTGCTCCTGTCTGTGAGCTGGGGACAGGCTCTGGCATGTCTGGAGCAGCACGTCCAGGCAGGTCTCAGTGGCAGCTGCACAGGGGAGATATTACAGATTGTTTTTCAGTGATGACCTGGGACCTGACGGGCACTGTGTGACTCCAAGCCTGCCTGCATTTGCAGTGTATGGTGTTCCACATGCAGCTCGGCTGTTTCACACTCTTTATTTGCTAGTCTAGGGGTTTGCAGGAAGGGGCAAACCTAGATAAATTTAAATTAAATGCATAAATGTATGCATTTCCCTACCATCCAGCCTGCTGCAGGGTAATGCCTCAAGTCAAAGCAGAAAATGATTGAAATGTATGTGCCACACAATGAAGTGTTTTTGGGTAATTGTTTATCCCATAAAACCCAGAAAGATTGTGTCTACTGTGATGATAATGTTTTAATGCCTACTGGCTTGGCCTCAGGAGTTTTCAAAGATGCCTCTCAAGAGAGTGGTGAGGCAGTGGAGGAACAAAGCCCAGCCTTGTTCAAGTGCAGCTCTGATGGTTTCATGGCATCTCTTCTTGTAACCTACTGGTCCTGTGGTTTGATCATGAAACAGTTTAACTTGGGAAGGAAAGTGTGAGCAGGTTGGCATTCATATGTTAATACATGGAGAACAAAATGGACTAAGGGCAAGCTTAGCATAATCATAACTTAATCCTCTCAAATGACTTTTTGTCAGTCCCCCCACTATCTCTTCAGTAAAGTTTCCCCCCTCCCTTTTTGCCAACAACCTACTTACTCCTTCGACTACAGCACTTAAATTTTTGAAGTCATTTTTGTCACACTATATTGTAATAAAACCAAACTTTTGTTTCTTACTTGGTGTATTACAGTTGAATTACAGGCCACTGAAACAAGTGGATGTTGAACAGCCTTGCCAAGCAGAGCTGGTCTGAAGCCCTGGCCTCCTCCTTGGTCCTTCCCTTCCTGGCTTGGTCCCATGCCACAACCAGCCCACAATTTCCTGGGTGTGGGGAGACTTTGCTGCCCCAGGTGGGGGGCGGTCATGGAGCGAGTACCACAGCAGTCATGGCTGCTCCTGGGTTATGCAGAGTGAGAGGGAGAAGAGGTGTGAGGGAGCCATTAGCATTTTGCAAGGTCATAGCCCTGCCTGTCCTCAACCAGTGACTCCAGCCTCCCCAGGTTTCCAGCCTCAGTCCCTTGGGAGAGGGAGCCAGCCTGGACATCACAGCCTATGTATCTCTCCCTGCCTGTGCTGCGTGCAGGCACCATGTCCCATCCCTCAGCATTCCTTCTTGTTCCTTCTCGCCCATTGACTTACAGCAATTCACTGCTCAGGCTGTGGAACACCCACTCAGGCAGTGATCTGGGTGTTGTCATAGGCACAGCTTGAGCCTTTGGGAGATGACACTTTATCTAATTAGCTTTCAATGAAGAACATGTGATTCATCTTGTGTTACGAGCAGTGAAATCACTGAACATTTTGCTGTCAGCATCGCTAACTGAGCCTTCAGCTTCCACAGTACTGTGGTTTAAGGGAGGCCTCGTGCAAATTTGTCGGGGTTTCTGTCATTGCTGCACCAGCTCACTCCCCTCAGCTTCATCTGCCTCTGCTCTTGCAAAGCTGTTTTGTGGCAGCACAGCATTTATTCATTCTGATGTTTTGGGAAGGAGGATGTTCAAGTTATTAATACAGTTAAAATCATCTTGGTGCAGCGTAGCTGCAAAAACAAACTGATGTTTGTGGTGTCTATAGACACACTGAAATTAGTGAGGCTGCTGTTGAATGAATCTGTCTCTGTGAGATTAAAATTTAAAGTATCTTTCCCAATGAATTTGATTAATTTTATTTTTAAGGACAAGCAATCCTTAGGTTGTAGTCATTTCCTTCCACTGTCCTGGTAAGATGTCTATATCCATAGATGAAATCTTAAGATTCTTCAACTGAGTATTAAATATGGGGCTATCTTCTAAGCAGGTTCTTTGGATTTATTTTCTTGTTTTTCAACCAGGGGAAATAGTCAAATTCAAGTGAGATTTGTTCTTTTATTATTTATGAAGCTCTTTAATCCTTTCATTAATTCTGATGCTATGCTGAAAAAATCTGCTAGGTAAGTGTTGCTGCAGTCCCATGCAATGAGGTGAATTATGTCTGTGAATACTCCACTGCCAGGGAATATAAAGACCTGATACTGTATCTGAGGTTTTGGCTGGGATGGAGTTAATTTTCTTCACATAGTAGCTGGCACAATGCTGTGTTTTGAACTGACTACAAAAACAATGTTGGTAACACCCTGATTCTTTGGGTTTTGCTTAGTGCTTACCTTAATTCAAGGATTTTCTAGTTTGTCATGCTCTGCCAGTGAGGAGATAAATGAGAAGCTGATGGGGAACAGGGCAAGGACACTTGACCCAAGCTAGCCAAAGGGATATTCCATACCATAGAATACCATGCCCAGTATCTAAACTGAGCCAGGAGGATTGCTGCTTGGAGATGGGACTGGTCGTCAGTCAGCAGCTGGTGACCAAGTCTGTTGTGCCTTGTTTCTCTTGGGTTTTATCTCTTTCTCTCCTTTCCAATACTATTATTATTGTTGTTGTTATTATTGTTATTGTTATCATTATTATATTTTGTTTCAATTATTAATCTCTTCTTATCTCAACCTACAAGCTTTACTTTTTTCTTCCCTATTCTCCCCACTCGGGAGGTGGAGGGGAGGAGTGAGTGGCTATGGGGATCTTAGTTGCTGGCAGGATTTAAACCACAACAGTGAGAAATAAAGCCATGACTATACTGTCCGGTGTCCTGTACACCTGGAGAACATCAGAGTTTGCTGCCTCATCATCAGGACCTGTCCCTGCCAGCCAGTGCAGCGACAGGGCTTGTGTAGGGCTGACCACCTCTCAGAACAGCCCTGCAGCTCAGGGAGGGTGCTGAGGGCTGCATAGTGGCAGGAACACCAGATCAGAAATATTCCCATGTGTCTTGGCATGTGAATAAATGGTTCAGGTCTGGGTCACCATCACCAGCTAAATGTTGTGCTCACTGAGGCTGGACAAAATTTCTGTGTCTCTGTTGACATGCTGTGCATCCTTACTGGCCTGCGGCTGTAAGCTCACTCTCTGCTCAGCCCTGCATGCCAGGCTGTCAGGCAGGAATATTCCACACTCTTATTTGTACAGAAACACTCTTTTATTTCCAGGGCCGCTGATCTGTGTGGGTGGCAACCCTTTCAGCTTCCCCAGATGGTCGTTTCCTCTGCCCACACTGGAAACGATTTAGGTGTCCCCTTGCCTTGAGATGGATGCTCCTTTGTAATTTGCGAGCCCCACCACGATGAGCGTGCAGCACAGAGCTCCTGCAGCAGTGTCCCAAAGCAGGGCTCAGCCACAGAGACTGAGCTCAGTTGGGCCTGTCTGGGGCTATTTAAATGCTCCTGATTGGTTTGATCAAAAAATTATTTTCAATGAAAATTAGTGGGGTTGGTGCCATCCACCTGGTGTACAAGCGCATGAATTTTAGGCTTGATGGAGCAATGACTACTGTCTGCATGCATGTGTTACACTCTTCATTGAAGAGCATACTCAAGTATGAGTATCTTGGAGGAAAAAAAATCAACAGAACGCTGCTCATGAGTTTTTAAGAGGCTGTGTATAGTGCAGCACTTGAGTTGTGTTCCATTATTTGAAAGGAGATGTTCAGAAACATCTCAGTTAAGAAATAAGAAGGTGACAAAATGTGGTAAAGACTATAAATTGTAAACTACAAAGTAAGCCCACATCTTGCAACAAGAGCTGCTTTATTCAGTCAAGGAAGTGCACTTAGGCGTAGCTTTAAATAGCATGCATCAGAAAAACTCTCAAATTCTATATAATTTCACATAATTAAATGTAGGTATTTCATCCTACTACAATTTACTGCCTTGCCCCTTGTGCCTACAATGTTGATATTCATCATAGAATGGAGCAGTTTATTTCAGTGAGAGCTAACCCACACTTGCAGAGCCCAGATTATAATTATCCTCCTGCCAAGTGCCAGTCACGGTTCCTCTGTTGCCTGTCTGCGAGCCGTCGGAGCCGGCACCAGGCAGAGTGGCATTCACAGCGCAGCGGCTGCAGGCGGATCCCCAAGAAAGCTGTGGCTCACCCCATGCCCATGTCTTCTTTCTGCACTTCTGTCTGCAAGACTTCTCTGTTTTCCTTCTTGTTTTGCTCCTCTTAGTCCCAGGGTAAATGCAGCCCTGCCTTTTGGCTGCTGAGATCTGGGGATGTCTGGAGAAAAAAATTGTTTTAAGCAACATAAACAGTAGGGGGAAGTCCTGGAAACCTTTTTGTGCTGTTATCTTTGAACCACTGAGAGCCCAGTGATGATGGCTGTGAGGTGGACAGGGGGACCATGGGACCAGGTCTGCTTTCTCCCAGACCTGAAAACTATTGGGGTTTGATGTAGGACCTCAAAGGGCAGGGATGTTAAGCATGAATCATAGAATCAGAGAATAGTTTGGGTTGGAAGGGACCTTTAAATGTCATTAGTCCAACCGTCCTGCCATGGGCAGGCACACCTTCAACTAGGTCAGGTTGTTTAGGCCTTATCCAACCTGGCCTTGAACAATTCCAGAACTAGGGCATCTACCACCTCTCTGGCAACCTGTTCTGTTGTCTCACCATGCTCAGAGCAGAGAATTTCTTCCTAATATCTAATCTAAATTTGCTGTCTTTCAGTTTGAAGCCATTTCCCCTTGTCCTGTTAGTACATGCCCTTGTAAAAAATTCCTCTCCATCCTTCTTGTTTGCTTTAGGTCATAGGAGGCTGCCATGAGGTCTTTCTGGAATTTTATCTTCAGGCTGAGCAACTCCAACTCTCTCAGCCTGTGTTCATACCTGTGCTCCAGCCTTTTCATCATCTTTGTGGCCCTTCTCTGGACTCAGTCCAAAGGGTCCAAGTGTTTCCTGTGCTGAGCACCCTAGAGCTGGATGCAGTGCTGCAGGTGGGGGTCTCACGAGAGCAGAGCAGAGGGGCAGAATCACCTCCCTCAACCTGCTGGTCATGCTGCTTTGGATGCAGCCCAGAATACAGCTGTTTTTTTGGGTTGCAAGCACACATAGAAATAAACAGGCCAGTGAAGATGACACGAGAGTACAGGGGCTTCAGCTCTGTTCCACACCTGGGAAGAGAGCTTCCAGGCCATGAAAGAATGCAAACTCCAAAAAGGTGGTGGTGGTGGTGGTGGTGGTGGTGTGCTCAGGGATTTGAAAGGCTGTGACCAGGGTGCTGTCAGCTTGCCCAGAGTGTTGCTGTCACACCAGGAATGTGTTTCATGAGCAGTGACACAGACATCCTTGTGCCTGCAGCATCTCTTGTTTGTGTGGCTAACAGGTAGGGCCTTGCACTGAGCAGGCAGGCAAGCCCATGCCACAGTGCCAGGAGCAGGGGTGGCTCTGCTCTGCCACAGAACTGGGAACAAAAGGCTATTGTCCAGTCCGAACTGCAGCCCCTGGATTATGTGCTCTTATGGGTGAAATTCCACTGGAACATTGTGACACATGCAGTGAGTAGGATGAGGTCCTCACTTATTCCTTCAGCCATCAGTCCTCTCAGGGGAAAGCACAGGAACACCAGGGAACAGCTGAGGAGCTTCTCCTTCAGCACTGTCAGCATCATCACCTTAAAAACTATCTCATCAATTGCATTTCTAGTTGAAGTCTACCCCAGTATTGTCAGTAAACATTGTATACTGCTATATGCCTATATTATATATACACAGCCTAGTATATGCTATTAGATGGATTATATTTTTTGCTGTGATGGAATCTGCATGTATTACCAAGGTTCAACTTTATTCCTTTGCTTCCTCTGTCCTTGCCTATTGTTGTTTTCCTTGTCTTCACTGTTGAAAGGAAAAAAATGATCGAGGCATCTCTAGTGTTTCATGTGGAGAACATCTAAAACAGGCCAGCAATGTACTAAATGAGTTCTCTAAAGTGGATTTGCTGAACAGATCTCTGATTAAAAGGAGAGTTCCTTAATTTCTGTTGGATATGCCTGAATACAACACATCCCGCACCTCCATTTTTTTCCCCATTTTTTTTTTTTCTTTTCTGAATGTTTTTTTATCTCTTCCTTTTACTTGTGTGGAAAAACAAAACAAAACAAACAACACCACCAACACCCCAAAACAAATAAACAAAAACAGCAAAAAACACCTGAGTGAAAAGTGCTGATTTTCTGCCAGTGTGCTATATGCCAGAAATTCACACAGGTAAGTATATTGAAAAAGAGGGTTTATGCTTTAGTTTGGTAAGATCTGGTTTTAGCTCCAGAGAGTTAAGGCAGGGCTTTTAGCAATGGTAGCTAAAAATACTTCCATGAAGATGTAAGATTTCTGAATTGACACAATTTTTTTAATAGAAAAACCTGTTTAAACGAAGTCCTTGATTTATTTTTTTCTCAACCCCACCGCTCAGACTTTGCCACCTTCAGTCTGCAGCACAGGTACAGCTAGAGATAATGAAAAACATGCAAGAAAGTGTGATGGGGGTTAGCTTGCCTGTTTAGCCATTCCCAAAGCAACACTGGCTGGGCTTCCAGGGAGGGATTACCACATCCATACATTTCTATTTTTACATCCTGCAGCAAACATGTTATTACCACGGAACTGAGCAGGGCCTACTGAGAAATGAAACTGTGGGCCTTGTCTCTCACACACCAGAGGAAGGCAGTGCCACCAGCCCAGCCAGGGGGGTTTGCAGCATGTCAGCTCTGGAAGCAGTGGTGGGGTGGGGTTGGGATGGGATGGGATGAGGATGCTCAAACCAGGGGATCTTGCTCATTGCTCAGCCTCCCTCTGCCCTGGCTGCCATTCCTAGAACAAGAAGGGTTCCAGGGTGAAAATCAGAGTGGTCCCTTGTTTTCCATGTCCTCAAGGGAAAGCTGTAGGCTGGCACCTGGACCCAAACCTACTGGCGCCTTTGTAGCTCTGCAGAGAGAAACAACCTTTGTCAAGCCCTTTGTATGTTTTCTATTTTGCAGGTAGTACAAAGGTCAGTTTTTTGACTGCACAGTTCAGCTACCATGACAAAAGTCTTGAGTGCACTACTGAGCTTCCAGAATAATAATCATAATTAACCCCCCCCCATATTTTTCTATTATATGGACATGCCAAAAGATACAGGAAATCCATGGATAGATGGCTTTTTCATTTTGGCATATCCTGTAACGTTAATACATTTGCTAAAAAGCCCTTTTTCAAGCAGTATTTATGCCAAGAATTCCCTTCTGAAGCTCACATAATATCTGAAAGTATTAAAAAATTCCTTGTTCAGTACCTGCATGGCTTCCAGTTATAATAAAGTCAGTCATGTGGCAGATATGATTGGCCTGATCTTTTGTAGCATTTTGGGTATGTTAACATATTTTAAGTTTTCTAATTCAGACCCCTGTGCCAGAAACATGTAGCAACCTTTTCATGCTGAAGTCTTTAGAAGTATTATTTTTCACTGTGTTCTCCCACAATCCCACTTTGCGTTTTGACACAAACTGAGAAAACCAATAAATGAAAGGTGAAACTGGTTTTCCAGGCATGATCTTCACTGCAGCTGTTTGCTGGGGTGAGCTGTTCTGTACAAAACATGCCAGTTTTGCTCTTCAGACCTCCTTTAGGCAAAATTGTGAGTGTGGAAGTGTGGTGCAAGTCAACAATACCTTTGGCTGATCCCAAAGAGGCATCTTCTGCAGAGGAGAGGCTGTGGCTTGGCCAGGCCAGAGGCACATGTGCTAACTGCAGTAATAGCAACTGGGAATGCCTTGGTTACCTGCTTCATTTGTGGAGATTGACAATGAATGGTGTTCCTGAGGAATCAGGATTGGGATCAGCACTGTTTAACATCGCTTTTGGCA
Source organism: Pseudopodoces humilis (assembly GCF_049639895.1). Lineage (NCBI taxonomy): Eukaryota > Metazoa > Chordata > Aves > Passeriformes > Paridae > Pseudopodoces > Pseudopodoces humilis. The sequence continues at coordinate 81,498,618 of NC_142202.1, read as the reverse complement.
GTGGGAATGCTGGGATTGCCTGCAGCCTCAGCAATTTTCCTAACAAGACCAAGCTGTGCGGTGATGCCGACTTGCTGGAGGGAAGGGATATCATCCGGAAGAACCTTGATGGGCCTGAAAGGTGGGCCCATGTCAACCTCATGAAGTTCAACAAGGCCAGGGCAAGGTCCTGCACATGTGTAAATACAGGCTGGGAAAGAGAATGGATTGAGAACAGCTCTTAGAAAAAGAACTTGGGAGTGTGGGTTGACAAGAATCATAGAACTGCTAATGTTGGAAAAGACCTCTAAGATCATTGAGTCCAACCATTAACCCAACACCAATATGTCAGCACAAAATCATGTCTCCAGGTGCCAGATCCACACATTTTTTGAACACTTCTTGTGATGGTGATTCCACCACTTCCCTGGGAAACTTCTTCCAGTGTCTGGCCACCCTTTTGGTAAATACATTTTCCCTTACATCCAAATTAAATCTCCCCTGGCACAACCTGAGGCCATTTCTTCTTGTTCTATTGGTTGTTATTTAGTAGAGGAGACTGACCCCCACCTGGCTACAACTTCCTTTCAGTCTTCCCGGAAGGAAAAAGGTGTCCCCTGAAAATCTTTTCTTCCAGACTAAACACCCCCAGCTCCCTCAGCCATCCCTTACAAGACTTGTGTACCAGACCCTTCCCCAGCTCCACTGCCCTCCTCTGGACGTGCTCCAGCACCTCAATGTCCTTCTTGTAGTGAGCGGCCCAAAACTAAACACAGGATTTGAGGTGTGGCCTCACCAGCGCTAAGTACAATCACTGCCTTGGTCCTGCTGGCTATAGCTGATACAGGCCAGAGTGCCCATTGGCATCTGGTCACACTGAAGCTCAACATGAGCCAGCAGCGTGCACTTCCAGCTCTAAATGCCAACTGTATCCTGGGCTGCATCAAAAGCAGTGTGGCCATCAGGATGAGGGAGGTAGCTCTGCCCCTCTGCTCCTCTCTGGTGATGCCCCACCTGGAGTGCTTCATCCAGCTCTGGGGTCTCAACATGAGAAGGATATGGACTTCTTGGTCCAGGTGGCCATGAAGATGCTCACAGGACTGGAGCTTCTCTCCTATGAAAACAATTTAAGAGATCTGTGATTATCTAGCCTGGAGGAGAGAAGACTCTGGGGAGGCCTGATAGCAGCCTTCCCATACTTAAAGAGAGCTGGAGAGGGACTTTTTTCAAGGGCATGTAGTGATAAGAAAAGGGGGAATGGCTTTAAACTTAAAAGGGTGAGTTTAGATTAGATATTGGGAAGAAATTCTTTACTGTTGGGGTGGTGAAGCACTGGAACAGGTTGCCCAGGGAGGTGGTAGATGGCCCATCCCTGGAAGTGTTCAAGGCCAGGTTGGCTTGGGCCCTGAGCAACCTGGTCTAGTTAAAGGCCATGGCAAGGAAATCAGAACTAGGTGATCTTCAAGGTTCCTTCCAAACCAAACCATTCTATGATTAACTGGAGTTTGATTTTCTACCATCCAGAAAAGCTTGGCTGTATGGGAAGGGACAGTGGCTGCTGATGGGGGTAGGTGGGAAGGCTTCGGAGACGGAAGGTTGTGTATGACCTAAACACGGATGGTGACAGAGACTCAAGAAACTGCATTGGAGAGCCTGGGCCAACCATGACCCATAAAGTCTTGGCAATGATTTCCTCACAACAGCTGTGGTTTGCAGAGAGCCCAGGGAAGATCATAGCACCTGGGAGATGTTAGAAGAAACAGAGAAAACAAAACTGCAGCTCTATGGCAACAGTGAATGCAGCATAAAACACCATCCCCAAACCAGCCAGCTGTTATAAGGTAAGATCAGGAACTGGACAAAGGTGATAGTAATCATCTCTTCTTTTCTGTTTGGGGGAAAGGAATGTCTTGAACTGGAGCACTGGGGTGGTGCCAGCTTTTGGCAGGAGCCTTGGGTGTGTGGGTGAGTAGACACCTTGCAGCACCTACTCCTGGCATGCAGACAGAAATGCAGCACCTGACTGGCAGGAAGGCCTAGATAATTCTTGTTTGCTTTTCACTGGAGGAAAGGAGCAGGCACAGCTCAACAAGATACACTAAAGGCCAGTAGTCCTGAGAAATGCCGGAGGAAAGATCAAGGAGAGAAGCTGGCAAAAACCTTTCAACAGCTAAACCAGCACAGCAGTGACATACTCTTCTTCCTGGTGAAAAACAAATATGGGTGGTAAAAGTCATTCACATGTTCTCATGATGTTGACAGGGAATAAGAGTTGAGAGAACATACTGGGTTATGGGTCTGGAAATGTCTGAGGGCTGGACCACAGCTAGTAAACTATGGTAGGAAAGCTCATTAGATCATGAAGATACTGAAGTGGAAAGCTGGCAGGGCCCTGTGGCCAACCAGGTCCAGAAAATGTTTGGGAAGACAAGTCAGGGATGACCAAGAGCATTGTGTCAATAAAACATCAGCAAAGACCTAAATGAGCTGAAGATCAGCTGGGAAGAAGTAGATGAAAGGACCAACGTCTGCGGTTTTGGAGAAATCATCTGCTGGGTTTATGAGTCACGGAGACCAAAACCAGATAGAAACAAGAACTGGGCAGGCAGAATTATGGCCTGCTGGGTCTGGAAATGAACCACTAATTTGTTTTGCATGTAGCATATTGCTGATTCCCTCCATATTTGAATTAAAAAATAGGGGGTTTTACACCCAGAAAAATGAGTAACACTTCTGAGTTTAATTCATACCACTTGCATCACTGCTTCAGTGAATGTGGTGACCATCAGTTTTAGTGTACATGGGAACCTTGGGCTGTTCGCTTGCTTTCATTTCATCTATTTACTACACTTATGATGAGACACTGGAAGTGGTGATGAGCATTGCAAAACCAGGTTGTTTTTGCTGGATCCCACTGCTTTCAGCTCCAGCTACTTTCCTTTCCCATGAAGCCACTGACTACTGCACGCAGAACTTAATGTCCCAGAGCACTAGCTGGAAAGGTGACAGCTGTCACGCACCCATGGCCAGATGTGTGCACATGGCTGCATCTGCATCTGTAACCAAATGGGATGCAGCAAGTTATGGACTGTGGTTTTTTACTGTGTGCTCTGTTTGCTTGGAGCCTGCCTGAGGGCAAACTTTTTCTGTCACATTCCTGAGAGTTTGGGGAAGAGTTTCTGAGGACCTTTTACAGGGTGTTACTGCAGGCCACCATGACACAGGAATTCAAATATGTGACACTGGCTATTTCTCTGTCACTAATAACCTTGTGGTGCTTGTGGATTGGGATGCCAGCATGACTGATGGATCTGGTGTTTTCCATTGCTCTTGATGTCATTGACTTGCAGGGGAAGGTCCCTGATGTGCTAGTTTTTTCCTTCTGTTTGTGTAGGTAGTGGTATAGCACATCTTGTGATTGAAATTTGTAACAACAGCAACAACCATGGCAAGCCTGCAGTCCAGCTGGGGAGAGCAGTGGAAAAAGCAGTACTGAAGGTATATCTGGGTTCAGTTTCTACAGCTGCAGTTGACAAATTCAGGATTTCACCCAGTAGACAGAACAGAAAGCCTTGCCAGAACTTCTTTTACCTATGGAAGGAGATTGGATCTGTTTTTTTCCGAAATGAAACATTGATGCAGTCAGTCATGAGATGCTCTTATTTACTGCAGTCCCAGGAGTATAAGGCACATGATTGCTTCACACAACATTTCAAACAGTTCATCTGAAGTGTGGCTGTCACTAGATGAGGTGGTTTCCTTTTCATTGTCATTCCAGAGCAATGCTAAGAATGTGGGCAAAAAATGCCGTGACATAAAACTTGGACTGACTTCAAAATAAGTTCTAAATTTGTTTTCTGCATAATCACCTCTGTTTAGAGGTAGACATCTTTTTTCCAAAATACTGATGGCAGTTTGGAGACCACAACATATCTCTTCATAAATGCAGTAAGCTTCCGGCCCACACCTTCCCAGAGTCTGTCCTGTCACTTCCTTGTGCAAATCCCATCAAAGATGCCTGTAGCTCACTAAAGAACTCCATTTTGGTTACATTTCTATAATTACACAAGAGGCACAGGATATGTACCTCTCTAAGCACACTTTTTTGTTTTCCATATCAAAGACACTTGTTCCCTTGTTCAGATCAAAGACACTTCTCAGTGCTCGAAGTTTCTTACATGAAGAACTAAGCTGAACAATTACAGCACTCCTGCTTGATACCTCTAACAAAAGATACCTCGGTATGCTCATTACTTTTTTACTTTATGCTCTGCTGGGCTTGTATTTGCTTTCTTTTCACCCCAGAAGAACAGGAAGGCTGCCGCTGGACACCCCAGGAGCTTTGGTATTCTTGTTGCTATATAGATATTTTCTTAGTTTTGTTTTTAAAGCTTTATAAAATGCTTGTGTACATATTCTAGATAATGGCAAGTATTTAAAATTAGACTACAGGCTGCCATGGAAAATTATATCAATGAAAAAAAAGACTAATTACCAAGCCAGGTAGATACAGCAGGGATGGGGAGCTCCAGGGAATTGTTTCTTATTGCGTTTGTATTCCTTGGAGTAATTGCCTCTATGCTCTAGAAATTGCTCTGGATGTCAAGCCACGCGAATTTCAGAAGCACAAGACTGTCTTTTGCTATTTGCTAATTAGTCAGAAGGCTCTGATAACACTGGGTAAGGAAAAAAAACAAAAGCAAATGGGGCTGATTGTCTTGACTGTCTTGTCCTCATCAGTGAAATCTGCTAAAAATATACAGAGACACCAGCACCTGCAAGTGAAAGCCTTGGACTTGAGTTTCAAATTTGAGACTTCACTATTTTGGGCTGCTGTTGATAGGCCAGATAGCCAAAAGAGTGGGGGTTGGTTTTGCTTTCCTTGCCATGGTGACCATGGGCGCTTTTCACAAAAGACCCCAGTGAGTAAAGCCCAGAGTTAAGTATGAAGTAGGGATGAAGTTAAGTATGTTGATCCCAGAGCTGCTAAACATGCAACAAGCAGGAAGGTGTGAGGCAGGCCAGACTCTTGTGCCTCTTGAGCAGCCACAGCAACTGAGCCCAGCTGCAGGAGTGTTACAGCTGCAGACAAAATGTGAGCTAAAAAGATCTACTCAACTTTTAGGAGGAGACAGACAACATCCACCCCATAGAGATGGGAAGCATTAGCACTGATGTGCAAAGCTTTGTGCATGATTGTGTTTAGAAAACTGGTTCCAGCCCTGATCAGCTCTGTTTTAATAAAAGATAAACTGAAACAGATGTGGTGAAAGGCTCTAAGGGTGATCAAGGCAATGGGATGTCTATTTTCCACGTGGAGACTGAGTGACTTCTTTGGCTTAATGATATGAAGAAAATAGGACCTTCATGAAAAAAATCATGTGTTGAAATCACAACAAGAGTGTTGTGGTTTTAAACCAGTAACTAAAAAAATTACTTATTTCTTGCTGTGAGATATGGATTAGAACAAGAGCAAAACAGGCTTAAAACTTAAAAGGAATAAAGAAAGTTTATTAACAAACTACAATAATAAAAACACCAGAATAAACTTTCAGAAAAACCCTTTTTATCCCTTACTACCCACCATTCCCTTGTTCACATGACAACAGAGACAAAAACCTTGGAACTTTGGTGGTTGAAACAGTCCCAATTCCTGCTACAGTCTTTTCACCAGTCTTTGTAGAGAAACAGAAGTCTCTTTCTGTTAATTTATGGAGTTTCTCACAAGAAAACTACTTCTGTTATAGTTTTCTATTGCCCTGATGTCAGCTGCCCAGAACTGCTGTTATCAAAGCTCACTCCTCCCATTTCACATCACTCTGAGGTGTGTATGGGCCATGAGTCTAGGGATGGCATTTTAAGGATGAGTTATTTAAAGGCAAAAGTCTTCTTCATCTGTCTCTGTGAGCTTCACTAGAGAACAGTTTTCTCATTGCTCCCCAAGGCTTCAAATCTTCGCTTCACTCTATTCTAGTACTTCACTCTATCACAATCACTCTACTTTTTATTTAAAATTTACACTTTGAACACTCCATTCCTCCCTATATACTGTCATGAATTAAAGGAGTTTTTTCAAGACCTTATTGTCCATTTCCATAGCCTCAACAGAAAGGTATTTAAGCTCATAAAAACATCTTTTTATTATCTACCTTTTCTGAAACTTCTTTTTCTTTACTGTCACTGGTAGTTTATAAAGTCTCTCTTCATGTTGATCACTCTCTTTTTCTCTCTCTGGATAAAAAGATTAATCTGCAAGTCTCATCTGGGAAATGAAAGGGTTAAAATCTTGCCCAGGCTTTGTAGATGGTTCTGTGATCTCTGCTGGAACAGCAGCTGGAGCTGTCTGCGATAGAAGATTCTTCATGGCTGTTCTGGAGAGTGTGGTCACTGTTTCTGGTGAATTTAGTCACAGCAAAACCTGCAGCCGAGCCAGGGACCGGCCTGGCCCGGCCAGAGCCCAGGGCAAGCCCCGCAGGCCCCATCTCCCGGCCGGGAGCCGCTGGGCCCAGCCCAGCCCCTGCCTGGGCCGCATGGCCGGGCAGGGAACGGGAGGCCAGCTGGAGCTCTGTTACCTTTCACAGCCAGGAAACAAAGAGAACAAGAGAGCTCTGGCTTTACATCTTAAGGTAGGGTTCACAAGTTGATCCCACTTTTCAATGGTCAAAACTGCTGTCAATTCCCAGTAATGACTGATAATTGGTCAGGAGAAAAAACTCCCATCAGTCACCAGCAACTTCAACTTCCTTAGCTCCCAAAACCACCTTAAAGGTAAAGTCACCCCATGACAAAGAGAAAATAACTATTTAGATTAAATAGCAGTGTTAATAGTAGAAAAAAAAGAAATGGCGATGAAGAAAATCAGGTCAGAAATGAGAAATTGTCTTGTTACCTAAGAAATAGCATCTGGTAGGAGCTTTCTAACAAGAGCAAGTGTCAAGTAGTTGGGATGGCTTTTGGAGGACCTTACTCTGTGTATGGAAATGTTTGTGTGACACTGGGGAAGAGCCTTCACATCTCTCAGATGCCCTTGAGCCCTTCTGGTGCAGTGACATGCCTCCTGCTGCCCATGTGTTGCAGCCCATGTGGGGCACTGGAAGGGAAGTTGTACATCCCTGAGCCTCTTGGTGTATTATAAAAACACCTGTACATGGGCTGTACATGCTGCTGGATCCATATTACATTTCACAGAATCACAGGATCAGTCAGGTAGGAAAAGACCTCTGAGGTCATCAAGTCCAAGCTATGACCAAACACCACCATGTCAACTAGACCATGGCACTTTGTTCCATTTCCAGTCTCTCCTTAAATATCTCCAGGGATGTCACTCCACCACCTCCCAGGCAGCCTATTTCAGTGTCCTATCACCCTTTATGTAAAGAAATTATTGCTGATGTCCAGCCCAAACCTCCCCTGGCACACATTTCATGGTGCTAGGCAGCAGACTTCCTGAGTCTTTTTGTGTCTCTAGCCCTTGATTTCTGTACTGCCGTTTATCATTCGCTGTAAAGCAGAGCTGCTACAGCCAGGCTGCTTGGCAGAATGCTGAGATCAGTGTCTGAAAGATGGTGAGCTGCTTGAATGCTGCAGTCATGAGGGTCACATGAGTACATGAAACAAGCAGGCTGGGATTCCAAAAGCGTGGAGGAAACTGCTGAAAGCCAGTGACACCTTTATTCCTGTGTCCCTGTGGAACTTTTGAAAATACTTCATTCTGATGGCAAAGAAAACACTTATTTGCAACTGCTCCTCTGACATTTTAGTGGGAAGAAGGGAGTAGGGGATGTACCTGTGATTGCCATGCGCTGAGGAGTTCTCCTTCATTACTGTAGTCTCCTGTTGTATACTACAGAGCCTCCCTCTGCCCTTTAGCATCCAACCACTTCTGCTCAGATCTTCATTCACCCATGGCCTTGCAGAGCAACTTGTGGCGCATGCTGTTTGGAAATCCGATGCCTGTTCAAAAAAAACCCAGACACCAGTTTCTGTCCTCTGCCTTTTGGGAGAGTGAGTTAAAGCCTCTTCCCATTCCCAGCAAAAGCAGCTGAACATAAAATTATTATCCTCCAGATGTTCCCTCCCTTTGGCTGGTGGTCAGTTCCACAGTAATCGGCTGGTCTAAGTTTATCTGTACAAATGTATACTTTTGTGTAAACAGGAAGGAAAAGTGACATGGTGTTTGTGTAGTTTGGATACTGTTTGCAGGACTCCTGAGGATTACTAAAGAATCACAGACAGGCAGGAGTGGGATGACAATTACTTCAACCTGGTGATAGTCCTCAGCATGTCACATGTTCCGTCAAACATCTATGAGGAGATTGCCCTGATCACAACTCATTTTTGGTGGTGGTCAGGAAAGGAAAACAAAGGATCAGAGCTAAATAATTTCTAAATGAAAACCACAGCAAACTAGCTCAAATGTGTTTTCAGTTAGCTGAAATAGTTAGCAGTGCACTGCAGCACCTCTTCTTCTACCCACCCCCTTGGGCTTTCTGCTGAAGTTTCCCTCTGAGAGCTAGTTAATGATTTTCGCCTCACTTCTGATAGAAGAAAGATAACCAACTTGTGTGGCTTTGATTCCTGTCTCATTTATCTCTGTGTGTTGCATCTGCTTTACTGAGGTTATTTCTCAAAGAATAGGTTCTGCAGCGCTCTAAGTGTTACCCAAGCACAGGTCTAAGGAATTAATAGACTTAGAGGATCTGGTCAATATAACAACAAGAACAACAACAAAACCACCAATTTCCTCCCAGTCAGCAGCCTAATCAGTTTTATTGCAGCTCATGCATTATCAGCACTTGCTTTTTGATCAAGACATGTTTGGGCTTAGGGTTTGCCACTGCAGTTTGTCTGCTTAATTCAATTACTTCTTTGATCACTTCTGAGAGAAGTATCTGTAGATTAAATTCCCATTTAGTTTTTATTGGACATGAGCAAAAAACTCACTTTTCTCTCATTTCCTGGGATTGCACCAGCAACATGAAGTGTGCCTTTATTTGCACAGACATCAAACAGATACCATTAATCCCTCCTGAGGGCTTTCAAATGCAAGAACAAGTGGCTCTCTTTCCACATGAACCTCAGTTGTCTGCTGGGAAATACAAGAGCCCCTCTCACTCCCTCTGGAATGACACACATCCCTTCTGTAACCTTAGCTTGGATCCCACAACTCTGCTGCACTATTTTATTGCCATTGTGTCAGATATAATACAGACATGGAGTCTGGAGTGACAGAAACCAGTGGACAGATTTTATTCCTGACAGAGCTTCAGACACAGCAAAACAATGGGTTCCCTAAAGGAGCTGCAGACACATATTTCAATAAAACTCCATAAAATGAGCAGTTTATGAGCACCCAGAGAGCAAATCACATGGAGCTGCAACAAATGGGATGAAGATACAAGCTTCTTTCACTCAGGCAGCTCGGGCTTCTTTCCCTCCCAGGGCATTTGACAGCACAAAACCTTTTTGCTTCCATATGAGGACACTTTGGACTTTGTGTTATATCTGGAGGAGAGAGCTAATCAGTTGTACTTTATTCCCTTCATCAGTTTCTGGAGCCCTCTGAACTGAATGGCAAGAATAACAAAGAATTTTTTTTCAAGTCAAAATATCTGTAGTGCCTCACTAATTATTTTTAATTAGTTGTGAGACTCAAGACTAACTGTGTTATGTGTCTTGTTGTCTTGGTTATTGTGTCACTGTCATATTAGTGGGAATGATTTTTTTATAGCCAATAAGAACATTACTGTAACACATTGATCAGTGTGGTGAAGAAGTGCTAAATGAATTTGTAAAAATACAACAAGATATAAAACAAATTTAAAGAGCTAGTTCTTCACAGTCTGTCCTCAGTCTCATTTCTGGATGTATTCTTGCTTTTCCTAAGATATGTGAAAACAAGGAAAACTAACAGGAAAGCAAGAGCACTGATTTTAGCTATTAGAAGCATTAATCCCACCTTTTAATGCACAGTTGAATGAAACTATGACTTTGTAGGGCAGCTGTGTTCTGTTCAGCAGCAAGGAACTGTCAATTAAGTCTCAGTCTCTGGACATGACAGTCCAGAGTGCCCTCACCATGCATCTAGCTCAGCTGAAGAGTTCTGAGTGTACCTCCACCTTCTCCAGCTCTTGGTTGCCCAAAACGCTCCTGTACCCATTGGCATCTCCTTCTTACCTAACATTCCTATCTCTGCCTTCTCCCCTCTCTCCCCAGAGCTTCTGGTGCTTACCTAAACCCTTCCCACAGTTGTAAGAGTTACTGCTCTGGCCACTTCCCAGGCCCTGAAATAACACCTGAGAAGCTGGTCCATGTGGACATGTCAAAAAGCCAATATGGAAGGCTTTTTTTCTGCAGGGTTTTTTATTTCTTAGTGATGGTTTGTAAGCCTCATTTTAGCTTGACCTCAGGTAAACTCCAGAGCTGTAGGCAGGATTTAGCATGGTTGAACATAATACTTTTCTTCTACTTTCAGCTTGCAGCCCTCAACATTTCTCTGGTAAGTTGCTTCTGTCTATTTTAGTTCATGTTTAATATAGAGCATCAAGTTGTAAAATGGTCTGTAAGTGAGTCATGAGGCCCAAATAGCTCTGCTGAAAAACCATGAGCATTTGCCAGACCTTACCCTCTCCATGGCTACCCACATTTCTTGTGCACTTCCAGTTCCTACCTATCCCCACGCTGGAAATGGAGCAGCTTAAAAATCCTATTCTGTGAGGTGTGCTGAGGTCATAGGCAATGGCCTCACCATTTTCCTTGTGACCCTTATGATTTAAGGGATATTTCACATTACTAAATTATTTTGTATGTGGAAGGACTTTTCAATCCACTCCTGTTCTCTAGTGAACTGCGGTCACAAGTGCACATTGTTGAGTCATGTCCAGCACCCCAAAGTCCTTCTCAGCAGAGGTGCTCTCAATCCTTTCATTCCCCAGCCTGTATTGATACTGGGGGTCACCCTGGCCCAGGTGCAGCACCTCACACTTGTTGAACCGCATGAGATTCACACGGGCCCACTGCTCAAGCTTGTCTAGGTCCCTCTGGGTGGCATCCTATCCTTCAGGTGTTTCAACCCTGCCACTCAGCTTGGTGACATCTACAAATATGCTGAGGGTGCACTTGATACCTTTGTCTACATCATTAATGAAGGTATTAAATGAGGCTGGTCTCAGTACAGGCCCCTGAGGGATACCCCCTGGCTCTGATATCCATATGGACATTGAGCCACTTGTCACAACCCTGTGGATGTGACTGTCCAATCAATTTCTTATTTACCAAACCATCCACTCATATAATCCATCTTTCTCCAACTTAGCGAGAAGGATGTTTGTGGGGAACTGTGTCAAAGGCCTTACAGAACTCCAGATAGATGACATCCATAGCTCTTCCCTTGTCCACTGATGCAGTCACTCCATCATAGAAGGTTACTGAGTTAGCAAGGCAGGACTTGCCCTTGGTGAAGCTATGCTGGTTGCCACAGATCATATCCTTGTCTTTTGTGAGCCCTAGCACAGCTTCTAGGAGGATCTATCTGTTCCATGACCTTCCCAGGCACAGGCGTGAGGCTGACAGGTGGATAGTTCCCAAGGTCCTCCTTTCTACCCTTTTGAGACATGGGTGCAATACATGAGTTCCCTTTCTTCAGTCACCAGGGGGTTTATCTGACTGCTCTGACTCTGGGATGCATCTCATTAGGCCACCTGACCTTGTCCTACAGAGGGCAGGAATTTGCTCCCTCAGTACTCATCTTGCATTCCACCCACTTGAAAAGAGTGGGAAGAGAGGCTGATAGTGGGCATTGAGGCAAAAATGTCATTGAGTACCTCAGCTTTCTACCCATCCACGGTTGCCAGTTTGCCAGCTGTGTTTGTTGGGTCAGCACACTTTCTTTGACCTTCCTTTTCTGGTTAACAGGTAGAAGTGGTTTACTGTAGGAGCTCTTCCTGCTATTTGCTGTGTCCCTTGCCAGGTTCAGCTCCAGCTTTGCCTTGACCTTCCTCACCCACTCCATTACCTGGCTCAAGGAGTTATCCTCCTTGCACTCTAGGATTCTTCTGGTTTGCCTATAGCTCACTGTCACTGCACATCCAGCAGATGCTGGGGTGGTTGAAGTCCCCCAGCAGGACAAGAGCCTAGTTTCTTGCAGGTCTGTCTAAAAGAAAGGCATGTATTTTTTCAAATTACTAAATTACTGTATTTTATAATTAACTTCACAGAAATGCAGTGTATAACTGGTATTGTCTAAAAATAAAGTTTAAAAATTATTTTTTTTTTAAAAATTGGAAAACATTGTATAGCTGATGCAAAACATTATTTATTCTGGAAACAACTTTTCCTGACATTTATACATGTTCATGAAATTTATCATTGAGTTGTGGCAATTTAGAAGGTTGTACTTACATGGTAATAAAAGATACTTTATTTTCCATTTAAAGATATCACTGGAAAATAATACTGACACATTTATGATTTTTAGCTCCAGGTTCAAGCTGTTGAGGAAATATCAAGTATATGTTTTGTACATGATTTGTACCATTTTCCTAAGCTGTCCACTATCTCTCCATTAGACTTCTTGATGATGTTACATAAATCATGTTAAAGGCTGTAGTGTCATTTTAAGCATTGTAACTGAGATGATTTCACAAAAAGAGTCTTGACTCTTTTCTGTGTGTTTAAAAGATAAAGCTACAGTTACTACAGGCAGCAAGAGAAATCTGTAACTTTTGCATCAACAGGAAACTCAGCAGTGGAGCCTGTGTGCTTGGTGGTTTAGGGAAGTTTGCTGGGGTTTCAGTATGTGCTGCACAGGGTCAGAGCAGCTCCCATGATGTCTTAGTGCTGTCATTGCCATCAGGGAAATCTGACATCTTAGTAATTTTCTCCTGATTTTTCTAAACCTACCTCTAATGTGAATAAAAGGTCTGCTGTGGGAGATTTCTCTGTGGTTATATGATGTCAGTATGATGGAAACGGGGCATGCTTTGCCCCCTGTCACCATTCCTTTATCCCCTGTCTCCTGTTCTGGGTCTCAAAGGAGGAGCCAGGCTTTGGGGCTTGCCTGTAAGTGGAAGGGATATTGCAAGTGTCCCCTCCAGAGCTGCCTTTTGGGGAGGTTTTAATCCCACTCAAGCTCATTGCACATTTAGAAACCTGGTCTTTATGAGTTAGGACAAAGACTTACTGCCCTACTGAACTTTCTGAAAGTGGTGGACTATTTATTGCATTTAATTTTGCTAATGTGATGGGTGGGTAACTAACTCATTAATTTTTGTTTCATTTCTGTTTCTAAATAAAAGAAGCTTGTACATATCAGTAGATGTTTTGTGAAGTTGCCACTGTTTTGGGCATTGAGGGATAAATCAAAACATCTGGCTGGGCTGGTGTCTTGAGGAGCTGCTGCACAACTGAATGTTTTTCAGGGTGAAAAGAAGTGATAGATAGAGGAAATGGCAAAGTATGATAGGTATGTGCCACTGTGATTACCATGGGCAGTGTCACCCAGGGCTGAAGGCCCGGCCCCAGGGGACACAGTCAGTGCTTTAGTGATAACCATGAGGATGCCAGGTCAAGACTGAGATATGTGTTTGTGTAGTGTCACAGATGGTAATCATACCAGTCTGATGATAGGAATCAGACTGGTAATCTCTGCTGACTCTCTCAAAGCTGTCTTTCCAAATCAAGGAGCCAATGCAGATCTCAAGCCAAATTCAGTCCAATTTTTCCCATTCTCTAAACAGGACAAGAATACCTGAAGCAAGTGTGTTATAAAATCAGCACTGTCAGCATTGTGTTGAAAGGAAAAATATTATTAATTCCTATTTAACAATAATGACTACATTGTTGCAAAATGGAAATGTTATAACCATGTTGGTGTATTTACTAGAATACAGTGTACCATTTATCAGTGCCATCAGCAAAATAGCAACGCCTTACAAATCAGATACTGACACACACCTTGTTTGCTGCTTTTAGCTAAGGCAGAGCTTTTGGCTATTTAGGAAGGTCTGTATAGAGTGAAATGCTTCAGAGGCCATGGCTATTTACCTACTCTTTTAGCTCACACACACTCATCTGCTGTAGAACTTGTATGTTCTTCTTGCTTGTAAATGTGTTCCTCTTGGTGGTATTTTCTTGTGCAATCTGGGAAACAGAAGGCATCTAAACTTTGATTACATTTATTAGCATTCTGCTGTTGTCAGTGATACTCTAGAAATGCCCATTCTTTGCCCTGATAATTTCATTGTGCTTATGCTTCTTATTGGCACCTTTAATTTCAATTTTTTCTTCAGCTATAGAAGTGCTTCATGTGTTTGCTTGAAAATATACTCAAAGTTACCACTATTGTTTAGTTAAATGTTTAATAACCAAACATTCCTAGAAAACCAAGCTTTAATTCTAGGTCTGATGAACCTTAAAAGTGCATTTTATTAACACAGTCCAGACAGTGAACTGATATTAAAAATCTTCATCTGAAGAAAATTTGGCTGCATCCATGTCCCTAGGGCTGCCATGGGCTGCACTTTGGGGTGGTGAAGAAGGATGAGGTTGAAGCCAAGCTGAGACAGAGGGCTTGTGTAGCATTTGCCCAGTGCCAAAGGGTGCAGGGACATCTGTCCAACATCCCTCCCTGCCTGTGGCTCCAAAGCAGAACAAGTCTCACAGGGCTCAGCCCAGAGCTGCTCCTGCTCCTCAGAGCAGAGCTGTGCCATGGTGTATTGTAAAGGGGGAATTCAGCAAAACTGGAGGGAATGACTCTCAGCACAGCTCAAGACATTTATTTGCTAAGTGTCTACATAACACCCCATCTCTCTCATTGGAATCCCTGCCATACTTTCAGTTGCAGGCTGGAGCATTGTGAACATGTAGTCAGGGAAAAAAAAAGGTGTTCATCAGGAAATCCTGAGAATGTGCTCATTAGTACAAATGTTTGGATGTGGGTAGTTGTTTAATCCTTCACAGGAAAATTAGACATTCTCATTCTCACAGTTTTGTCAGAAGAAAAACGCCAGGCACAGAAGGGTCTCAGCAGCTCCTCATTAGCGTGTCTCTGTTCAGGAGCAATCTGCCTTCAGCAGAAAGGCAGATTCTTCTTCATGCCTTCAGCAAAAGCTGTCTTTTCTAGAACCATGGGGGATTTCAGCACTGTTCCTGTGTGTATGGTGTGGCTGTAGCTGAGGGGCAGTGGCTGTCAGCACAGGCAGCAGTGGGAGAGCACCGAGAGG
Source organism: Pseudopodoces humilis (assembly GCF_049639895.1). Taxonomy (NCBI): domain Eukaryota; kingdom Metazoa; phylum Chordata; class Aves; order Passeriformes; family Paridae; genus Pseudopodoces; species Pseudopodoces humilis. The sequence goes on along the minus strand of NC_142202.1, from coordinate 81,483,418 downwards.
CATGTGAAATTTGTGAAAGGCCTGTAGTGCTCTGATTAAAGTTAACTTCCTTTGCACTGCCATCAACAACACCACTCTGTACAGCATTGGTTAAACCAGGAAGTGAGCTCCCCTTTGGAAGTGGCAAGCAAATCAAAAAAGTGCTGTCCCACACACACAGTCCATCACAGCTCCAGTGAGATGTTAATGGATGAAAAGGGCTGGCTGTGTCACTGCTCAAAAAAGGAAAGACAGAGAAACCAAATGTGTCAGAGGACATATTTTCTTAGCAACACAGTTGAAGGCTCATATCTAAAAATAGTAAGTCATGGCTACCTGTGTATAAATAATAAAATTAATAAGTCAGCACAGTCTGCAAAGTGCTCATGCAATGTCAGAGGATAAACTCTGAACTTTCCCAAAGCTGGTGCCAAATGTGTTAGCATCTCTGAATAGTGGAGGAAGTTTTTTGCCAGCAAGGCCCAGGAGCCAGGGTACCTGTGTGGAGGTTAGGGTGCCTGGAGGCAGGTGCCCCCTCCTTGTCTGTGCTCAGTCTGCAGCACAGGCTATCCAGGAACAGCAAAAGAAGCAAGTGGGAAAAAGGGGAACCCCAAAGCACCCAAAATGTCTGCTCTGCCCTGTCCTAGGTGTCTGTGCAGGCTACAGGGTAATTTGCTGCACAGCTGCAGGATGTTTACAGTAAGCTGAGTCACCCTTCAAGCTCCATCTCTAACGGGATTTCAGTCACCTACTTCACAAGAAGGCACTTTAAATTTAGGTACCTTAACTCTGGATTGCTTCCTGGCCTAAGTATTCCCTGTAGGAGAAATGCTGGCTTCTTGCAAGTGAGATTTTATTCCCAGTCTCTTTAAAATGCATTTGGGTTCATGCAGGGGTGAAATCAAATAGCAATTAAATAAAGCACAACAGGGAGAAAAATTGTCATGAACAATGACTTCTAATGACTGCCTGTAACCAAGTAATTTAGCCTGTCTGAGCAGAGCAGTGCCTTTAAAACTTTCCAGTGTGGCTGTCCAAGGCTCATTTTGCAAGAAGACAGAACAGAAGTAAAGGAGCCTTTAAATGTTTTGAAGAAAACCAGTGAGGGTTTCTAAGCTGTTGTAAAATGTGAGATTGGAAGAAGGGAATGGTAGTTTTCAGGCTACAAGGAGAAAACAAAGTACTGGATTTCAACAAGCACTGGGCACCTGCACTGATTTTGACTGGAATGGCACCACAGAATTTGCATCTCTCCAGGGCTATTGTTTCTGTGCCATTTGAATTCTGGTGGGGAGTCATGCTTTTGTGTAGGCTGCTGGCAGATTACTACAAATGAGAATTACCAGTGCTGTGGTGCAGAGAGGGTTAAGTAACTCTACAGTGTCCCTTCTGTTGGAGAGCCATGTCCATCAGTTATATGGAACTGGGACCATTTCTGGCTTCTGCTAGCTGCACATTAGGTGTTAATTTCCTTTATCACTGCATGTTTAGGGTCCTTAAATATACAAATCATAGCAACAGCCACACATAACAATGATGAGAGTTTCTGAAGAGCTTATACTGGAATTGCCCATAGGACACAGCAAGAACAGAAACATGGGAGGAAGGATGAGGATTGAGGTTATGGCAATAACTTCCTGCACTTTCTGGTTTGGGCAGGGGTGGGGAGGGCCCTTCTCTCTTCCTGACAGCAGTGACTGCTGACTGTGATTAATCCCCTCAATGGAGACTTCCTCCTCTGCTTTGGCCAACAGCCTACCTCCCCACAGAACCTTGTACCACCTTCAGAAGCTCTCACTCCTCTCTGGATCTGTAGTTCTGTACCCCACAGGTACCTATTTCATCTGAATCACCTGAGTAGTGGAGGTGATGTAAATGTTTACTCCTGGGCAGCGCTGAGCAGCATGTCTTGCACCTGCCTTTAACTTGTTTTTTATGAGACGTCCTCACTATAACTTTCTGATTTAGGTACACCCCAAATTACTTTTTCTTTGCTGAACTTCTCCTTACAACTAACTTTTTCTTTTTTTTTTTTTTTTTTTTTTTTTCCCAGCAGGAAGAATCTATAGAATCTTCACCCCAGGACAATCCCTAAGAATAGTGGAACTCCAGGGCTGCATGTTATCTCTGCTTGCAGCCAGTGCAACGCAGCTATCCCAGGACAGTTGGGTGTGACTGTGCATGTCCCTGGCTGCAGGGGACCTTGGCATGCTGGCTCAGCACCACTGCTCAGAGCAGCATGGCTGCAAGCAACAGTGGCATTTATTGTGGCATTATTTCAAATACCTGCCTGGCAAACCCCAGCCTAAGGCACCCGTTTGGACAGGGCCACACTGTGGTGGTCCTTCCCCCCACCATCGCCTCTTTAGTGCAATGGCTCCTCTTCACTGCCTGACCTCACATCCCTCACTGCAGCACAAAACCCAGACAAAAATATCACCTTGTTCGTACATAATAAAAAAGTAATTTTCACCCCAAACCAGGACTAGTCTTGCTCTGAAGCTGGCTTGCTCTCAATGGAAAATGGGCCTGATTCTGCTTTAACAAAATGTGCAGAAGTGAACCCGTTTGTTTATACTGAGCTAGGAAAATCCCTTCACTTTGCTGTAGTTACAAATGTTTTTCACACTACTGTTCAGGACTTCTGCTTTTTATGTCTGGCCTAAAAGACTGCTCTCTCCAGCCATCGAGGACTTATTAACCCCATTTATGGGAAATGGTTGTGCACTGACTCAGAGGGAAGAATGACACTTATTGAATCACCAGCACCAGCATCCCATGGGTTTTCCTTGGAGGCCTCTCAGCTAAATATTAGCTAGGAAAACACAGGGCCATAGGGACTGCTGCCCTGACTGCAGCCAGCGGCTCACCTATCATGGTTCTGTCCACACAGACATGCCTGTAAGCCACGGAGCCCAGGCTCTGCCTTGGCGCCAGCTCAGGCACCGCAGCTTTGCATCCAGAGCTCGCGTCTCGCTGCACATTCATTCTTTCCAAGCATGGATGATGTTCTGTCCTCAGCAGCAGCAGGCCTCCTGCTCTCTGGCAGCAGATCAGGATGCTTTCAGGCAGTGCCCTCTGCCTCTCCCCCACCCCAGCTCTGGCTCTGGCAGGGGCAGGAGGTGCAACAGCAGCAGACAGAACGCACCTCGCGTCCCAGCCTTTTCCCTTTGGGAGTGATGCTCCCCAAAGCCTGTCCTTCCAGCACAGGTTTTAGTGTGGCACCTCACCATGCCTCTCCCCTCTTTGGGGATGGAGAATCCTTTCTCCCCTCTTCTGAGGGGGTAAGTTATGGCATTGCAGGGTCAGGGAAGAGGAGGAGGACAGCTCGGGAGAGCAAAGTGCTGCAAGCAAAGCTGGGCCTCTGGGCATCTGAGGCTGCAGAAGGCATGACTGACTGCACTGGAGGAGTCATTCGTGCACTGAGCTGGTTTCATGCCTGACTGAGGGGTGCAACTCATGACCAAGAGGATCATGGTGTGTCTCTAAGTCCTTGACATCCTCACTTCTTTCTGAGTTGCCAGGAGCTGGGGTGGTCAATCTAGCTCAGAGCTCAACCCCTAGCTCAGGTCTGGAGTAAGTAAGAGACATTTTCATGTGGAAACCCGCCCTTTACATCATCAGAATGGATAAAAATGCCTAGGCAGGCTGACTAGATGCAGAAGTGGGTGCCAAAATAAATATTTATCAATAATTGTGATGAGAAGATAATGTTTTGCTTAAACTCAGACCAGAAAATGGAATTATGTTGATGCTGTAAAGAATGTTATTTTCTTGAATTTTTAAAGTGAAATGGTTCTTTAAAAAAAAAAAAAAAGTCCTCTTTACTATGGACTTAAGTGTGTCTAGAAGTTTGTTATTTTCTGCCGTGTAATAAAATGGCCTGCATTTGTTTTTCTTCTTGCACAGATGCCTTTTTAAAACTCCCAAGAATGCTGAAAAGGTATTTCTAGTAGTCTGGATACATCCATTACAGTCTGTTTTGTAGACTTTGCATTTATTGTTGCACCTGAATGCATTTTAAAGTACAGGTAGCAGTATAAAAGGTATTCAGGTAAAACAAAAGACAACACTCTTTCTCTGCCTGTGTGTGAAGACAAAAGAGAAATGGAGAAAAGCCATCAATCACCACACTTAGCAGGTATGAAAAATGCTCAGATCCTTGCCTAGATCCCAGTTACATCCCAAATCAGGTTAAAATATCTCCACCAGCACGTCAGAAGTGCAGAAGGAGACTGTGGGCCTGAAGTGTGTCAGCCAGCAATGAATCCATTCAGCAGCACCTGCCAACCTCAGCAGGAGATTTCAATAAAGCATTGATCCAAGCCAAGGTCCCTGATGCAGCTGGCATTCTACTTGTGCCCTCTAAGAGTCTTTGAACCTGGCATCTGTTGTGTCACCAAATTTCTGGTCAGACACCTCATGGCTGCCCCCTACCAAATGGAGTTTATCCTGACTGAGCAGTTTCATGTGCGGAAATGATGGTCATTCTTCCTTTGCTTTACAAACCACTGCATAGTTCTGGCAATACAAAATGACTTTCCAGTGCCACTCAAACCTGGACACACTTCAGTGGTGTGTGAGGCTCCTTAGCACTCTCTCTTACCAGGTCCTTTTCTTAGACATAAACAAATTTGTTAAATTTTTACCTTTTTTTTCTGACATTTTCCATGCTGGGAATTGGCCTCAAGATTTTTGAACACATTTTTTTAGTTTTTATAGGAAGGTGACAGAAAACCTCAAAATTTCAAGATTTTTATATAATTCCTGAGCAATCATTTCCAGGCAGGAGGATAAAGAAAAATATACTGATTTACTGGGGTGAAGTCTTGCTCCCTTTCCCCTGAGTGAATGGAATGCTTTTGGGATGGTAAAGGCTGAGGGAGGGGCAGAAGAGGAGGGCCAAGAGAGAGACAGAGGCTGGAAGGAGGAAGAAGACTGAATTCCAGCTCTGCGCTGCCATATGGATCAAGGTCTAAGCACCTTGGAGAACCCAGGTCTCATGGACCCTTTGAGGCTGGGGAACACACACTTATGTTTTTTCTAGAAGGACCAGATCCAATTGTACTGCAGAACTCATTGCTGTCTGCCTTTTACAGCCTTTTCTCCCTATCCCATCTCTGAATAGTATATTCATAGGTGCTAAGCTCTCTCAAGCCAACAGCAGTGTTTTCATTGATTTAACATAGCCAAGGTTTCAAGCCAGTCCCAAAAATTAAACAAGTGATGATTTTGTCTCAGTTCAACACAGGCTAAACCATGGCATTGGGAATATTCCTCCCCCCCTCTCCCTCAGGACTGAAGGATTCAGCATATGTTGTGTAAAGTTTAAATCAGACAAATATTACTAAAATCCTGTTGTGTTGGCTGTTGCTGTAGAATGATAACAAGTTTTGGGTATGTAAGTCATGGTAAGAGAGGGTTTTTTCTTGGCTTCAGAAACCTTATGTGCTTGAGGTCATGTCTGCAAATGTCTGTCACAGGTGATCAAGCAATGGCTGTTTCACAGGGCAAACTTCCATTGAGCTGAGGAGCAAAATAGTTTTCAGCTCTTGAACAGGTTAAAGGAAGAGCTGTTCACCATGAAGCCCTGGTTATGTTGATATGTTCTCTCTTTGCTGACTTTTTTGTTTTGTATTTTCTGTTGTTTGTTTCTCCAGAGTACCGAGGTCTGGCTGCTGGGCTGAATTCATGAATCCCCTGAGACTGTGCAGCAAATCCCATTGACTTTTCTTCCTGACAGAGGCATTTCTTGTCTTTCCACTGCACAAAGCTGACAGGCCATCTTATCTCCTGGCCATCTCAGCTCCTGGCCATCTCCTCAGCATGTTGTCAGGGATCTTGATGTGATTTTCTATCTGTTTAGTGTAACATAGCACTCCATCATAGGTGTAGCATTGTTTCTGTTATCAACTGATCTTTTTTTGTGGTCAGTTTTTTTCCCTTTGTTGAGGTCTTGTCTATCAGAGACTTCAAGCCCTTTTCCACTTTATGCATTCATTTTACCTGCAATTTCTTGAAAAAGGAAATCAATTAGTTGAAGTTTCCAGATTTAATAAAAATGTTTGGGTAATTTGTGATGGCTTGGGTATACAGGAGATCACACTGAAGACTCATTTGGATATACTTTCAGTGAAAGTATCCCACTAAAAAGGACTCAAGCCAGCAGGGTAGGGTTACCCAAGCAGGTAAGAACAGCCATATTGGGTCTTACTCTTTTTTTCAGGCTGGAGCCCCTGCTGGAGGAAGGATGCTGATCTTGGCTTGGCCCAGTAGGACCAAGCTCATGTGTGCTTTAGCTGAACATATCACAGAGTAGACTCCTGCAGCTGAACTACCTGTGCAAAGAAACATTTTCATTTATTTAGCTTCAGCCTGCCACATTCTCCTCTCAGCTGATGCCACTCATGTGCTGAGTGCTGATGCCACTTCCAGTTCATGTACTGGAAGACATGGTGAAAAATAATCAGCAAATATTGTGAATGTTTAAACATAAGAGAGTTAACATTCTGTTTTACTAAATTTTTGATACCATCAGTTTCAACAACATTCCCAGAAGCATGAACACATCTTAAGAATGCTCTGATTTCAAGAAGTTATTGATATGACTTCTACCACAGACACAGATCTTGGTTATTTTGCTTATGGTCAGTGCCTGTTGAACCTCAGAGTGCCTGTGGACTGGGGGCCTGCAGGAAGGAAATCCCTTTGGCTGTTGTTTGATCCTTTCCCTTTCCTGCATCACATCTCCTGCTGAAATGCAGTGTGAAAAGGAGATATTAGGCACAACAATTTGGTATTTATTATATAAAATGACTGCGAGCTCATACTGACTGCATTATTTTGTTCAGTTTAAACTGGTATTTTGCATTTTATTCCTTACATGTAGTGGAATGTTACACTGTTCTACAGGTCTGACTATTTTCCTTTCTCTGTACAGGCTGCTCACCCTGGGAAAGTGATTTGGGAAATGTAACTAAAGGTTAAGCAGGTAATTTCTGCATTATGTAACTACCATAGATTAGTCCTTCTCTAATTTTTTCAAAAGTAAGTCTACATTACTTTCCTGTCATTCATAAATATTGATGGGTACTATTGGGCTAAATAAATAATTATGACAACCAATTTCACTTTGAAAAGGATCTAAAACTGCCCTGGCCAATCTCTCATCAGCTAATAAATACTAGCCAACTGTGTTTGTCAGTGTCTTAAGTAATACGAGGATAGGGGCACTTCAGATCTAATGCAGTGCATTTCTATTATTCTGGTTTAATTATTAAGTTCCTATGCAGACGTTTTTATCAGTTGGTAAGGAGAATGCTTATTCTTCTAAGCTGCCATTTCCAGTAAGGTTTGCCATCCAGGGGAGCCGATTTCAGGGAATTTTGGTGGATGGGGCCAAGTTCTTACAAGTTGTAACAGTGAATAAAGATGAAGAGAAAGAAATTTGTCTCTAGCCAGTTACTGATCTTCCAGGGGCTTTCTGTGAACTGCATCAATCCACACAGCTCAAGAGATACATTTGTACATAAGTTTTGGGAACATGGGTGCATTTGGGGTATGTCAATATTGATCTCAGTGCCTGTCACCTGCTCTCTGACACATGCATGTTTTGCTCTGCTTTTAGCATAAAATAACTTACTCAGCTTTACTGGGGGAAAAAAACCGGGGACCAGCCTAAGTGAAGTATCTTGGAGTACATTCCCCTTCATACCCTTATATTGATGATATTCCAACTCTCCTGGATAAGTTGAAATCACCAAAGAATCTTGAAAAATTTAATGAATCTACCTAATTAAAAAAAAAAAAAAAATCAAGGAAATTAATGACCTTGCCAGGTAGTTGCTCTCACTAAGAAATTCTGAAAAAACTATTTCCAATACACTTGTTCTGATTCCACCAGGAGACTTCCTTGGACTGGAACAGAGTGAAGTTCTAGTTTTCAGTGTGTAGCAGCTCAGCTCTTGGGAGATGCCATTTCTCAGCTTGGCTGCTGTCTTCAAGAAATAAAAAATCACCTGCTATTTTAAGAAGTAAAAGAAGTAAGTGTCTTTACTGTTTGCACAGTGCAAACTTTCATTTAGTAGCATCAAAAAATGAAAACAAAAAGAAAAAATAAAACTGAGACACCACCTTCCAATTAGAAAAATTGTATTTAAATTAAAAACAGTATAATTTTTACAAGTTATCTTCCCAGTCTTTCTCTGATTAAGTAAAATTTTGAAGGTTTCCAAAAATATAGCATTTTTGAACATTTTCTGCCATGGACAAACATGTCTTGTGTTTCAAGGAGTGCAAAACGATATTCTATTCCAGGAATGTAGTTTGTAAATAGGGAGGGCTTTTCTGTGAGTCATTAGTGAAATTAAATTTCTGTTAGAAGAATGAGCTGTAGAGGTAGTATCTAAGATATTGTAATTTAGGATCAGATTACTTGAAACCTTGTTCTCACCAAAATACACTCAAACAAGAGGTTCTTTGACTTGCTGGAAAGATGAGGCTTTTGTAGAATGAAACAGGACTCGGATTATTTGGTTGGTTTAAATTTTTTTTGACAAAATTGAATGTCATGATAGGGGTTAAAATAATTGTCCAGAGAGAAACCAGGAAGGAGCCATTCCCTCTGGCTATTCCCTGTGTCTGTCCCCATGGTGGGCTCCAGAAAGAGGTAATAAGAGCAATTGTGCGTAAAGTCCTGATCAAGCCCTATCAATCAGCAGTGAATCATGCTCAGTGAAATACATTTTGTGTTAGTTTTGCTGCCAAACAATAGCAAGTTTGCATTTGCCTTTTTTTTTCTTCAGAACCTTAGCCAAATTTGGGAAGCTTTTCTTGGACATACCATTCCTACCTGGTGTTAGTGCAGTCTTTCTGCCAAATATCAAGCCTTTGATACAAGAATGGGAGGCAAAGCTACAGTTTTTTAATGAAGGAGCAAATTTTCACAGATTAATTCAGGTTTAGGTACTGTTTTCAAGACTTATGAACAACAGTCAGTATTTTCCAAATTTTTTATTGGATTACACCACAAGTTTTTCATTATCCTTTTAGTGCTTAATTGTATACATCTGCATCTGAATGCACATACTTATATATCTGTTCCAATGTAATTTTTCAGTTTTGGAGGAAACTAAACTTGATTACAAGTGTTTTATTCTGTTCCTTGCACATTTTAAAAGGCAGTGCACGTAGTTCTGCATGTAGTGAGGTGACAGACATATATTGTTACAGACAGAAACCATCTTCAAATGAAGATGAAGGAAAGCATTGTCTTCACTGTCAATACAGTGTTGAGACTGATTGTATTTTAATTTGATGTTTGCCACATGCATGTCTCCTAAAAAGCACTAAATAACAAACCAGAAGAGAAAGAAAAACAAATCCCTGCCTTCTTGCCTTGCCATAATAGGGCTGGAGTTATTTCAGGAACAAACTGGACTGGTTTTTCCTGGGACTCAGAAATATGCAAGTGACCGTGTTTTCCAGAAAAGAATTAAATGGAATGAGATGCCAGCATTGGAAAAGAGACCCTTTCCAGATTCTAGGTTGTTTTTTACTGGGTTATGCTGGTCCTGACCTGAGGAACATGGTGTTCCACTGACAGTGAGATCTCTTTCTGTGTCTAATCACAAACCCATACCTCCCAGGTTAAAAAAAAGCTATGGAAGCTGAAGAAGATTAATTCCTGAGAGAAGTATGTTTGTTAGGAAAGCAAAATTTAGTAAAGCAGAGCATTCACATCATCAGAAACCATTGCTGACATTGTTTTCCTCTGGGAAGAGCTGATAAAGGTGTATTAGCAGCATCAGGACCCAGAACACTGTCTTCTACCTCCAGTGACTGTGAAGGACAAACTCAGGATGACTAACAGCAGCAGAGGGTAGGCTTTTCAACCCTTAATAAGTTTTCTGATAAGCTCTTAACAAAAATAATGGAAGCTCATCCCTTGAGCTTCATTAGCATTGCCTGAGTGCTAAATCCTTTGCTTCAGCAAGTTCTCCTCAATTTTTTCCTAATCATATGGGAAAAACCTGAGCTCAGGCTCTCCTGCCTTCTCCCAGTGTGGGTAAAATGCTGCTGGCAGGAAAATGGTGGTGCTCTGCCTGGAGATTTTGGGGCTGCTTGTGTTGCAGACCTGAGGATAGAGGTCCTGTTGCATGGACTCTGCCTTTCTCTTGTCCCAGCTGACAGCCACCTGATGTGTGCTGGCTGTCTCCTATCATCGTGGTGGTGTTAGCAAAAAGTGGAACGTGTGTACAGCAGTCTGCCAACGCAGAGAGCCATGGCTTGGTTGATGGCATTGCATTATGCATATGAGATAATGCATTTGTTAGTTGAATGCATCAAAAACAGGACAGTAGGTTGTGCACTCTTTTTGTTCCATAGAAATGTAAACCCATTCATTTTATGAGTGTTATGTTATTATTATGTGTTACCTCTCAAGGTAAACTTACAAAAAATGCATTCAGGTTATCAGCCTTTTGAACCCAGGAAGCCTGAGGCTGACATGCCTTTATCTTATTGTGATGCCCAGGGCAGCCAGTCATGGGTCTGGATCCCATTTAAACAGATGCTTTACAAATCTAGAATAAAGACCTTCTTAGAATGGGACAATAGATGGATGCAGACTGAGCATGAGTGAGAAGGTATGGCTTAGCTTTATAAGCATTCATAATTGCATTGCCACTTTTTTTCTTTGTTGTTGGCAAAAGTTATCTTAAGGAAGGATTTGAAGGATGATAATGAAGAAACTATCAATCTGCAGTCTAATTACAAGCATACAACATGAAACCACAGTACTGCTTCATTCTTGTGGTTTGAGCTGTCCAGTCTCTGGGAAAGACATGACTTTGTTTTGTCCAGAGCTTTCCTAAAATCAGAGACTGTGCTCCAGACATCGTGGTTAGCAAGCAGTGTTTCAACAGAGGGATTGTTGATGTGAGAGGGCTGCTTTGTGATAAAAACTAGTCCATCTTTTGGTTATGCAGTGGTTGATGACTGATTCTGTAGAAATCTGGGGTTTCAACCTGGTTCAAAGCCCATTGACTGCAGCAGGTTGGGGTTAGAGCCTGAGTCTATTCTCAGCAATAGCACATGAAAAGTGTGAAAGATAAGAAGGAAGAAAGATGAAACAATCCATTTCTCAGGGTAGTTTTCCAAAGGATAAACACTGAGTTCACAAGAATTCAAAGGGAATCAAAGTCCAAATCTTTATTTGATGGGGAAGGCAAAAGTCTTGGGGAAGGACACAGGTTTGCATGGGGAAAAGACAGGACCTCAAAGCAGGAAAACTGTCAGCATTTTTTTCCTCTTTTAAGCCTGGTTCTTTATTTTTGAAGCTTGGGTTTTCTTTGGGTGGTTTTTGTTTTTTTGTTTGGTGTTTTTTTTGTTTGTTTGGTTTTTTTTTTCTTTTTTAATCAGATGGCGTGCACATGGCTTGGTTTCGCTAAAAATGGAATTCCAGAAAGAAATTAAATTATTTAGACTTACTGGTTTACAGAAGGCAGTAAAAAGTGTCTAAACACCAAATATGCCAATAATACCAGTAACAGAATGAAATGTCCAACAGAAAACTCCTAATCTTGCTTAAATATCCCACATCACCAAGTTTACCAAGCTGCTACATAATTAATTGTGTCTTGGTAATTTAGTGGAAGCATTAACTGTGTCCTGCAGGAAACCTTGTGGTATGCCAGGCACAGTGTTGCAGATCTGAGACTGCCTGGTCCATGTCTGGTGCATTTGCAGACTTCTTGAACACAGCTATTCTATGAGGTCATTTTTTTAAGAAGAGAAACTTATTATTAATTGTTGCAAATATTACAAGCATTTTTTTTTTACAAAATTATCTATGGTGAGACTGTGGGGATTGCCTTGGTCTAGATGCAGCATGAGCTTTTGTTCTGAACTGAAGCCACTCCAGAACAATTAGTACAGATTTGACCTGCATAACATAAGTATATGGGAGAAACATATCTTCTGTCTTTGATTGCAAGAAATGTTATAATCTGCATTAACAGTCCTGCCTCTTTATGCTCAGGGTTGGTTTGCTTCCTGACTGATGGAATTTGGAGGTCTTATTGCTGTTCTGTGTGTCTGACTGGGCCTGCCTGGCTGAGACTCCGTCTGGGTGGAGGGAGACAGAATTTTTATCTTCATGTTCCTTGCTGCTTCCAGACAGGAAAGAGTTCTGGTGCAGTTGGAGTGTTGGTCGTTGGTAGGGACCATAAACACATTTTCTATTATGTGCCGCCCAAGAGCGTTAGGGTTGAACACTTCATCATCACTGGCCTCAGAATAGAAATAAGAAGATGTTTTCTGGCAGCAAAGTGGTGAGACCCTTGAAGAGCAGTGAGACTTCTGAAGAAGAGATAAATAAACGGAACCTTGTTTTAGTTCAGCACATGTTTTAAATTAGGATACAAAACCAAATTATTTTTATTTAAAACTTATTGAAGTTTCAAATTTATTGGTTTGTAGCTTCAACAAGTAGAAAAATCTTTATGTTGCAAGGATAGAAACAGATTGATAACTTATTGATATTACTTTATAGAACTAAATGACTGCCCTGGATATTCTTATTTTTCAGGGTCACTTCTTTGAGAAACTATACATGAGGAAATAATATTGTGCAAAGCTGAAGACATAAACTTGGCCTTCTGCTCTTCTTTTATCTAAAATGTTTAATTTTGTTTTGTCATTCTCTTCAGCTTCATTTATGTAATTTGCCTTTTCCCTTTCCATACTTCACAGATTTGGTCGTTCATGTTTTTTAAAGTGTGTAAACAGAAATGGAAGGGCTGTGTTCCAGTTGCTAGTTTCATTATTCAAAATGTGCAATTGTAGCTGAGAATCCCAAAGGATATAACTGAAATGAAACTTCTGAAATGATTATAAGCAATTTCCATCTTCCTGTTTGAAATTTGTGTGGCTATGTTGGTAGATGTGTGTTTTGTGGTATCAGGTCATTGACATGGTGCCCTGAATAAAACAAATTAATAATTGTGTTTCTGTCAAAATAATAATTAAAATGACCCCCCACCCCCAATATTAAATAAAAGGGCTAGAGATCTTTATAAAAATGAAATTATATTCTAATGCATGGCAGTTCCCCACTTCCTCTCAAATCTGGAATGTAAGTTACCTTAGTGACAGAACTTTCCTGTCTTAGAAATCTAGATAGTGTTGAGATAGTGATTCCTAAAAAGACTTCATGATGCAATGCAAGTTCATATAAAGTGCAGTTATTTATTTATGAGTATTTTCTGTTTTCAGAAAATAAAAAAGGGTTTAGAAATACACATATTATGAGAAAAATATCACCCTTCTAGTCCCTTTAGTTCAAAGTAGACCTTGTGGGTGAAATTCAGACCCTATGTAGAATCCCTCCATTTTCATCAGAAAAAATAGATATATTTTTAGGAGTCTTCTAGGTTTGGAAGAAAAAATACCACCTTTCATTTTCAGCAGAGTATTCATGTGCATCTAGGCAATTGCCTCCTGCTTCATCCCCTCCTTTAGTTTAATTTTGCAGCTTCATATGTAAGCACATTCCCTGCTTCTTCCTCCTGACTGATGCTGCAAGGCCTGAATATTCTCCAGTCTGACTTGTGCTACTGCAAATGTAGTAGCATGAAAATTGCTGTCGATAGAAGTGATGAATAACCATCCTTCTGTACTATATTTGTCCTCAACTTCAATAGGAAAGGAAATTATAGATTTTACTGTATACACTAAGGAATGTTTTTCTTACATCACATTTCTTTACCAGTTTTTTTTCCTTGGCTTAATTTGTTTTATGTTCTGTTCTCAGCCAGCCTGCTTCATCTTCTGGTGCAATTTCATAAAAACTTGAGCCTCCAGAAGGGCTGAAGTTGGATGGTGATCAGTCAGGGTGTGTGTGATTAATATGCTGCTCAAACGCTGGAAGAAATGGAAGACAAGGAGGGAGCCAAAAGTGCAACCAAGAAGTTTATTTCATGCTATTGACATATAGTTCAGACAGCATCATCTCAGGTTCTTAATCTATTTGAAGTATTCAAAATTCATTTTAAATGCAGTGAAGGTATATGACAGCACTCAGTGGGCTTAGAGGAACGAAGCCAGTTAAATGAGAACACAAACAAATGGTTGGAGTACTGCAGAAGTGGTGAAAAGCACAGAAAGATCACTGTGGATTTTTTTATCCCAAACATATGGTTCTCTCCAAAGTCAAGTGACTGAGTTGAACCAGCGGTGGAAGTAGTAGGAGAAGTGTTCTGGGATATAACAAGAAACAGTTCTTCCAAGCAAGCAGTGTCATCAGGCATTTTTGTGCATCCTGAAAAGATCTGTTTCATATGAAGGTCTAGGATTTTTCTCTTCTCCTTTTCTCTCTTTTCTCTTCTTTTTTTTCTGCTTCATCTTCATTGTTTTGGTTTCCCTTTCCTTTACCCCTTCAGTCTTTTCCTCACTCTTATCATTTGCAGACCAGGAAGTTTTCTGAATATTTAGAATAATCAATACCTTCTGCACATTAAAGTGGCTTGTCCTACATATTTGTAATATTTTTGGGGTGTGTGTGTGCATAGAAATAAATGCAAAGATTCTATCAGATTTGCCTAATCCATGGGAAGATGATCCTTGGAGTCAAATTCAGGACTGTCAGTGAGGAATCCAGATTTACAGCAAAATATGCAGTCTACATTGGAAGTGCTATATGTCTTCTTTTTCTTGGACCCTTTTTTCCACTCAGTAGTTTTATCTGAGTGAATTTTGGGTGTAATTTACTTTTCCCTGTGATCCTTTGTATGTTTGGTAGCCTCTAGCTGGTTGGGTGCTATTATGCAGGTAAAGTAGCTCCAGTGTGGCTGCTGTACCTGTGGAAGCCATAATTAAGTTCAAAATGAATGTGTGGATCTGCATGGATTGTTTATGCGTGGTAGATCCATTTCTGGTGGGATATATCAGTCTGTGCATAGTTGTTACACAAATGCCCCACTTGGTGATACAGCAGAAATCTCGTTAAGTGGCATGACATTTTCCATAATTCTGAAAAACACATGCCAGAAGGTTGTGAAAATCTTTGCTTTGTTTTCTACAGGCCATGTGTGAAAAACATGGTCTGAGATTTGTCAATAACAGTGGATAATTCCTGAAGCACTCCTCAGTTACAGTAGGTAATGCAACCCTTCTAAATATGTGACTGCAGCATAGCAACAAGATTCTGATTCAAGAAGGCAAAACACTATTGAAGAGCATTGAACCCCTTCTACTGTTTCTATTCAGAAATGTTGCTCATTATGAAATGACATTTTTGTTATGAAACACTGGAATGCTGGAAGAAAAAGGCTGAGTTTTGGATGAATGAATAATGTAAGAAACCAACTGCCTGTGGAAGAGATGGTCCAATTTCAGATTTTATTGCTGTTTGGTGCCCAGATTTGATCTCCTCTATTTTGCAGCTTCGCAGAATTTTACATGGAGAAGGGACATGACAGTCAGATCTGGTCATCCATATCCTAATGCCCTAAGACCCTTCTTATCATTGTCTCTCACAGGAGATGCTCTTATTAAATGACTGTGAATTGTGTCACTCTTCCTACAAATTGCACCTTATATTTGCATGGGTTAAAGAGAATTTTAATCCAAACTGATTGAACTGTTGTGTCCCTCGAATTCCCTGTTATTTTGCAGATGGCAAAATTATAAATTTAAACTGTAGCTATATTTTTATGTTTTCTCTCAGTTCATTTTAAAGATACTGAGAATAAATACTCTGAAATGAGAGAAAATTCTTGCTCACTATGTGAAGTAAATATCTGTGATCTCTGAGAAGTCAGATTTGAATTTTTTTTAATAGGAAAACTATTTTTTTTTTATCTTTGACTATTTAATATCAAGATGGCAACTAATGTAACAGGTTTGAATAGAATAGACTAGTATTATGAAATATGCCATCTGGGCTATGTTTTTAGTAATCTTGAAATTTGGAAGTTTGAGACACATTGGTTTTATGTAGGAATCATTTCCAGATATTGAAGAAAAGTGTTAGTTTTCTCAGAAATGTTCAAGTAAAGTTGACTTTTATATAACTGTGAAAAAATGTGCTGCTATGTGCAGAAATCTTTAAGAAAAGTGCCAATTTATATGGCTTTTCCCCTAATATTCCTAAAATGGTATTTGTTTTCTTAAAAGAATGAGCCAATATGTCTGCCTTGCCCAGAAATATTTATTTGAAAGAATGTTTTGAAAAGTAAATATGCTGATTGAATCAATACATTGAATTAATTGAAGAAATAACAAGTTCAAAGGCTAATAATAATAATGATGATGATGATGATGATAGCAACCAAAGTCCAAAGAATGTATCTGTCATTAAAATGTAGAGCCTATGGAAAAGCTGGAGCTTGTCAGATGAGGAAAGAATGGTCTGTGCATTACTTTGAGAAAAAGTAATGCTCTAGGATTAATTTACATGTTATGTTATTCATCATTGTTTGGATGTCCACATGGGATGGGTGAAGATATTCACAATTCATGAAAAAGAAAAGGTTTTTGGGACATGATTTTTTCATTTGAAGACTCATAACTGAAATGAACTTTTTTTCATCACTATCCAGATCTAAGCATTTGTCACTGATTCAGGGACTACAAACAATGCCATATGGTTCGAGTGGCTAATCACACAGCATAAATAACAACAAAAAGTGGTCAGAGAGAACATCTGGTGAACATTCTGAATCTGAAGATCATCCTGATTATTCTGTGAATATTTACGAGTAAAAAATGTTAATAATGAACTAGTCCATTAGTCCATAATCTGTTCACAGTGAAAAGAAACAATTATGCAATTGACTTTATTTCAAGTAAATAATTGAATCTGTTCAAATTTAACAACATACTTGTGATTATAAGAAGACTTTTTCTCTGCTGAATCTCCATCTCTGAATCTGGAATCTGAAGCTAGCTTCTACCAAGAGATTCTAAACCTGTGTTTAGATTATGTTGTGTATTTTATTCACAAAGAGTGCATCACTGAAAAAGAACTGAAAAATTTGTGTGTTTAGAATATATCTCACAGACTTCAGAACGCAGCAGTTTAGGATAATGAAATATATTTGTACGTATGTTAACTTGTGCCATATTAAGGAGCTGAGTTCACAGGAATGCAGTATTTAAGAAAGCCTGACTAAGCATATTTAGAAGATTTCCTTCTGTGTACTGCAAATATTTCCATAGCTTCAAATGTAGAAGACTTGAGAAACTAGAGGTAGGCTCACTGAGTATTGATAAAAGTTCTTCAGTAACTTTCTAGAAGAAAACTGCAAAAAATAGTTAAATTCTGGGAGCAGGCACAGGCTTCACAGAGTTGAAACACAAAACCTTGGTCACTCAGTAGTAGGAACTTTGACAATGACTTTGGTAGAGAAAGTGTCATAGCCTTCAAATCCCTTTTAAAATCATAAAATAGTTTGGATTGGAAAGAATTTGGAAGATCATCTAGTTCCAAACCCCCTGAAGTGTTAGACTTCATATCCACCAAGAGGACTGCCTGAATCACACAGATGTTCAAGCTTACTTTTAGTGCTTAGTATCATGTTGCAGTCTAAGCAGCAACAGGAGAAGAGGAAAGGAAAGTATTAGGACTTCTGGCATCTGCTGCTGTTTTTAGCCCACTTCCCTAACTAGTTGCACAAAATGTGATGGAAACTCCAAAAGGCTCCTGTGATCTTCCTGAAGGTAAGCAGGAGGAGAGAGCAAGACCTCTTGACATTCCTGTCAACATGTACTTTTTAGAAACTAGAAACCCACATGAGAAAGTGACATTACAGCTCTCCCGAACTGCAAAGTAATTCTATGAGGCATTTAGAATTTGGGGGACACCAGGGAATTTGTTCAGGATACGAGAAAACCTGGGCAACTGAGGCTTGTTAGCATCAGTGCTCAGG
The DNA here is from genome assembly GCF_049639895.1 of Pseudopodoces humilis. Lineage (NCBI taxonomy): Eukaryota > Metazoa > Chordata > Aves > Passeriformes > Paridae > Pseudopodoces > Pseudopodoces humilis. The sequence goes on along the minus strand of NC_142202.1, from coordinate 81,465,509 downwards.
GAATTATTCAGATTTATTGTATTAGCAATATTTTCCTCTGAAAACAAACCTTTTAGATTTTAATTTCTGCCTATTTTTAAATTTTTAAAAATTTTTTTTTAACTTTTTCCCACTCTTCTGCTGATCAGAGCAACACCAGCAACAAGACCAAGCTGCCATGCTCTTTAAAAACTGAAGGATTTCTGGTGATTGGCACTTTAGGACCTGTGAAGCGTCTAAACCTCCTTTTTTCACAGGGTCTGGTGCTTGATAGCTGCTCCTTGTGTCCCCATTCACAAAATCTGTCATTTCAAGTTAAGTAGATGTGGTTTTCTGGCCAAGGATGATGATAGCAGTGTCAGGCCAGAGCTTATAGGAAACCACTGCTGCTAAGTGTTCACATACAGGTTTAAAAATGACAGAAGCCAAAAAGAAAAAATGAGTGGGGCCATTCTAGCCCATGCTTGGATGTCCCCAAGACACCCAGAGGTCTTGTCTGGCAAGAAAGACATGGGACTAGTGCTCCTGTAGGGCACAGTCTGAGCCAGGAAGATCTTTTCCCATTATATCCACCAAAAAGGAGCCTTCCCATGGACAGAAACCACTTAAGATGGTGGGCTGAGTATGGCAAATCAATGGCTAATAGGATATCTAAGGGCAGAGATATGACCATCCTTAAAATAAGAGGAAAAACTTCTTTCTTCTAATAGCCTACTCAATTTTTAATTTATTTTTGTAATGTCAGTTTCTGTTTTGATTTGGATTGAATGAAATTTCTTTTTTAAACTTTTTGGTTCAGTTTCAGACTACAAACACTATTATTTGCTGAGCTGTACAGAATGCAGTTTATAAGTAGAGTTTATAAGTGATTTATGGGCCTGTTGTTCCAGAAAATGCTGTTTAGAGCCATTGTGTTATTTCACTTGGATAAGGTCAAAACTTCAATATACAAAAATGGAATATACATAGAAATATAATGCTAAAATTATCATCTAATATTTAAAATTAAATAATGGAAAAACTGTTGAAAGGCAAAATTTTGCCATAATAAAATAAATTTTGTTGCTACCTCAGAAGAAAAGTCAGGACTATTAATTTTTATTGTCTTCCATTGTAAACTGTCAAACTTAACACAGCACCCGAATGATTCATAGTTGATAAAAATACAGGTTTTTCTTGAAGAATGAGCATTTTTTTGTCTGCCACTGAAAGACTGCAGCTACAAGAGTGTGATGTTGAACTGTGACAATCCTATTGCATTAAAAAAAATTAATTAAGGCAGGATTGTTTTGTTCTGGGCTTCTTAGAAAGGAAGGGGAAATGAATACATATTAATATTTTACAGTAAAAGAGACCATAGGGGAAGATAAGGGTAAGCTGGTAACAGGAATGGACTAGAAAGCAGATGGAGCTAAGGGAACAGTTGAGTGCCTGGCACAGAAAGAACTGTGATGGTCTCCAGTCTTTCTCTTCCTTGGGACACCAACTGCATCTCTACACTGATCTCTTGGGAAACTGGACAAATCCTGTATCCATTACCAGCCTCCTGTCTAGTACAAAGAGGGTAGGAGAAATAAAGATGGAAAAGGACAGAAGTGCCCCCAAAGACCATGCTCTGTAGAGAAAGCAGATGTGAATTATCCTGTACAACATGGTCAAGGGACCAGGCTGTATGTTGTAGAAACACTTGGGAGAGAGTACCAGTCTTGCATCAGATTTAATTGAGATTATCCAATAGGTTCAAAATTACTGGACTGGGGGAGAATTGTCTGGTGGGTGCCTGAGCAGACAGACAGACAGACAAACATGCACACAACAGAAGCAAGTTGAATGTTAAACAAATGAAATCCCAGACATCTTCCTTCTAGCTTTACTGGGAAAGCAGTTGGAAGTGACAAAGGCAGTGAGCCCTGCCTCCCATAGGAAACCTAACCAGGAGCCCTAGTTCTGAGGTATTCAGTGAACTAGAGAAATGTGAAACACACCTACCTTTGGGATCCCAAGTTCCCAAGCAGTACTATGTCTTTTCTGCAGAGAGTATGAGGAATATGGGTGTTATCAATGGTAGGGAAACAAATTTGAGCTATTTCTCACCGGGCATCTGGAGGCCTCAACTTCTTTTAGGAGAACATTGAAAAGCCCACCTAACATAAATGAGGAGAAACTGAATCTCTCTTTGTTAAGGTCGTGGGTATGACTTCATCAGCCAAGGCTGGGAAAGGATGAACTGGATTGCCAAGAATCACAGTTGATGCAGAAACATCAATAAAGTTGTGCAGTAAGGGCAGTCTCTCCTGCCTTCCTATGTCAACTTCAGATGTGTTGTTACTAAGATGATGGGGATAAGATTCACTAATTGGTTAGGAAATAAATAATGACAAAAAAGGGGAAACATTTTGTAAATTATATTTGTCACTGATGTGCAAAAAAACAGCCCTGTGAGCCTACAGAAACAAATGCACAGACAAAGGGATTTTGTGGTAGTGCCCATGTACAGGAAAGCAGCCACTGTGTACAACTGAAACATTGTCAATGGGAGATGGAAACCTGGAAATAAGAAAATGTCAAAAAATGTGGCTCAGTTTTAATTGCACTGACTTGTTTACAAGATACCAACATTTCAAAATTACTCCTTTGTATTAGTTGATATGTAGATACCAGTCTGCCTCCAGGATCAGGCCTCCCTCTTTTGGTTTTGGGTAAGATTGCACTGATAATTTTTTGTGTCCCCCTAAAATTGTTTTTGGTCTAGTCTTGCACATGCTCCTAAATCAGCATAAAGTGCAGTATGCAGCTACATTAAGTTGACCCCAGCACACAAAAGGGCATATTTGCAAAAGAGAGGGATTTTTTTTTATCCCACTTTTCTTGATCCTGAACACAAACAATGCTTATAAACAGCTCTGAGACGTATAAAATGTCAAATCCGATGTAGTGACACAACTGTGCTGACAGATCCTACACCATTAGCTGTTTATTTACACTTACACACATGCACACTTACTTGTGACTATCTTTTTAGATAACGTCTTCCTCTTTATTTTTAATTTATAACTAAATACCTTTGATTCTTTTTACGAAATGCAGCTGGAGTTCACAGAGCAGTGAACCAACGTGAGCCCATGCTCTGGAGCCTGAAGTGCTGGGGGAGCCTGAAGTGCTGGGGCAACATCTCCCCCCAAATTAAAAAACCATGTTGCTGTTTAGTTGTATGGGACACCAGATGTCTCTGTGGAAGAGTTTTCCAGTGAGTAAACACAATACTGAAACTCCAAGGTTCCCATGGGAGTCAGTGATGCATAGCCGACTGGAATGAGAACCAACCTTGGAATAGGATGTCTTAGATGGAACATATGACTAAATATGAATACACAAATACCTTTCCCTAAAAATAATAACCATCATCTGGTCTCAGGCCCAATCTTCTTGCTTTTAGTCATTGCCAAGAAGTGAGATGTTTTGAGACCACATACTGGCCTTGAAAGAATGCCTTTGACATTTGCTAGATTTGGTTTGATCAGTGATCATCTTAGTTATGAAGAAAGGAAGAAAGTTAAGAACTGGAATGCCAAAATCTCTGGGCAGCAAATGGAACAGAGGGGTTTTCTTAAGCGTAGGCTGAAACCTGAAGATAAAGTTAGAGTCAATGTTCAACCCTCAGGGATTAAGTTAAACCATTCCTGTGCCGTTTTGCTTCCAGCAAGCATGATTGACATCCTCTTTCTGTTTATGTTCTTTAGCTGGGCTTCTGGGATGCTGATCTTAAGAGAAACCACTTAAACCGCATTTCTCATCCGCTCGGGTTCTAACCAGCTCCTAGGATTAAATGACAGGCTTATTTTCTACTAATTGCTCCTTTGCCTGTCGTGTAATTTGTCCTATATACAGCACAAGTCCTCCAGTATTTGACTAGAATCCTGTTTTCCTTCTCTCTATTAACCTGATGTATTTTCTCACCATTCATTGCTTCTGACTTGCTTATTTCTCTGTCTCTGTCTGGCATCTGGTTTGATGGATTTTCTTGCTCATTCAGTGTTTGGTCTTGTTAATGCCTGTTTTCTGAAAACCCTCTTTATTATGTGATATTTTAAGTTATAATATTTTGAATATACTCTATAATTTTTTTTTTGTATTTGCTCTCCTTCACTTTTACCTTTTTAATTTTTAGATAACTTTCTTTTATTTGGTTCAGTATCTACAGTTTAGTACATTTTATGTTCCCTAGGCTTTTCTGTGTTCCTCTTGTCCATGGTCTTGATTCTGATCTCTTTATGCAGTCATTCTATTTTTGCCCTTACTGATAATTTTTCAACAAAGTTTCTTGGTCCTTCTGTCACTAACCTTTTCTGACTGCATTATATTTAAGAGACCACTATTCTTCTGGTGTATTATAATAAACATGATGACCTAGTTCTTTATTTTGCAGCCTCAAGAGAGAAAATCATGAAGAACAAAACCAGCAAAAAATTATCTGACAGAATATATTACAATACAAAGGTGGAATATCAGAAAGATCCTCATTTTGGTCATGGTTTCATAGCAGCCTTTAGCCTTTTATGGTCTTCTGCCTATGTACCAACTAATAGGCTTAGTTTGATATTTCTTCATTATCTCAATGGTAAAGGTACAGAAACCTTAGAAGAAAAGGCTTTCCCAGATTTTGTGGTAGGAAGTGAATAAAGAGTGTTTCTATTAAGCCTCATCTGGCACATGCTGCCATCTTTCTCCTTGTGCCTTTGCCATGGACAGTGGTGTTGTTTGTCAGGCAAACCCAGACAGACAAGAGTATTCCTCTGGCTAAAACATGAAAACCTTGTGCTGTTGGCAGTGAAAGCTCTTGGTGAAGGTGAAAGCACACTTTTGCTGGCCTAAATTCTGCTTTATTTCAGACATCAAAACCAGCAATCTCACAGGTCAAATAACAGGCTATGGTTATTCTTTTACAAGAGGGTTGCATTATGATCATCCTGCCTTTGCAGGAGTTGTAGGCAAAAGATTAGGGAATATTTGCAGAGAAAACTTGTTGAAAACAAAGGACTGTTTCAAGAGTCACATCAGAGCAGGTAAGGAGTAGAATTTTCCTATTTTCCCACATCTCAGTAGCAACTTTACCCTGCTTGAGATTGGTATTATCCCACTTATTAGTCTTAAAACTGAATTTTATTAGGTTCCTTCCCTAGTTTTGGTTTGGGCTTTCCATTTTTTCACATCCTTAGTTTGAAATATTTTTCGGATATATTCATATTTATTTCCAGGCATCCAGCCTACTTTTATTCTGGCCTTTGCATCTTTTTTTCCTTCTCTGTTTTAGTCCAACATAAACGATTCCCTTTCAGCACACACAGTACCCTGCTATTTATTTGAGATTGAAAGAAGGCAAGAAAGTAGTTTTCTCATTCAACTTTTAAGACATCTCCAGTTTTGTGGCATGTTTTGGCAAGTGCCTAGGTAAAGCCCAGTCATGGCCATCGGTAAAATAAATTAGTGTGTGTGGCTAATAGAACTTGTCTACAGATTCAAACACTTCAATTTAATCATAATCATATTTTAAGGGTTACGTGCTAGCAGATTTTTATGTACCATTAAATTATACTTGCAAATAACAGATGCAAACTTTGATTCAATTAGTTTTATAATCAACTTTTACACTGACCACATTTGCTATTCTAGATATGGGGCCAGCCTGAGTCTTTGGAAATCACCAACACAAAAGAATGCCAAAGCAAGAGAGAAAGAGCGTTGTCTTGGTGTTCTTTGCTTGCAAGAGGGAAAGGCACATAGTTGTTTTTTAGAAGCACGTCTCTCAATTTTCATGGTGAATCTAAGTTTTACAGCCAGATATTGTATACTTTCATGTTTGTGTTTTATTTTGGGGTTTTTATTTGTGCTTAAAATAGATAAATGGCTTGTATATTGGGGAAAATCAGCTACTCTTTGCAGTGCGAGTAACCACACTAAAGGCACAGAGTTTCTCAGGCTTAAGTCAAGAAAGGTATTAGGTCTGTTTTGATATATCATCCATGACAGTGGGGTCCTGGCCATGACTACGGTTCTGAGGCTCTGTAATAAAACACAAACATAATAGTTAGTAATGCTTTGGCTCATTGGGTGGAACATCTGTCTGACCTGTCTTGTAACTGAATTCAGCTTTCTTCTTTAAATAATACTGAGATTGGAATTTTGTCCCTATATGCCATGAAAATATGTTTCCCTCACATATTTTCTTCACTGATCTAAAGCCTTTAGTACCAGGAAACGTTTCTGTCTATTTTCAGGGCTCACTTTACTGTGGTACGTGAAAATAACAGTGTTATAAACATTTTTCAAGGCTCAATCACTCTTCAGGCTGAATTTGCAAGGTGGGTGTTTAGGCATCAATTCATCTGCAGGGATTCATACCACGTAAACTGGGTATGCCATTTCTGCTGGGATGGTTTCAGGTTTTTTTTTTTGCATCCAAGCTCTGATCTGAGCCCACATGGAGTTATGGCTAAATAGTAATACAATGGGAAACATGGAAGGAAAGAAAGTATGTTTGTAGGGTGTCCCTGTCTGTGCCACCTCAACCAGGATGTTGGAAAATTGCTCTCCTATGTGCAGGGCACTTCATAAGTGAGCAAGTTACTTTTGGTATTTGGCTGACAGAAGAGGCTGTCTAGACTTGCAGGTGAAAAACCTGCTTGGCAGATAGGAGACCCAGAGGATTGAAAATGTGGTGACATGCAAGACAGCACCCAAGTCCCAAAGTCGGTTCCCAGCCCTTCTCTGGCACACCTGAAGCTGTGATGGTGCTCTCATACCTCCCCTTCTAGAGCACTCCCCTTTAAGAAACTGGGCCTGTGTCTGTGAGGCAGAACAGGTAGATGGCAGGTCCATATCCCACAAACTGTGTCATTAGCTGGAGGGAGCAGGAAATTAAACTAATTTAATGAAAGGTTAAACAGCTTCAACTGAAAGAAATGGTAGCATCATCTTCCAGCTTCCTGAGCTCCTCTGCCTCGGTATCATGTCCTCTGGGCCTGTAGTCAATGTGTTAGTGGAGGACTGAGATGTGGGTATAGCTGCTAGACCTAGATATCTCCTACTTCCAATAAAGGATTAACGTAGCCTCCCTTCTCCCTCGTTTTTGTTGAAGAGCTCTGGGCCCTCTGACAGCCCTGGCTCAGCATGAGGCTGGCATGAGGGGTACTGGTGAGCAACATCCTTGCATTGCCTCATCACGAAGCAATGCCAGGACTGAGGCACTTGTGGAGATGCCCAAAGACAAAATTTGAAATGCCCAAGATATCCTGGTATGAAAGAATGAGATAGATAGGTACCTAGCAGAACCAGGAAGGGCTATGCTGGATGGACAATTTTGGCATGAATGCTTAAATCAGGTCATAGGTCTGATCCTGAAGTTCTGGTTCTATGTTGATTTTTTTCTGTAGGATCTCAAGCCTGGCTCACATTTCTTACTACCCTTGGAAATCTGTCCATGGGTACTTCCTATGAGTTCTTATCTGTAAGATTCCTAATACAGATATATCTAAATTTTGGAGATGTTCTATGAATCCTGTCAAATTTCTTCATGCTTCTCCTCCATCCTGCCTCTTATTTTGGTAAATAAAGAAGCTTTTACATCTGAGGAACTTAAAATACAATTTGCATCTTTCTTACGTTAAAATTCCTTCTCTAGACTCTACTAGGGCTGTTCAAATGTACTGAGAGTGCCTGTAGGATAGCTTTCCTCCATTTTAATATGTTTAACAGACCAAAGGTTTTAGCTGTTATGTCAGTTCACTGCGCCAATGACTTTGACATTTTTAGCTCCCAGTAGGAAGAATGTGAATGACTGAGGATGCTTAAGAGAGCTCCTGGACTCTATTTAGCTTGAGCACTAAAAACTGAATTTGCTATTGCAATAGCTTGTCTGAGGAGCAAGATTAATTTAATTTTTCTGTATGTGACCCACCCCCCAAGCCCTTCTCTTCCCCATCAGGTTGGCAAAAACTGAAAGGTCATGGCTAGGAATCTAAGAGGGTATGTACATGTACATCAGTTTGTGCAGGCATAGGACAGTAACAATTGTCATGTGCTCCTGCTTTCATTTCCCCCTTCTTCTTCTTTCTCCCATAACAACAGTATGCTGAATGTGAATCTTTTAGAAGGATAGTCTTTTTTTTTTTCTACTGCTGAGCATAATACAACTGATTATCCCTCTGGACATGGGTCTTGGAACAAAGCCACAGTCTAGTCCTCACTAGTACAGCCAAATTCTTTGTCTGTCTGTTTGTTTGAAAAGCATTTGCTACAGTTGTGTCATGAAGGATTGCATAAACAATTCATCAACCGAAAGCAGCATAAACATGCTTACTGAACTATTCAAAGAGTGGGGGGAAAGATGAAGGTGAGAGAAAGGCAGACCACCTAGTGCTGCAGGTGCATTTAGTTTTTTCTTAAAACAGCCTGGAAACAAAACTCCACAACTCTCAAGCAAGCAGAGAAGTGCAATTCATAGCTTCATATGGTGATGCAGTTGTGAGGAGACCTCAGTAGGTCTCCACTTCCTGATCATCTGTAGGGTTAGCTACAAAGTTCTGAAGGGTGATGAAAATAGGGTCTAAGACAAAATAATTGAGCTGAGCTTAGACATTCAGCTGAAAGGAAAAAATCTCAGGAAAAAAAATGCAACGGTGTAAATATGGCAAGGTATGAGAAAGTTATTAATGTACTGACAGAAGGGAGAGTCATGACTTACAAAGATCTTGATTCAAGGTCTGTTACAGTCTGCTGAAAGATTTGCAGCAACATCAATGAGTTAGAGATCAGGCTCCCAGACTGATAGTTTGTGGAAAGATTAAGGAGTGACTTGAAATGCAGTGAGGCAGTGAGAATGCATTGGCAGGTCTTCAGCAACATTACTATATGGAGGGGAAAGTTTGATCTTGGTTCTCATTACATACACGTGGAAGGGCACAAAGCCCTTGTCAGGGAAGACAAAAGTCTTTCCCCTCTCAGAGAGGGAGAGAGTCAGCCCTGAGCCTCTGTGTCTCTTCAGCCACACTGTGGATTGCAGTCATTCTTTTCTGGGGAGTCCAGAAATTCTTTGAATTTCAAAAGGTCAGCCTGTTCCTCTGGCCCATCTAGCTCCCCCTGGCTGGTAGCCCTTCCTTCGAGAATACTGACTGGTCCCTCAGTTTGCTGTTGTGATGACCCAGCCCTGAAGGTAAGGGCAACTGAGGTTTTTCTTAATACATTCCTTGGGGTGGATTAGAGTGAAATGACACTGAATAACACGTGTTTGTATATATTGGTCAAAGTGATGGTTGCAGTTTTGATCCATTAGTGTTGGGAGAAACCCTCAAAATGTAAAGTTCAGTGGGTTAATATGCACACAGGCTTGGCTGGGAACATCCAAATACCTTCCATGATAGACCCTTCAGAGATGCAGTGATGTCTCTTACCAATTCCTTGAATACTCTGAGATCTGCTCTCTTATGCTCTACTACCTCTTTCCTAGCTCCTCTCTGGATCTCAAAGTCCATTGTTCCACAGTCACTGCAGCCAACATTGACATTAATTATCACATTTCCAATCAGCTCTTCCTTATTTGTGAATAGTAGATCCAACTATGCATCTATGCATCAGCCTTATATATACCTGAGCCAAGAAATTGTCCTTTTCCACAAATCCTCTTGACTGTCTGTGTCCCACCACATCTTCCTTCCAGCAGCTGTCAAGAAGGTTGAAGTCTGCGTTGAGGTCCAGTGTTTGCAAACCAGATCTTTCTGCACAATTTGGTTACTACTATGGTGTAAATGCAATGCAGAATGATGAGAATCTAGTGCAGATTATTTCAGCTATAAAATTGCAAATAATAAATGTTAGGGTCATGTGATCATAGCATAATTCAGGTGCAAAGGGACTTCAGGATGACCACTTCTGTCTCAAATCTAAGGCATCTGTGAGATCACACCAGATTGTTCAGGCCTTTATCCATACAGGTTCTGAAAACCTCCAAGGCTGGAGACCATGCAGGCTCTCTGTTTCTGTGGTTGACTGTCTCGACTTTCTTATGTTTAACAGTGAATAAGCAAAGAGGAAAGAGTTAATGGAATGGATAGGTTCATCATAATTTTGTGGATGACAGTTTATGTGTCCACTAGCAAATGTTCATAAATCTTCCGTCTATAACACAGATATGATGAAAACAATATAAACTATTCCATGAGATAGCTGTTGAAAGAGAAATACAGCTGTCTTCAATAAATCAGTCTTCATTTTAAGAAGTGATCTGAAGAATCACAGTGTGTCAGCAGCTTCTCTTCAGAGGCTCCCTCAATCTGATCTGTAGTGAGTATTACCATTGCAATGCTGCACAGTATAATAACTATTAAAAAAGTTATGGGTTCAGCCTTATTTTGCTTTTATGGTTTGAGGTTTCATTGCCACAGACTGATGGAGGCATGGCACAGTATGTAAAACAGAGCATTACCACATCTGCAGTGGTATCAAAGGCATATGTCTTACAGTATCACCACAGAAATTTCGTAAACTAACAGGATGATATTGTGTTGCCATCATATTAGCACCAGTTGTACTCTGACATAATTTCATACCCTCCTTTTCCCACCAGCATTTTAAGTCTGGTATTCATACTCTAATTTGGGACATACTTTGGTAATGATGTAAATGTAGGAAGACCATAACATAGATGATTCATGCAAAGCCTTTTCTTTTTTTGTTTTCAGACAGCTTTTGGCAAAACTTCCAAACCCGAGCACTATATAATATAACATAAATATAGAGGATATTTTCTATTTCTAGAGGCAAATGTACTTGCAAATGGGCTTTATTGTAGCACTTTAAGGACTTCCAGAACAGTCATGTCTTACCATCTGGGGTCATAGTCACTTGAAAAGCAAAGCAGTGTCCATTTGCAGTTGTGACTATTTGTGTTAATTCCTTTGCCATACACATAGATGTTTTTGTTCCTAACAATGGCCATTTCAGCTGCAAGAAAGGTACGCCTTCCAAAAATCAAATGAGATCCAAAGGGAGGCTTCACACTGAAATGACTGAAAGTGCTCAGTGAGAGAAGGGAAAACCCTCTCTTGTAACGAGCCTCTCCCTTGAAATGGGAGAGATTTTGCAAACTTGAGGGACAAACTGAACAGCTTCTTCCTCTGACTGAGGAATTCAGCTGCTTTTGTGGGGAATATATAAGTGCCCTCCCTGGACTGGTGCAAACACATGGCTTAACACTGCACCACTAGAACCTGACCAGACATGAAGTTCTGACCTGTTCATGAAGATGTGCTATAGCAGAGGAGCTTTGAAAGGGATTTTAATTCTCTTTGTTTCCTGTGTGTTTCAGGTTGGAATTACCTCTGGTCCTGAGCCTGGCTTTTGGGAAGATGTTGCACATTTAACCCAATAGGTGCTTTGCCAGATGCTTTTTCTTCGACAATGTGAACCTGAATGCAGCTATGTCATTTCTTTGGTGCTCCAAGGACATCACTGTCTAGAACCTGCACCAGTATAACAAAAGGTAACAGACCTTCAGTAAAGAACTTCAAGCTGTCTTGGTGTGGCCCCATAAATGCATTTTTCCGAGGGATATAAATCAGATATGCAATGGCCAAAACAGCTAGGGCATTTAGGTTCCTTCTATCAAAAATTAATCAACACACTGATTATCAGCTATCAAGTGCAATCTTTTCCATAAACATTTCTGTGAATATTGGCTCATATATGATACAATCTTATTTAGAATATCACAAATAGGTTGTGACTGTGAACTTGTAACTGAGCACAAATCCAGGCCCTGCTCACCAAGCCACCATCTGCTCTTTATTTAGGTTACTTCAAAAACAAATGTGTCTTCCATGGTACCTGCAGTACACGATATGATTAATGTAAGTAAAATAAATCAGTTAATAAATTTGCAAATACCTTCAGGACATTCCTATGTAAAAAATTCATGAGTACACAGTCCATTGCCATAAATGGATTTATTCAGTTTCCCTCTGTTCCTCCCCTTGTTTACGGCTGGCACCTGGCACATCCCATACAACAGCTGTCCATCTTGTCACCTGTGCAGAAGCACTGAACTACTGAACCACTAACGACCCCCTGAACTTCCAGAGGTGATTGCATTTTGCCTTCATCAGCTTTCAGAAGGAGCATGGTCTCCTGCAAGGACCCCAAAAGCAAGAGGCAGCCTCCTCCAGAGGGCTATTTGGCTTTTAGGGGAACCTGAGTCGTTGCCTGACATCCCTCATTTTTCTTTAACCATTTTTAGAGGGAGTCTGTGTTGACTGATTCCTAATTTAAGACCCTTTGGGTGGATGAAATAAACCTGGGGCCTTGACAGGAGCTGAGTAGGTAACTCTTTGAGGATTTCAGCCTAATCTCTTTGTACAAGAATCTAAGTCAAATCTTGCCTATTTGCTTTTTAGTGCCTGGCAAAATTTGAAGGTTATTTAAAAATAATAATCTCTGATAATGGCTTGTTTACAAAAATTATTACTTGCTTCTAAGTTTTCTTTTAACAGAGCTAGAGATAAGAGCATAACTGGATTATAATATCTTTATATTACAATCTTGTCTTTTACTGGATTTTTAAAAGACAATAAAACTGGAAAGTCTGATGTTACATTTTAATTTGAATGGCACGTATTAATAGAATTAGGTACAAATCAAAGTTTAACATCTTGAACGTATTACCATTTTTGCATTCCTTTTTACTTACCTAAGAGCCTTTTTGGCTAGCCATGAAGGACTGAAATGTTGAATTAGGAATTCTAATTCAAAGATCTGGAGTATGGCACATGATTGCCCAGTATCAGATAAGAAAACCAAATCCACAGAAAGAGTATAATTTTTGCAGAGATGTTTGTCTTCACAGAAGCGCCTGTTTTGACCTGCTGCTTTGGCAGATAACCATTCATTTAAAATAATAGATAGATGAAATAGGTTCTCTTTAATCTTTCCCTAACGTCTAAACCAGCTGTTGCTATGGGAAATGTATTTCCCATGCAACTCTCCTGAATATTACATGATGATCCTAATCCTCACCATATGCACACACTGAGAAATGAGAAAGGTGACGGTTTTTTAGTGTGGCCTTCCCTTCCAGCCTCTGCTGTATTTGATCTGCACAACCTGTAAACCTACTTCTCATTTCCCCAGCATTTCACTATAGAACATGATGCACCTTTTAATGAGTCACTGTCTTGCTGTCTCATGCATATTTCAAATTACGTTTTAAATTACTGGATGAAAAGAAAAGCAAGTTAAATACCAGCACCAGCACTTGGTTAGGCTGTCACGCTATTGTACTATTTCTACTGAAATGCCAGCCAAACTTCCCAGGTGTGGTTTCCAGCTCTCTCACATAACATCAAAATAAAATCTCTGCATTAAAATAATGCATATAAATATACTGGTGGTTATTCAGGGAAGAAAAAAAAAAAAACCACACATGGTGTAAGTTCATCCAAAAGAAACTATATTAAAGATCCGGTGTGAGACAGAATTTTGGATGAGCTCTAAGCAACTTTTCATCAGCATGGTTCTCTGAAGAGAAACACTTTCCAGTATTGCTCCTCTTTATAAATGAGCTAACCTCAGACGTTACCAAGCACCCAAACAACTGGGCTGTTTCAGACTTGCAGTACATTAATAAATGATGATGTTTATGAAAGATATTGCAGATATTTTTCCAGGTCTATGCAAAGCCCAAAAAAAAGAGGAAAAAAAATAAAAAAAAAGAAAGAGAAATCCAAAGGAAGTCTCTAAGGTTTTTCTGTGGGGCCAAGGACATACAAGCCTAATGCAGGAAGACTGTGTTGAAAGACTACTGCAGGCAATCTGTGCTCTTGGTGCTAGGGAAAGGGCAGATGTTCTCAGAATGAGCCCACTGGCTGCCTGAACTGGCAGCCCCGAGTTTGTTTATTTATTTGTTGTGGATGTTGTTTGAACAGTAGCTCAGCAGAAGGTTGCTAAATGCAAGTATAATTAGAAAGGTCTGAAAATCCTCCACTGAGCAAGCAGATCCAGAGGAACAGATGGTGCACCCCTTTGATGGTCTTCTGTCAGAGAAGGTGATACAAATCCTCACCATGCTTTGCTCAAGGTCTCATCATGTGGCTTTGAGGAAGATTGCAGATGATTCATTGGGTTTACTGAATGGGATTGTTTGCGTATATAGACATCAAAATGTTGTCACACCCCAGGTAATTACTGCAATAGGGCCTTTGTGGCAGAAATTAAGTATGAATACACAGAGAAAACAAACAGCTGAGCACAGGTACATGTGCATGCACATCTGCCCCTCAGCACTGCCTGCAGTTTTGTGTCTTGCTCTAATTTCTTGTGTGTGCTGTAGCATACTGCCCTCAGTGCCCACACACCCAAGTGTTTGGAGACAGACAAGTCCCAGGAGCTGGTGGCTGCAGGTGGAATTCACACATTTCTGATGGCTTCTGAGTGCCTCGGAGCTTGCTTGTTTCTCTTACATTCTGACGTGGGTCTCTGTGCTTTTCTGTATGGTCTGCAGAAACCTTATTGCAGATTTCTCTGGAGATGCCTTGGTATGTTGTCGTGTTCTAAGAGGTTCCGGCATTGCTCTGACAAGCTTGGAGGGAGAGTTCCAGAGCATCTTTAAAGTGCTCTCAGGGGCCTTCTCTTGTTTGTCTTTCTGCATCAGCCCAGATACACAGCATGACAACATTTTTGGGTACTTCTTCAATGACTCTATGCCCAACATGGCAAAAATGAGAGCTTCCCAGGGATGCCTCTCATAGTGCCATTGCTGTGAAATAGAATATCAGTGTTCATCAAACACTTGTGCCAGTGGATAACCAGAACAAGAATTAAGAAGACATGATAAAACACATCAAGCTGTTTGATTTGGAACATGACTTTTGGAACATGAAATTTTTTCAAAAGAAGAAGAGAGATTTTGCCATCAATGATAATTGCATGTATGAACTACAGGTATTTTGAAATTTATAATTTACATGACCTTTGCCCTGAACTTGTTCAGGACATTACCTGTGAAGTCATTAAAAGAAGAAAGGTGCTAAACTGAGGAATGCCTAAAAGAACACTTACATAAATTCTTTGGTGGTGTTCGCTGGCCAGAACACAACCCACTCAGCATGCAAGAGATGCAGGGAGAAGAGAAGCAGTGCAAGACAGCAGTCATCTGTAATCTTGTAGGACAGCAAACACATCACGGGTGACAATTTGTCAATAAACCCAAAGGCAAATAGGTGAAGGAAAAAAACACCCTGAGGCTATTGCAATATCAGAAAACAGAGGGCTGGAGCATACGTAGCTTAAAGAAATGCAGTTTGTGTAAAGCAGGAAGGTAGAAAACAAATGCTTAAACCAAGGCATCTGCTCTTTTAATTTTGTTCCTCCCTTTGATAGAAGTATCAGGCTAAATCAAGATCTGATGTAACTGCAGCAAAATCAGTGGAATTACACTGAGGATAAATTGCTGTCATAAATCATCAAAATCAGTGACAATTTTGTGTGTTTGTGCCAGAAATTAATCTGGCCCATTACAGCAACATTTTTTTTGACACTCAACACTAAATTTAATTTCTGTTTTCTATACAACAAATGAAACTTGAGCTTTGGTGTGTAACAAGATTCTCATGTCCTGGGAAACATTCCTCCAACATCAGCTCCACGGATGGGAGGGTGCAGCATCCCTGGTCCGCCACCCACTTTCCCTTCAGGTGTGCCTGGCTCCACACTACCCTCCTGTGTGCCCTGGAGGGAAGGGCTTTTGCAGGGCATGAAGGCAGGGAGGTGTGAGACAAGGGAACCATCCATCCTGTGCCTCATACCCTGCTCGTGCTGAGTGCAAATGCACGCACACCCAGTGCTGGGGGAAGCTCTAAGGTGGCCAAAGAACATTTCTGCTCCTCAGTGTAATAGCACTGTAGATTGTGACTCGATTTCCATGTGCAACACCCACTTCTCTCACTGCTCCACCCCAAAGAATCATATTAATAATATGATAATAATAATAATAATTGAATTTTCAGGCTTGCAAGCTCTGCTGTAACTGCTGTGGCTCCGAGGGGGGTTGTCTGCCTCAAAGAAGGGAGTGAATGAGTTTTTCTTTACAATAATAAAAGTGCAAGGAGCTGTTGAGCACGCAGACAGAGATGGCTGGGCATCTGATTTCCATTTACAGATCTGAAAACTGCCTTTACCTGGCTGCCAGTCCCTTGGATTGCACAGTACTGACACAGTGCTAGACTCTCTACTTTATAAGTAACTTTTAGAAATTAGCATTATTTTGTCAGTACAATAAAATTATTTAACCTTTGTATTTTATCAAAAACTGTAGAAGAGACAAACTGAGATTATTTAGGTATCTGATTTTTTTGTGTGCATGTATAAGACTCCAGGTTGAACTAATTAATTCTGTTTCTATTAAAAACTCTGTGCCTGTTTGAAAGGCTGCATTTACATTCCAGCTAGAGTGAAGATTTTATTTTCTAGCATGAATCTCACCATTAATCAGAGCTGGATGCAATTTACACCACCTTCAAAGAGTCTGTAAAAAGATAACGAAAATATGTTAATCAAATTACAAAATCCACAGAGAAAAATTTGACTCAGAAATAAATTATTCCAGCATGTCTGTCTTCTGTGGCATTGCCAATGTAAATTTTTGCAGTAGGCCGCCACAGTGGAGTCCATCGAGACTAAGTTTGAGGTTTTGCTTTATACATGTTTTTTTTTTGAAAGTCTGGCTATCTACTTGCACAGTGCTCTGGGGTAACTGAAAAATGTATTTTTAACACAGTATGTGCAAAATAATCCAGATTTATTTGCTGTGCAAAGTGAAGCAATCCATGGAACTTCACTAATTTACCCTACTTTGCAGATCTTCAAGATTTCATTATGATCTTTGTTCATGCCCTCTCTTCACTTGCTTGACAGCCAGTCTTCACAGTGACTAAGATAATGAAAGCACAGCTTTATAGGCCAAGATCCGTAAGGACACATAATTTTTACAGGATATTAATTATTTTAGGATTAGATAGACATATCTTTTCAAAACTCTGCATATGCTTTAAATTATAATGACACAAAATTTAAAATAAAATTTAAAAAACAACAAACCCCAACTCACGAGTTTCTTTTCTTTAGTTATATGAGTTTCAACCCACATTTCTATAACCTTTAACAGTGAGCAAACTGGCCTGCTTCAGGTTCTCATTTTCATGGTAGATTTCCTGTAGGAATCTGTGATACCTAAGCATTGAAATGCAAACCAATTGAGAGACCCAACATTTAAAAAAAATAAATAAAAAAAAATCTGTTTAATAAACAGCCAAAGATTTTTCTTGTGCATCCAGATTTTGCAGAAAACCTATGGGCCTAAAGCATCTGTCAGCCATCCTTGTCCTGGCAGACCTGGAACTGGCTGTGGTGCAGTATCTGTGGAGGCATGGAGGGCATGCTCAGACGTCCTCAAACCTTCTCCTCCCCTTGTATATCCTTGCCAACCCATATTTTTGGTAGTCAAAAAAGTCAAGCTTTAGATGAATTGTTTGAGATGCTGAACACATTCAGTATATCACAAAGAAGCACTCTGCTTATTTAATAGTACTGCAACATTTGGAATATTACATTGTATGTACTCTGATGTCATTACCCTACTGACTTTTGGAAATTAAAATTATGACAAAGAGGTGGCTGTATTTGCACATGGGTACATTTTACTTCCCTGGGAGTGGAGAGATTTGGATGCCTACAGGCTGTAACCTCAGCATTTTGTCTTCTACTTTCTTCCTAGTTAGAAAGCATGCAGTGTTGCCATTACAGCTCATGAATTTAATAATTTAATAATTAATAATTTAATAATTAGAAGCATCGAACCATACAAAATAAGATGCAAAATCAGAACTGGATTATTTTTTTTAATTCCATCAGAAGAAAACTATGCATGCTAGGAAGATGAAATAAAAAATTATCTGTAATGTGTATCATATATAGCAATAATATTAGACCAAAAGAGTAAAATATAAGATGGTCTTGTATTGAAAAATATTTTTATAGTGTGCTTGAAATGACTGAAATAAGATTTTAAAAAGGCTATGTGTCTATGTGAACCTTTAAATACAATTTTAGGTATTTTTGTGACAATAAAAATAGCATACATCAGATACTGGGAAATGTCAGGGGCTAAAGCAGTAAATTACATGGTTTGTACCTGTTTTGATGTTAATTTTGCAAATTCCTTTTTGGGTAAAGATGTCCCTGGAGAGTGCAGGCTTTGCAACTCATACTTCCTAGTAGAGAAACTAAAATGTAAGCAATTATGTCTGGAAGAAAATATTTTGAAGAGTCTCAAGATCATTTACATGCTTTGGAGGTCTTTCTTTCCTGTACAATACAGCACCAGCAACCTTGATTTTCTGCAGCTCCCATGAGTGCCCAGGAAATGACTGCCATGGTCTGTATGGTGGAGCCAGAGCAGCAGCTGAGCACAAGGGCAGCTGCTGCCACATGAAACTCCAGTCCTACAAACTGGTTTCAACCTTCCTGCAGGATGGTGATCCCCAGAGAGGCAGATATCTGTAACAAAACATGGTGTTTGCCATTCAGAGCTGAAAATCCCATCTGGAGGAGGGCAGAAAAGGAACACCAGATTTTCCTATGCTACATGAGGTTGTTTCGGGGTTTTTTTCTGCTCTTTCATGTATATTTTTCTTATCTGAATTCAAGCCTGATGTCACCTGCCATCCCATTCTCATATGTGTGTGTTCTGCATATCTGGGTTTTCACACACGCTCATCAGTTCAGGGACAATTTCTTAAAAATCAGGGAATGGGTTCAAATGGCTCATCCATTTTGGCAAAGCTGATTTATCAGAATCCAAGCAAGTCTCTGCTTCAGGATATTTTCCTTGGTGGTTCCCCAGCTTCCCAGGAACTTGTTTCTCCACTCCTTGTTTCTGGGCAGGCAGATCCTTTCCTATTTCTGTGGTATCTTGGTTTCCTTGTTGCAGTTATGCTAGGTATAGTCTGAAGCCCGGGATCTTGATGAAGCTGCTCTGCCACTGGAGCTTTCTTTGTCTTGTCTGTTATTTTCCTTTGTTTTCCTCTGGGTTTCTAAATTTATTTTTTTTTCTTTTCTTCTGGTATTATTAGCATCCTGCTTGTGCCATGCTAGAGTTCTAAGAGAAAGCATTGTGTTCTGCAGAGAAGTCCTGCATATCCTCATGCTTACACTGGCGTAAGACCTAGGGAATTCTGCCATTTATTAGCAAATAATAAATGCAGGTGTAGGTACTTTTGGGGTAGCAAGCACAGCAGTAATCATGGCCAACCTCTTTAAATGTCTCCCAGTATGGTAAATGGCTGGACCTTTTCTATGCACAGCTTCTTCAAAACTTACCCCTCTTTGATCTGTAGAAATGTTTTTGCATGACTTTTGGAAACTTATGCTGTGATGATAAGTAAAATTTCTTAGCCAGGACACAGTTACTCTGTGACAGGCAGTGAGTTCAGACTGGCTTGCAGTTTTTGTGAAGGTCTATCTTAGGCAGAATTTGAAATTCACTGTGCAGAATGGACACCAGCCACTTTTAGTGCAACCATCTCCCAGTAAGCTGTAGTCTCCACAGAGCTCACTTTGTGCCCTTTGAACAGTTTATTTCAAGAAAGATTAACACAGAAAGATCCTGGGATATGTTTATATCCCTCCTAAGGGACAGGACTGTTTCCTCCCCAGCATTCAGACTACCTGCTGGAATTTCTGTGCACATTTTCATTTTACTCACCCAATGAAATGCCAGGGCAGAGTTTTTGGGCCTGAATGTGCAGGAAATGTGTGCTGCAGACAGCAGCCTTGCCTGAAACTTCTTGGCACTGGTAATGTTCTCTGCCAGACTATTGAAATGCTCTTGAAAGTGTTCTTGTTTAGTTCAAAATGCAATTAAATAAACTCTGTGAGTCCAGGTTAAAATACTCCTGTGATACTGTTTTCTCCCCATCATGGTGTATCGAGGCTGGAGAGAGAGAGAACTGTCAGCCAGTACAGTTTGCATAAATACAGCAGATGATGTTGAAAATGAAAGGATGAGAGATCTACCACTAGAGTCAGTGAGAAAAACCTGTGACTTTATAATTCCTTTGAAACATGCTGAAAAATATTACCAAGCTATTCTATCTTCCTGCCCCACCATGTTATGTTTGACACTGAAGGAAAAGAGCACAGTGTTTTACTTACCTCTGAGTGGTGGTTTTTGTATCAAGCATATTGATCTGAATCTTGACACAGTACCCCTGATTGGCTGTGTGTCACTGTCTATTGACAAATGTCCATATAATATTTCCATCTACCTATATAGGCTACTGTAAGAGGAATTAGTACAGCAAAAGTGCTTAACTCTTCCAAGAACTGTGTCACTGTTGAAAAAGAGTGCTATTTATCATCCTATTCATGTGTCTTAGAGCTTGGTTTACTTTTCTTTGAGTATGTAGAGATCTTGTAATTTAAATTTCCCAGTCAAGTCCAGCAGATGAATAGGGCATAATAACCTGCAATGGAATTCAGTAATGGTTAATACTTTCTGTGCTTCTACTCAGGGAGCAAAAAATAAAGTTCTTCCACTAAAGAGTGGAGAAAGAAATATAGTTTCTCCAGACTTCAGCCATCATAGCAGCCAAAATTGGACTGCCTCTGAAAGAATATTGCCTGGTAGGAGACAAGTGAACATGTCTCTACTGAATCCAGTGCACAAATATTAAGAAACATTTTCATTCATTCACAGAGGGAGAGATGGAGAAACATTGCTTTATTCACTCCACACAGCACAGTTACAGTGAAAACAGGTTACTCATCAGTCAGTTCCTCTTTCTAGTGCATCTCATTCATCCTGTGGCTTGCTTATAACCAGCTGAAAAACATGTAACTTCCTTCAAACAGTATTTGATCACCAAACATACAAAAGTCCCTTTTGAATCAAGAAAGAGGAATTTCAGTTTCTATATATAGGTCTCTTGATGTAGGAATAAACACCAGAATTCTGTGGTCGGAATGTTGGTTTCTTTCTATAATTTGTCTCCTTTTTGTAGCGCAATATTTTACTGACAAAGGAATACAAGTGATAGGTTCTTGTCTTCTACTTTATCCTGATCATTGCAGAAGCATGAACAGGTTTTGTATCTCTGAAGAGAAAAAAAAATAAAAATTAAGCATCATCAATGTGCCAAAAGCAAGTGCCATGTTCTTTAAGAGAGGATAGAGATCTACAAAAAATGTTGGTTTGACAAAAGTGTTAGAAGAATTTAAGGAAAGGCATCCAATTTACTGGTATATTGAATAAAGAGAATTAAGTGTGCAACTAAAATGGATATTCACTTCTACTCATATATCTGTCTGGAAGGGCTTTGATTAAACACTAAGACATTCACCCTATAATGACACTAGGTAATATTTCCTTCTGCTTCTAAATTTATTTTGTCATGTTCATTGGTATGAAGAAATTAAATACCACACATGTCTTAAATGTCTCAAAAAATTAATTTTATCTATGTTCATTCTTGTTATCTGTCTGCTCGTCTGTCAGACACTATCAGGTCAATGCTGCTGAGAAGTGGCATGGGGTGGGGATACCATGAACCAGCCAAATCTTGCAGAAATAGAGTTGCAGTGTCCCTTGAAGCTGTTATGGATTTTCAAGAGGGAAAATGAGCCTCTGAAACTAAGACAGTTTGTGAAGTTTTACTGAGCCTGCAAGGACACAAGCAGGTCAGAAAAAGCATTTGATGTCTGGGATAAAATCCCATGAAAGTTTTTTCAGGCCTGGAAGGATACAACTGTGCTAACCCTAGGAGTACACTGCCAGAGGCAGACTTCCAAATGTGGTGTCAGTACATGTCGCTAGCACTGAAATTTCTTTACCATCACACACCGGAATAATCCATCCTGGAACTATCTTCCTGTTAATCCCCTGTTAGCCTGGCTTTTCAGCACAAACCAGAAAATGTGGCCCAGACACTGCAACTCATTCTCTGAGATAGACTGACCATCATAAACTACTAAGGTAACAGCTGTGTTCTTTCATAGAAAGGCAAGGCTTGCTTTGTTTTGTTTTAGTTACATCTAGCTCTGTGTGTGTCCTGGCCAGTGCCTCAGTGGTGTCCCTGTGCCTCTGCAGAGACTATTGGCAAGCATTGTGATATTCAGGCCTGCCACATCCAGGTAGAAATCTTGCTAATACTTGAAACATGCTTTATTTGAAAGCTGGAGTACATAAACAGCACGCCACAATCACATTAAAAGAGAAATAACAACGGTGCAAACAGGTGATTAAGTTGAGGTCTCTCAACTTTTCATCTGAGCCAACTTGAGCACGATGCCCAGTGCAACCAAAGCCTTTTCCTCTCTGTGAGTGCAACAAAGCCTTCCTAATACAAGGGATGAAAACACCCAAACTTCAGGGTTTGGAAGATCACATTATTCCTTCTGAATGGGATTTTGGCTAATTTGCCTCTAAATTATTCTGCCCAGCAAACTCAGTAACAGCATGGTGGCTCAGCAAATGTGTTTTATCTTGCCTTTATTGCAGCCATCAATGTGTCTTCAAAAGCCCCTGGGAGATTTTGGAGGGCTGTGTGTGCCCAGGGGCACTTTCTACATCTACTCAGGCATCCTGGGCTCAGTCTAGCTTTGTAAGCACCATGAGCAGCCTCCTCCAGTGTACCCCACTGCATCCCCAGGGCTGGGGGGCATTGTGGCCCTATGGACACCCCCAGCAGGAATTTTTGGGACAGGACCGCAGGGAATACTGAAGGATTGCCTCTGCATCATAGCACAGGCACAGGTTGGAAGCACTATCCCTTGAAAGCTGATCAGACATTGCATATTGCCATGTGGGGCTAGAAGGTACATTATCAGCACATAGATATGCTGGGCTGGACTGATCACTCAAAAAAAGACAACAGCTCCAGCAGGAAAAGTGCTGATGGTCCTTCTGCTCCAGGCCCAAGGCCTACAGCTGGGCCTGATACTGCTGTGCATGGGGCCCAGCACACACCCTACAACTTCAGTGTCTGTGTACAACCTCCAAAAGAAACTATTTTTATTCCTACAGCCAGGAGTGATCCTCTAAATGGTCAGTAAACACCAGACATGAATCAGTGCCAGGAAAGCTAGGGGGGATCCAGATAAAACGAGGCAGGTTTTGAAGAATATATTGCAGTTTATTGCTGTGTAACAACCCATGGTCACATACATACAGACAGCATGGGTGTCAGCCAGCATCACACATGGAGTCATTGCCAGCTCTGGAAATACAGACTGCTGCCTGGTGAGCTGCTCTGCTCACTCAGGTGACAGCCTTGTCCCTGGACAAAGGTAAAAAAGCACAGGACAACAAGGAGCACAGCTGGAGAGTCACAGAATCATGGAATTATAAAATGGTTTGGGTTGGAAGGGGCCTTAAAAATCATCTGCCATGGGCAGGGATGCCTTTTACTAGACCAGGTTGCTCAAAGCCCCATCCAACCTGGCCTTGAACATTGCCACAAATAGGACATCAACAGTTTATCTGGGGAACCAGTTCCAGTGCCTCACCATCCTCACAACAAAGAATTTCTGCCTTAGATTTAATTTAAATATCTCCTTTGTCAGGAAATGAAAAATAGTGTGTGCATATGTAAACAACAGAGGCAGGCAAGAAACAGAGAGTTGGAATCAACCAGAAATCCTGGAATCTGTGTGAGAGACAAGGAAAACAATCAGAGCAACATGCAAATTGGAGGGAGACCAGTAACTGTAAATAGTGATTACCTTCGCCTTTTTGATTCCTGCTATGTTCAAGAGAACTAGAGTCTATGGAATTTTGAATGGCACAGCATCCTAGAAGTTGCTAGCATCAATTCATTAATGAAAATTAAATTTTTCAGAACATCCTCACTGAGAGCTTCCCAAATCCCTTGACAACCACAGAGACCTGGGGTCTGGCTGTCAATATATTTTTATATTAGGAGGAGAAAAGTGCCAAAGAGGAGAGTATCAGTGGGTGGGTACTTGGAAAAATAAGATTCTAATA
Organism: Pseudopodoces humilis; assembly: GCF_049639895.1. Lineage (NCBI taxonomy): Eukaryota > Metazoa > Chordata > Aves > Passeriformes > Paridae > Pseudopodoces > Pseudopodoces humilis. The sequence continues at coordinate 81,441,448 of NC_142202.1, read as the reverse complement.
TTAACTTGAAAAATCAGTGTATTTGTGGAGTAAGTTGCTAGACTATGAAGATGGGGTTGCTTGAAACAGGATGCTATTTCCAACATTGACCTCATGAAATGATATATTACAGTAAATTTTGCCTTTTTTAAGGCTTATCTCAACTTTCTTCATTTTCAGTAGTGCACTTAGATAATTTAAACCAGAAAGAAAGTAGAGTAGCAGCATACTGAAAACTTGAAGTACCCTTTGGTTTAGAAAAAACAGAAAAAAGGTAGGACTTTCCATTGGACCTATTTTTTTACATTATTTGTTTGTCCTGCTGTGTGTATCTACATGCTTCCTATAAATTACACAGATAAGCAAATCTACTGTCAGAAAGCTTATACTGTAAGTATACGTCAGATAATCACCAGTGAGGAGCTGGAGATAGGCAGTATTCCTGCGTTTAAAGAGAAATTTGAAGGCAAAGGAAGCATTTGAATGAAGGAAGGGTATTTTAAATGAACTGTAAGGCAGGCAGAGAGGATGAGTTGCCAGTGGGAGAAAGCACTTTCTAAAGCAAGGACTGAAAAAACACTGGGCTCAAGACAAAAGAGCAGAGGGATACCGGGGCTAGATACTCAATGGCAGAACAGAGGGGAAGACAGAACACCATGGATTCAAGTAAAAAGGAAATTTGAAGGGGCTGTGTAATGCTGAAGGTCCAGTGCCCTATATTTTGGCTGCAGTGACTTCTGGTGGATAAGAAGGGGATAGAAGAATGTATTCAGGGAATAAAAGGAAAGGATGACTAAGAAGTGGATATGAATCCCAGGAAAGGATGTTTCAAGTTCAAGTCTTGATGATGTCAGCTCCATAGATAGTCTGTCTATCTATCTATCTATCTATCTATCTATCTATCTATCTATCTATCTATCTATCTCTAATGAAGTTTTCATTTGCCACAGCTTGTTCCACAGGTGTTGTCTTTTGAGTATTAGTGTTAGCTTTTGAGGAACATAAGAAGTTTAACTTATGCAGAACTCTTGCTCAAGGTCTGCATGCCATTCAAATTCTGCTTAAATCTCATTTTGAAGATTTCAATGCTTCACAAGTCTTCAATTCCTCAAGCTTAGAGGCCTGCTATTTGCCATTTGTTTTTGATTTCTGACTGGGTGACACCTCAAGCCATAAAGAGTGTTTAAAATAGCTCCCTGACCCACATCATATTTATAGGTATATTTGTGGGATTCCCTGTTTCTGCTTCCAAAATTGAATTCTCCCTGGTGTTCAGCAGGGAGTGTGCAGGAGGTGGTACTCCTGTTAATGTGTATCAGTGTGAATTTATGACAGTTGCCTGCCCTATCTTTGCATACTTTATTTTCTCACAGTCCAGTGCAGTTCTGGTGGCTGAGCACAGTGCAGTGGGGCCTGGCTGCTGGCTTGTGAGGAGAGGGTTGGGCTGAGCATTTGCTGAGAGACTTACCACAGTCACTTTTGTTTTAATCCTCCTGCTGCCCTGTGCTTGATGCTGTAAGTGTATTTTTGAAAATGAGGCCTGTGTTCAAATAGTCACTCTCACACTCAACACACAAGTGTATGTAATTAAAATTTCACATGCAGACGCAATTTGCATGTTAGATGTTTTCTGGTGACAGTCAATTACCATCAAAATGTTGTGCAAGACGCTGCATACCTTTAGCCACTAGCTGATGGACTAACATACCCAGGTCATGAGAACTGGATAAATGCAAAGTTTATAAACTTCTCTTAGGATGTTTAATCTCTCCTTAAAACCCATAACTGCACCCCATGTACAGTTATTCTACTTTTAGCTATGTTTTTCTCCTCCAAGTTAATAGTGTCTTGTTTTGAAAGTCTAATTTTCTCTCTGCCTCTCCAGAACCTTTAATTCTCTTGCAACTTGTAAGGTTTCACAGTTTGGAGACTAATGAATTGGCTTATATTGCAGCCTTACCTCTTGCAATGGAATTACATTACAAATCAGCAGGATATATCTGCTACTCCTCTGAAAGCATGAATAGTCGCAGTCTTGCTGTGAGTGCGTCTAGGGTGACTGGAGAGAGATGTCTCCTCTTCAATGAATTTGTGAAAAAACAGGTTCTTTGATGTAAGGGTTGTGCTGCATCCCAGAGTAGAGCCACTGAAGAGAAGGAGAGATTTTTAAAGTAATTTACTAAATGTGTTCATATCAAAGTCTCATAAAGGGGTTTATTTCACTAGGAAACCCTTCTCTTCAGTGAAGTGGGCTGCAATGCACTTGCCAAACCACTCATCCATTGCTAACAGGAATGAGCATGGAGTTAAATCAAAGAAACAGATGTGGCTGGGTAAGGCAGCTTTCCTATTATATGTAAAAAAATAGGAGCATGTTCATCAGTTTTGTAATTTTCTGATAGTGTTTCTTTTGGCTCAGTGGAAAACAGCAGTCAGACAAGCACTCCTCATGCAGTATTTGTACTCCAAGCCAGTGCAAGGTTCAGTTTCTTAGAACACATTTGCATATCTGGACATCCAAGCTCCAGATTTTGTCCACTACTGGCATATTTGAGGGTCAACAGAATCCCTTCTGTCTTGCTTGGATTATGCAAAGGATCTTCCAGCAGTTCCAGAAAATATACATCTGTGTAGCAGTACAGCGAGGAGGTGCCGACACACCATGGACAGGATTTAAAAAGGTGAGGGATTATTCAGACTTACCTGTTTAAGTCATGTCTGTTCCCCTTTTCCTGAAATCACTGTGCAGCTGGGATTTTTGAAAAAACAATAATAAAAAATTTGGATTGCTGAAATTGGAGGTACTTCAAAGGAAACCCGTCTCACACATATAATGGCTGTCTAAGATGTACAGCCCCCATTTTTGTTGGGTTTAATTCAGAATTGGTCAGACTGGCTTCTCCTTATGGAATCACAGAGCTTGCCTGTTGAATTCCTCTAAACCCTCCAAAACAAAGATACAGTAAATCACTTTTTCTTTTTTCCTTTGAGTAGAAATCCAGCTGTTTTCTGCAGTACTTCTAAAAGACTCAGTTTCCACCAAAAAAAAAAAAAAAAAAAAAAAAAAAAGTAAAAATTCTTTGATAGGAGTGTTGAATTAAGACATTCTAGCATTTTTTCTTTTCTGCACTAATAACAGTATCAAATGCATCCCCCAAAAATCCTTAAGGTGCGTTCCCCCCTTAATTTTTGGAATATGTGGTTTAAGAAAAAGTTTTGCAGTTTGTTTTGGTTTTGCATCAAATGAAACACTACCAAAAATATATTGTTCCAGACAGGATGTCAATTTAGTATTAGCTTGCCTTTTCATAGATCCTGTTAGAAAGTCTAAATGCAAACAGGTGAATATTTCCTGGACATCACATAGAATACATGATAGTTATGATATGGCTCTGCTACACTGTATTTTTTGTATTATGACATTTTGACAAATGATCATCATAAATGGAGATTCTTCATCCTCATGGGAGTTGATGTGACTTCTGAAATGAATAAGGATTTTTTCGGATGAGTCACTAGTTCAGATCAACTTTTTGTGGGTTATATGAAAGAGAATGAAAGACAGAATTAAATAAAGCCCCCTCACTTACCTCCAGCTGTCACTGGCCAGCAGCTAAGAACCAATTTTATTTCACACTACAGAATCTACAGAATAGAAGATACCCCCCAGGAATTCATTTTAATACCTCAGTAAACTAATTGTAGTCTTTTAGTCTATCCATGGAGCTGCAGCATTCCTGTCTTTACAGATTTTCAATATAATACAAACTTTTTTACTTCACAACATTAAATTTCTTTCCAGGACAGTAGTCCTATTCAGAACAAAGTGGTTGTTTTCAAGGTCTTCATGCATACCTAAAATTGTTAAATATACTTACAGTTTTCCAGTCCAGCAGGCATGGGAGTGCTCCTCCTTGTCCTGCCTGTTAAATTTAGTCAGTGGTTCTGAAAAGAGGAGCAGATTGTTCACCACTGGCAGGTAAAATCAAGAAATAAAAATATTGACTCAAGACCTTTGCGGGACAATTAAACAGCTAATGAAAGGGCTGAGGTTCCTGTAACCACAGTGAGCAGGAGAGAAGGAAGATGTGCCTCAGCTTGGCACTTCTCTGGGTCCTACTTCTGATGCTGAAATGCTTTGGCTGTGGAGTTTATAAAGGAATTCTTGTGGAGGATCATGAGTAATAGGCAAATGCTTCCTGATGTATCTCTCAACAAACTCATGCATTTCATTCCCTATTTTTATTCTTCCAGACAGGATGTTAACATTGCTTTACCTTTCCTTTGGGCAAACAGTGGCAACAACACTGTGGCAAAGGTGAACGCCAAACAGTGCAGGCAAAGCACAGCTGCTTTCCTGTCCAACAACCAAACTATCCAAGGCAGATATGGAAAGAAGTTTAGATAGCTAGAGCAGGAATAGTCTCTCCCAATATGTCCTCATTGTTTTACCAAATCAGACAGAATAAGCCAGTTTGGTGGTGAAATCCTGCTAAGTCCCATGTTCTGTGATTGGTAGTGGGAGGAGCAGATTCACAGAGTCCCTTCTGGACTGCTTTGGGTCCAGCACAGGCGGAGACTGTGCCCACATGTGACTGCTATCAGCAGGGAATTGCAAAGGGGAAGGGGCCTCTGCCCCACTGTCCTGGGGTGACTTTATGATACTGGTATTCCCAATTGTCTGGTTTATGTTATATATTAAGTTCTGTTCAAACTTTAAGCAGCTTGGCCCACTCTGACCCCAGGTGTGTGGTAACTCTCCAAGTCATGTGTTAGTCCTAGCAACTCTGGATTTTCTAATGGGTAATCTGATCATCAAAACTCCAGAGACAATAATAATTTACAACCATGGCATGATGTGGGTTTTCATTCAGCTGAAAATTACTGCATTTGTTGAACTCTGCTGGCTCAGTTCAGACAGAATCCCAGTAAACAGGTGTTTTTAGTTTAGAAAGCAGGAGGCTGAATTTGAAGCCTCGGTGTATGTGTGGCAAAAACAATGGGAAATATGCATGAAGAAGGGTGAAAATGCATTCAAAATGTCACTACTTTTCTTCACCTGATAAAAGACCAATGATTATTTATTCTTTTTGTTACACTGGTAAGATATTCAGATACTACAGGCTACACATAAAGCTGAAGAGTATCAGTAGGAACAAGGAAACTTCAAGGCAACTAAATTAATATCCGAAGATTCTGGGTTTCTGCTTTCTCTGGGGTAGTGCACATAGGGTCATGAGCTTCTGGGTTGTAGGGTTCTGTACCATGCACTGATTTCCGAATCTAATTCATCCCCACAGCAGAATACCTGTATTTTGGGAGAACTAAAAGAAGATCGAATCAGATGAAGGTCATCTAGTATCTGGACTGCAAGAACTCTATCAGGACAAGGATGGCACTACCTGCCTGAAGAACAGGAGATACAGAACAGCAAATAGACAAGTCTTTGAGATAGCTGTCTGCTGGATGGGAGAAGTGATTTGGTTAATTCCATGAGTGGAACTGCCAAAGCTTGCCCTGTTCAGCAAAGGCTAACAGGAGATGTGTCTGTCCTATGTAAATACATTAGGAGGATAAACATCAGGAAGAGAAAAGAGCTGGTTAAGCTAAAGGACAATATTGGCTCAGGAGGAAATGGTTATAAAATAATCATGAATAAATTGAAAGTGGAAGACAGAAGCAATTTTCTCACCATCATGGTGAGGTTCTGGAGAAGCCTGCTGGTAGGAGAAGTAGACATTAACTATTTCTTACAAAACAGAGCCCAGGGAAGGGAATATGTGACATGACGGCCTGTGGTAGCAAACTCTGGGATTGACATGTTCCTAAGTGACAAGGTGCAATCACTGGAAAAAGCCTATTATCTCAGATGAGGACTGCCTTGCCCACTGCCATTTGATGTGAATGTTAATGTCAGGCTTACCAGGGCTGTCTCCCAGACTAAAGCCCTCACTCCCTCCTGCTGTCATCACCGTGTGTTGCCGTCTCTGCCTCCCAGCACAGTCCAGGGCTGCCCTGGCAGCAGCTGACCTAGACAGAGACTGAACCCTCGAGGCTCTAGAGACTTATTTCTGCCAGAAACTGAGTGCTTAATTATTTTTGGGTCAGGGTACCAAGACAAAGAATACTTCTGACCTGATATCACCCACTGCTCTCTGGGTAGTTATACGCTTTCCCCAGTTGTGCTAGCACCCCTTGTCATGAAAGGCACGGAATTTTTTGAGGTCTGGCAGAAGGTTGAGCATAATATGACATAACTAGTGGGGTTTTCCAGCTGTCTGTGCTGCAAGGAAGCCTTAGTGGGCCAGTGGGACTTGTTCAGTCAAGCGGCAATGCCTTACGTGTTGCACTGGATCACAGCAGGGCTTCCCTCACTTTTCCTGCTAATACAGGATGAACAACTTATTCAGAAATACCTGCCTGAGGGAGGATTTATTTGATAGGAGAATTCTACTGATAATTTCATACTGGGCATATTTGGAGCAGAGGTTTGTTGCAACTGTTAGCCCTTAAAATGGCAATTTCCAGAGGGCTTCTTCTGGATCGTGAATTCAGATAATTAATGGTTGACAAGAGTATTGAGGACCAGCAGAATGGGTAGGTTTTTGCATGGAAAAGAGCTTGCTAAGTGTGCCTAAGATCAGGGACAGCCTCTCTTAGTGGCCAGAACATCTCGAGTGGTTGTTCTAATCCCCACTTTCAGTCGTTGCAGGGAGCTGGAATACTACTTGTTCTGGCCTATTTATTTTGTCCTAATATTAATCTTCATGTTGTCTGTGTAAGGAAACATGCTGGTGATTTCTCTGTGTCTGGAAACACAAAGTCTATTCACATTTTTAAATTGTCCTCATTACTCTGCAACTACTAGCTGCAGATATTTTTGTTGGATTTTTTTAATTAACATGGCAAAGACAGGGAGTGGAAAAGGCTAAAAGTAACAGGCCAGTGTTTATTTGTACTGACATCTGAGATTGTCTTAAAATGTTTTTGGATAATATGTCAAAAAATACAGGAACTGAGAGTCTTTGGATCTTGTATTAGCTTTTTTTCTGGGTGTGAGTTTTATGTTATCTGGCATGAAAAAAATTTGTTGAAAATTACTTTACTGATGACCCATACATAAGTGTGATTTTGCGTTGCTATCCATTTTCTGCTGGAAAAAGAAGAATTCATTTTCTTTAGGTTTAGATTATACTTTCCCTGAGATCATTGGAGAGAAATAAAAACATTATGCTTTATCCATAATGACGTGTAATAACTTTCATGAGGGGGAGAATGAATAGCTTGACTACTAATAATGAAAGAAAATATGAAAGATGCCTTTAAAATGTTTAAACTTACTCTAGTATTAAGTAGAGGCTTTAAAATAGCTTCATATTTTTATTCTAGAAGAGAATCTTCATGAATCATTCATAGCAAGGATGAATTTCTATTCAGTATGCTGCTTCTTCGCATATTACCTTCATACTTCATCAGAGTCAGAAATGACTCCATTCATATAGTTCAGGAAAGCCACAGAACTGCTCTTCTGTACTGCAAATAAAAGAGAAAAATAAATTTCAATGTTAAGGAAATAGTTTGCAATGAAAAACAGGTCTACCGAGCTGGATGAGAGTGTTAAAATAAAGGAGTTTTATCACATCCACGTCCTGAACAAAGCATTTCTGCAAAATTTTCCTTAAAGTGGAAATTTCCTTTCAGCATAGGAACATGTATGTGATATACTTAACCACATGGAATCACTTACAAAACAGTCTGGATCTCATGCTGTTTTCAATATCCTACAGTTTTTTTGATCATTTTTTGGCTCATTCATCTGTCCCTGAGAGTTTGACAATGTAAGAGTCTGAGCATTGAAACTTGTTCCTGTTTGAACTGGAACTGAACTCACATAAAGAAACTTGCCATGTGACAGGTAAGGGAAAGAACTGGTTTGGTAGAGCTGTCAAAAAGTAGGCCAGATGCAAAGTATCTGGAGGTGTGATTTAGCACCCAGACCTAGGTTTGAGACATGAGTGCCTCAGGCCATCCACCTGCCAGTCGTGATAGACCCTGCTCCCATGTGGGGCCAAAGGAGAGAAGCAGGCAGAGAGCCCTGCTTATCTCTCTCTTGTAAGCTGATTTCAGTTTCAGTCACCCACATCCTTATGGCCTCTGTTTTTAAACTCATCTTTCATATCTAGTTGAGCTCCATCAGGTTTTGGATAGTGTCCCTAACTTTTTAAACCTAAGACAGAAGGTCCTAGATAGTGTTTGCTGAAATAAAACCAATACTAAGATTAAAGAGTGAGTAAGAAAATAAGGTTTTTAGAATCAGGCTAGTGAAGAAGCATCTGCATCCATTGCAGTGCCTTTGAACAAGCTGTTTTCAGTCATGTATTGCCTTCATCTTTGCCTGAGTCTTGTAAGATTTCTTCCTTTGGCTTATAGCTCTGTAATCAGAAGGGACTTGCCTCTTGTTCATGAGCAGTTACCATCATGTCATATTATTTATATATATATATATATATATATATATATATATATATATAATATATATTGTCATATTTGTCAAATGATACTGCAAAAAAAAAATGTTTTCATGATAGACAGTTTCTGTAGTAGAGATTAGTTCAGTTCTCCGCAATTTTGGATCTGAAAGCAAGCTGCTTTGGCAGATAACAGCAAGATCATTCTCCTGCGCTGTCTTCTACCCAGCACAGTGGTATTTAACAACAACAAAATAAATAAGTTCCATAAAAAAGACTTTCTTATCCTTAACTTCAGAATTCATGTTTTGGAGTTTCTTTTTATCGTGATCTTGCCTTCATGAAGAAAAAATGTCCATCCCTAAATGAAAACATGGCCTGGCCCAAGAAATGCCAAACACAGCAAAAGAAATATTTGCCTTTTCTCTGCCTTTTCCTTCAGGAACAGCCCCTCATTCAAAGGGGTGATTAGCAACTGGTTATACTTCCGAGTGTTTTTCAGCTATGAAAGGGATCTCAGTATTTTTAAATTGATGAAAATTTTCCATTGAAATAACCTTTATGGGCTCTTATCAACTTTTGTTTGTTTTAGCTGTTTTGATTCAGGCAGCTCCATACAGTTGAGTTCACCTGATAATAATAGAAAAATAGAAGAAAAAAATCTAAGTATACGTGAAAAGTTCCTAAAGCCAAGATGCAGTAAATATAACAAATACTTATTTGATGCAAGGTTGTTTAATATTTTCAAAAGACATAACTACTCCAGCATCTCACCCTACCTTAATTGTAGAATTAATTTGGTATAGTAAAATAACTCTTAAATTTTTATAGGTCTAGCAAAATTGTTTCAGCTACAGATTTTCATGAGTCCTCAAGCTAAACCCATTGATTATCAGCTATAAGATATGGACAACCAACCCCTGAACTGGTGTTACACACTTTTAAAGATACTGTCTTCTAAAGCTTTTGTTCCCACAACAATAGGAAGAATTTTGCATGTGAAAGTAGTAAATTAGACTATGCCTAGTGAACATCTATTTAAATAACTTGATGCAGACATGTTAAAAAATGTTTTTGCACAATACATGGTGAGGTAATTAATAACTAATGATATAAATCAGCCTCTGACTATAGCATTTTACTTTATATGAAATTTAATTTAATATTTAATATTTAATTTATATGAAATTAAGAGATGGTAGCAAAGAAAGCATTATTGACAATAATTTCTCAGAACATATGATAAAAGTGCACTGAAGTTTTAAATTGGAAGAGAATTTTCTAGAGGACGAGTTGCATTTTTGCCACTGGAGGGACAAAAAAGAACTGAATAAGCTGCTTTTTAGAAAGATGAGCAGTATAAAAAAATCTGGAAACGAAGACATGTAGGTTGTTTGCATATTGCTATAAAGTAAAATCTTGTTATTAGGGCTGATTTTATTCCAGTTGTAGCTGGAAACGGGTCATGGCCTCCTGTAGATGGCAGAACTTTGCACAGTGTCTAACAGCACACTGAATGAAAACAGCTTTTCCAGGGTGACTAACTCTCCCTATTTTAAGATTAACTGGATGATCCTGTGGAGATGCATTTCTCCTCTGATGATCAGTAAAACCATAGGGCACAGCCTTTTCTTAGCCATTCCTATAGCTCTGTGTGCATCCATACTCTGGTATGCTCAAAAGAAGTGGGGACCTCTCTCTACATAAAAGTGAGGCGGTGACCAGGCTGCCTGTCACCTCTCTGTGCTAACCCAGGGCTGTGAGACTTTGTTCACCATCCTGAGCAGTTTGGGAGGGAGCCCTGGACAGCCTGGGCTGTGGTAGGCAGCCTCTAGGGCTTCTGTGGGGCATCTCTTCACCTGGCCCCACTGAAGCCAGAAACAATCATCTGACCGCCCCCAAAAGAGGTTTAAGCTGAAATGTTGATTTTTCTATTCATGTCAATGGGTATCATTTAACCTTTGTTTTCTAAGCACATGCTCTGGCAATTTTAATGTGTGCTATTGCTTGCAGTTTTGTTTGGAGGCAAGTTCCTCCTTTTCCAATGCAGTGTCAATATATGTTAATTAAGCATTATAATAATTTTCCCTCCTGCCCTGTACCAATAGCCTTCCTCTAACCAACACATGGCTTCTCTTCATGGCTCTTCAGTCACCAGACTGCTGTTTGAACATGCTGAAAAAGCCATATTTTATACTGAAATGGGGTTCAGTCAGAAACTTAGATCATTGCTAGATCAAAAGCACCAGCAAAACTAATTTCCCTTCCTATGTCTATTCCAGTGAACTGGGTTCAAATCCTCGGATATATTCAACTTTAAATTAAGCGGGGTCAAATACAGGGGCACTGTTGGAAGTGCTTGTTTGCCAGATTCTGTAATAAGAGGACACAGTAAGAATGATACTGAAAGTTTGATTAAAAATTAGAATTAAAATTAAAAATTTAAAAATAAACATAGAAACACAAGTGTACCTCCAAAAATTAGGAGTGAAGGGCTCAATGTCCTCTTTTTTGATAGTTCCCAGGATATGTGAAACAGTGAAATGTAGAAAAAAAATATATCCTGATTCTTCTGCATTAGTACCTCTTACTCAATTATGATATTTCTTTAAAGAACTAACTAAATTAAACTTTTTTCCCTCTTTGTGCTTAATATCCCATATCATTAGATGCATTAAGGAAGAAGAATGCCAGGAAAACAGGGTAGTCTTGTCCTCTTGAATATGCCATATTTTAACTTTATGGGAGGTTTTAGAAAAATTATTCCATTTTAGTTGAGTGACAATGGGTTTTGTGAAAAAAACCCCAAAACAACAAAAAAACCAAAAACCAAAACAAAAGAAAAAACCCACAAAACCCCAAAAAGAATAAACAAAAAAACCCACAAAACAAACAAAACCAAACCAAAACCAGGACAAACTAAAAAAAGCCCAAAACAAAAACCAAAAACAAACCCAAAAAACATAACCAAAAACCCCCCACCAAAACCAAACTGAAACAACAAAACAAAACCACCTTTACTCCGTAATATGTGCTTTACTGCACTTATTGGAAGTCATTTAGCAGTTATAATATATCAGCCACCTCAAACAACAACATGATATCTTTATTCTGAGGATTTAACTGAAAGCATCGCTGCAACAACATGAGCAGAACTTGGCCATAGGTCAGGTAGCACAAGCAGAGGGTGAGGCTAAAGACTTTAAATTAACAGATGTCTTATTTAATTCAGGTATCTGCATTACAATTTAAATAAAAATATATAAACAAGGGAAAAGGTTTTTGTTTATCTGAAAATCTTTTTCTCCTTATTCACAAAAATAGACACCTTCAAATAGTACATGGCATCAAAAAGTTCTTGGGCAAAAGCTGATGAAAGTCATTCTGTTTTAGAGGATGGATTGGGTTTTGTGCAGCCAGGTTATGGAGTGACTGCTGATGTATTTTAACAGGGAAAAAAAGCCTGCTACCTCTTGGAGGCAGGATGATGCATTTGCCTGATACTTGTGGTTGATGGAGTGACAGAATCAGCCATCAGTGTTGTTTTATGTCTTCTCATTTTTAGCCCAGCAGTCTCCCACAGCAGCTGTTGATTACTTGTGACATTTTACACTCACTTCACACTAGCTTAACACAGGTATAAATGTGAAGTCATTTGCTGGACTGAGGAAATCAGCCCCTCAACCTATCCTAAAACCCATTGTTTCTGTTATAGAAACAATTACAAGAAATACACCTTCCCTGAAGCCTCATAAAATGCTTTTTGACAGAATCAAAAAATCAACTGTTTGACAGCTTTATATTTGCTGAAAATGTGGAACATGAATACAGCCTAAAGGTTTTCCAGGCTTGGGCCAAAGATTGAGATACGAAAGTAGGAAACAAGGTGAGAAGGAAAGAGGTTGTTTGAACTTTTCCTGTTTTTACTTTTTTGCAGAGCTGAAAAGTCTCCAATTTTTATTAAATTTGTAAATTTATAACATTTTATACATTATCACACAAGTTTATGTATTATGGTGGAATAGCTACATTGATTCTCAGATGAGAAGAAAATCTAGAGAAAAAGCTAAGAATTTCAGCAGGCTTTGTTCTGACAAGCAACTCAAATCACGTGGGTACAGATACAAATAAATACAAATACATAAATATACAATTATATTCTAATAATTAAGTATGGTGTCATAATATAACTAGAGATCTGCATGCAAGGAGCATATATAACACCAATAAATCATCATGATGACAAATTTGGATCCTTTTTGACCTGTGAAAAACAGTCAAGGATTGAGTTTATAATATGTGTTGAATTCCCAATTCAAAATTTAATACTCTTCCTACCACCAGAACTACAATGTCCACTTGAAGAAATGGAATAAAAACATAAGCTTCTTATTACTTCCACTGCTTAAGATAAATAATCTCTAATGAGAAATTTGACTGACAATTTTTTCAATAATACATGAAGCAGAATAACATACCAGTTGTTTATTCCTGTGTGTATTGGATTTGCATTATTAACAGTGATAAAATTGTTATCTGCAGAGGCAAGATGGGCTGAGTGAAAGCAAACAGGAATTCAAAACTATTTTTAGTTTAATGAGCATATGTTCAGATAGGGTCAAAATCAGAAGAGCCAATGCACTACAGTAGTGTGACTCTGGTAGAAATCAAATTGAAATTAGAGCCATGAGATCAACATTTCAATATAAAGTCCAGTGGCGCTCCCAAAGAGGATCAGTGGAGCTGATGAAGGTTCTGGAGCATGAGTCCTGTGAAGGGCAGCTGAGGGAGCTGGGTGCGTTTAGCCTCCAGAAAAGGAGGCTCATTGTTGGTCTTTATGTATGTCAGGATGAGGATATCATCCATGTAAAATAGATAACTTGATGTTTGCCATTACAGAAAAGTAGTTATAGAATCAAATAAAAAAGAAATTAAAGGGTCAGAACATGGATAATTAATATCTGTAATTATTTTTTTTAGATATTTTTTTTCATGAGGCTATTACCTCAGTCAGTCAGACTGAAGCAATAGTGTATAAAACAGATTTAAAATAAAACAGATTTAAAATAAAAGCTCATTTCCTTGACTCAATTAACTTAGGCGATCATCTTGCTTGAAAATAATTTGTATTCTTTTAGCCCATTCCAGATATAAGCTAAAGTTTGGCTTAAAATTTAAGATATATAATTTCCTGGAGATAGAAAAATGTGAAGGAGTTAGAGCATGATAACTTAAACTTCCATAATCAGTCACACCCAAGTACATGCACCTAACTGGAGACTCCTGTAAGAGCTTTCATTTAACCACAATTGTATTCCTACCAGAGGCTTAACAACACATAAAATTAATTGAAAGCTGTTCATAAAGGAATTGCAAAGGGCACATTTGTTTCCTCACAGGTATTTTTCTCATGAGCTCCTATGCACAATATGTATTTTACCAGTGCCAAAGCCTGCAAAGGCAGATGGCTCCGAGAGAAGGTCAGAGCAGCACTGGAGAATGACAGACGGAGGGAAGCAGTGGAGCTACTCTAATAGTATCAGCAAAGAGGTCCCTGCTCTGCAGCACACAGTGGAGCTGCCCTTTTCATACCATCCCTGCTCTTTTCTTGGGTAAATGTCTGCAGGGCAGCTCGTCCAGTGTCTTCTGCCAAACAATCTGCTCCAGCCACAGGCCTGACCAGCGGGTGTTAGTCTTGGCAGGTGCTAAAAAATGTCTTACTCCTCAGGGGTATGTCTGGAGACTGATTTAGCAAGTGCTACAGCACACAGTGATATTTGGAAAACATTATATTCTTCAGTGTTCTTGACTGTACCCCAAGGCTATATGGGTTTGATACAAGACACTGGACTAACCTCATTCTGTGGCAGACTATATTCCCAGAAGGCAGATCAGAACACACCTGCTAGCAGTAAATGTCCCAAACATTACAGGAGATGGCATCCCAGTGGCATCCTTACTGTTCTGGGAATCTCTGTGGGATATTATGGGAAGAAAGAAATCCTGTCAGTTTGCATAACAGCTGAAGAGAGGGGAGAAAATTGCTTGTGTTCACCATGAAAGCTGTGTTTCAGTGCAATGCCTTTGCAGATTGCTGTTGCCATGTGTTGAGATTGCGTGGTGAAGGTGGTACTCCAATTCAGGAGTGAAGGGAAAGCGTACACAAGGGGTAGAGGGAGGGCAGGAGGTAAAATCAGGCCAAATGAGCAATTGCTTCTGTGGATGTGCAGTGAATGTGTATTCCTTGGGCTTCTGGTGCCAGTTTGACTGTGGTGATGTCTTATTAACCCATTAAAGACTTATGTGATGGGCTAAAGATACAAATGCAGCTGTATAAAGGTGCTTCTCAGGACCCTTTTTTCCCCATGATGTCTTCATGGCGGCTTTTGGGGAGCAGGATGCTGGTTCTGGGATGATTTCCCTACAGATATTTACTACAATGATAATTTCTGCTGTATCTCATGCTGTTACTTTCAGCTCTGCAGAGTCTAATGGCATTTATTTTCTCAGCGTTCAAATTTGTTGCAAAATAAGGAAAAGCCCAGATGCCCAGCCTTCATAGCCCAGATGAATTTTTCTTTCAAACCTTGTTTCAGAGGCTTTGTTCTCAAACAGCAGCACAGTGTGATGACTTAGTGTGTGAGAGTCTGCTCAGGTAGTTTTGGAGGACTGTCCTGACTAGAAGAAGTGAAATTTATCAGTCTGCAGCTGTACTGCTGACTGCTACTCATTCTGAACAAAACCAAGCCCCTTCCATTATTCTAGCTTCCCTGAGGACAGCAGTTTGGGGTTCTCTGCAGTTCATTGCACAGGAATGAACAAACCTGTGTTGAGTTCCAAGCTCTGATGGACCAGAGCTCCACAGTGAAACAGGAACAGAGCCAAAATGGAGCTTTGGCATAAATGTCCTATGCTGTTCTGGTGTCCAGCCTTTCCAAGAGATATGGAGACAGACAGGGTACAGTGGATACACTTATATATTAAAGCCCTTAAGAAGCTCCCTATTTCTTCTAAAATGCCTTATGGAATAATATGATCATAATTTACAAACAGCTACACAGGGAAGTATTTTCTGATAATAACAGAACATCGATTTCCACAGAAAGCAGCTTAACATGATCCACAGACTACAGACTGAAGGTAAATTTGGAAGGAAAGGTGAATGAACTCTGAAAAAAAAAGTGCCCTGAAATACGGTGTATTCTCTGCTTTTAAATCAAGTTATCTGTGTCTTTCTAAATGGAGAAATATCTCCCTCTTTTCTTATAAGACATGATATAGTGGAAGGGGGAAAAAGCAGGGCCCTTTCAGAAATAGATGAGTTAGTTCTTTATTATATGGGAGGTGAGATTAGATGATAATTGTGTTGTTTCTTCTGGTCCTTAACAGTGAAAGCATTTGTGAACTTGATGGAATAATCAGGAATTGTGAAAGAAAACCCTTTTGCTTTCACAGGCACCAGTAAATTCAATCTTCTGATAAAGCTGAATTTAATAGAAAATGAAAATGCAAATAGAAAATTAAAACAACATTCCATTATTTTTATGTATCAAACACAAATGATGAGGTGAATTAAAAGTGGTAAGATCTTTGTGTATGTGAATGAGGAGATTATTAAGAACCCTAAAACAAAGTATAAAAGGTATTAAAAAAGACATCTGAACTGGACTTGGATATCTTTAGGATACTCTTAAGTAACTCAAAAAAATTAAATAAAATGCACAGCTGGCAAAGAAGCACTATCATTTTGATGGTTGACAATAGAGAAACAGAGATTGGCATGAGATAAGAAGAAAATAAGGGCAAGAATCATCTGGCACCTGATTTTTCAGGGAAGAATGATGTTTGCATAATTCTGTTTGGAATGATGTTGGTGATTTTTTTGTTTTGTTTTGCTTTGTTTTGTTTTTTCCTGGGATGAGTGATTCAAAACTGTGGGGACAATACCAAAAAATCCCGTATTTTTAAGTCTGTAAATTTGATGTGGTGTTCCGTTAAAGGAAATATTGCTGAGGTCTTAGGGAAGTGGAAACAGAAAGAGCAGATGTTTTCACAGATTTTTCACAAGTTCACTCAGTCTAGGCAACATTCCTGAGGACTGGCTACAAGAACTGGATAACCTTTAAAAAGTGTAGGAGTATATGAAATATGATAGAGGCTAGCTGATATATACAAAAAGTCTAGGAAGTGTTTTAAGGACCTCGAATGGAGAAACATTTGTAAAAGCAGTGCTTGAAGATAGACTATCTACTTCATTTTCAAAAAGGGAAACTGCTTCATTAACTTGACAGAACACTTTGAAGCCCAAGGTACCAAGACACAAAAAAGATAACGTGTCTCCTATCTAAGGTTTCCATCAGAAAGCCCAGCTTTTAACCCATTTGAGGATTTCTTATAACATATAAAGCCGGGGAAAAGATAAAACAAAACTAGAGAAGATAGTTCTTCACACAGACTGATTTCAAGATATATTAAATAAAAAATTAAAAAAAAAAAGGGCCCACTCTGCATCCACTCTTAAAATGACCAGAGTAGGCAATGTTAGACTCCAATAATAATGAGACAAACACCACTTATTGTGATAAATCTATCTAAAAAGAAGATCCAGTGAAGGAATGTTTCTGGTCTTTGCAGTGTTTCACTGGGAATATAGGACACTGACATGTTAGATATCAGAGCCCTGCAAATAAGTACCTGCTAAGATGGAATCAAGCTCCATATGGAAACAGCTGAGGCTGGTGAAGTGCTGTGAAAAGCTCCAGACTGGGACTGTGAGATTCTGGCTGTGGAAATTAAAAGTTGTTATGAATATAAGCCTTGAATATTACCAGTCCAGAGGTCTAGCTGCTGTCCATTATTGGGAAAGATATTTGTCCAGGAATGGAAAATGTGCTTTAAATATATGTTCCCTAAGACTTCATACATTTTGGGAACATGAAACAGCCAGAGTGCTGTGCTGGCTCACCCTACTCTGTCATTTTTCTTCCCAGGTGTGCTCCAGTCAAATTCCTTTCTTGTATATGTCTAATATCTTGTGCAATAAAGATCAAGACTCATTTTTCTCTTTTCAGCCCTGGTAGTCTCTGAGAGACTCCAGAGAAAGCCTGGAAGGAGCAATTGCACACACTCTTAAATCTGGATGTTTTATTATTTGGTTTTTTTTTTGACAAAAGTATGAGAAAACTTCCCCCAGACATATGCCTATGTTTCATCTCTACTACCCATCTGGCAACCAGACATACCTGAAATGGTTTGGAAAGGTGGGAAAAAAAAAAATCAGTCTTAAAAAGATCTGAGCTTCTTAAAAATTTGGCTCAAAGTGCAATACAAAGTGTCTGTCTGCTGTGTAACAAGTTCTCACACTGTTTTCCTTCAAACTCCAGACATATAAGGAATTGGTTGCACGGTTTACTAGAAAATGTGGTATGGATAAATACATTTGTAATTTGATTTGTCTGGCTGTATATAGTAAGCACTGTAATAATATAGCATTATCCTGTATTATATAGCATGCTTTCAATTGCACCCAGAGAGATCCACCCTGGGTGGAGAGCATGGAGCTTGGCTGAGCATGGTGGTTCTAAAAAAATGAAGTAACACATGCTTGGGACCTTAAGTTTATCAGTAGCCCAAAGTCACAAAACCAAATGCCTCTTACCCTCTCAGTGAATTAAGTTATCCTGAGTGCATTTCTGGATGAAAATATATTTCTACTGAAATATGATTGACTGTGGGAGATTGTTGTGCTCTGTTTAGTTTAGGAGTTAATTAGATGCCATCATTGTAAAGCTTTCTCTTGCATGTTATTTTGGCTAAGCTTTCTTTTGCAAAATATTTTTTTATATAAGCCCAGAAAGATATTGTTATTTTTATCCAGAAAGAAAAAATAACTTTGCTACTGTACTAATTCTTCTCCCTCCTCTCTGGGAGCAGTCCAAAAATAATACTTCACAGGATGAACTACATGTTATGCACTTGTACCTACTTTACTGAAACTCAAAGCAACACAGTATCTTCTAGTTGGTAAAACAAGAGAACTTAGAATATAAATCCATAAGTGAGCAAGAAAGAACAAAGAGGTTTTGTTTTTTGCCTTTGGGATCACCCATTATCAGATTTGCTTTACTTTTGAAACATTTATGCCACATTTTCAAGGTAGTTTTGAAGTGAAGCAAACTAAACCAGCAGAGGAGGAGCATCCAAATCTCCAGTTCATATAAAGCCAACACTGATCTAAATTTACCACAGTGTCAATATGCCATGGCAGTCGTAAATAGCATGTGCCTATTAAACAAAGGAAAGAAGCGTCCTTGGGCTTATTTTCAGGTATAAAAAACAAACCTAAATTTTCTTCCTTTTGTATTTGTTTTTCCTTTATGAAAATTACATGCAGGTCTTGGCATACTAACAAAATCTAGCAAACTTAGCCCTTGTAAACTTGTTTTTTGTTTGGTTTTGGCTTTGGTGGGGGTATTTTTGTGTTGGTTTGTTTGGTTATTTTCTTCCTTGTATGGTAGGAATATGCTAACTGGAGAAGTATTACAGATGAACTGTGCAAGGGAACTGTAAGTAGTCACAGACAGCCTGGCCTCATGGCAGACCCTGGCTGGAAGTATGGGAGTGAATTAAGGATATTTGGATGGCCCCTGTGCTCTCTATGAGTTCATAGTGTCAAGAAATCCATCCTTGCTTTCACCATACTTTGTTTTTTTCCTCCTTGCAATTCACCATTATGCAATCAACAACTGCAAACCTGTATTGGGTGTTGGAGGGACAAATTCTACTCATTGCTTTTAGGAATTCGGAGTCAAGTATAAGTCTGTGGTAGAGCTTTTTTCCATTTGAAAGCAAAGAAGGAAATATTTTCCAGTGCAAACTGGTATTCTGTTTGAGATGTTTTTGCTGAGATGATAATAACTTATCAGAAGTCCTTCCTAAGAAGTGAAGCTATGGCCTGGCTATGAATATGCACTATAGCAATAAAATTTTAGAAGTCTTAGATTTCCTCAAGTTTTAATATAGATGGTATACTCTTTAAATGGATTTTATATTGCACTTCAAAACTGTAAGCAGACGAGAATTCCTGTGGCAAAAAGTGCTGAAGGTTAAGGAATTCACTAATCCAATTTTCTGGCAAAAATAGAAAATCACATCCAACCCCCAAATTTGATACACATCATTTTTCCTCAAAATAATAAACAAATTACATATTTGTTGGTAGTGGAAATTAAATGAAAATAACAAAACTCCTATGTTCTTCTGGTAAGGGATAAATTTGAAATTAAAATTCTAATTATTTTTTTCATCTTGCTTTCCTCTCTTTTAATTTGACCACTCTATGATGAAGAACTACAGCCAAACTGAGTGTAGGCTTGTGAAATGAGGAAATAAGATCTGATCACGCTACTCAGGAAATTCTTGAGCACTGTAGGACTCCAGTATAAACTGAGTGGGGCTTAGTAAATGGAAAGATGATTTAGTAGTAGTAATTAAAAAGTCACACAGGTAAGCAAAGTTCATGGACTCCTGCCAGAAGCTGCTTTGGGAACATGCATTTTTAAATGATTAATAGAACTAGCCCATTCCAGTGTTTTCCCAAGTTCTAATTTGTATATTTTTGTCTACTCAAATTTTATAGCTTTGTATTATGCTTGTCATTTTACCTTCTTCCCATTACACTTTTCCTTTCATTTCCTTTCCTTCTCTTTTGATCTACTGCAGGTGACAAATGCAAATGACAAGAAACATAAACTGTCAGTGGAGTCCTGGTAGAAATAGTAGATGTCCCACTGACTGCAGTGGGTGTTACCTTCACTCATGCCAGGACTAAATTTAGTTTACAAGTTAAGAAACTGGGGCAACAGGGGAAGAATTCTGGCATTACTATGATCCTCCTTACCGTGCTTTTATTTTGCTCACTTCTGACATTACATTTCCTTTTTTTTTTTTCCTGCGTATTGTAAATCAAGAGACCTATCCCAGACCCCCTGCATTGGGAGAGCTGAACTTCTCCAGATAGGAAACAACTTGTCTTTTTCCAAAGCCCAGTCCACAACACTCATCTGAATTGATACAAAACTCATAAAACCCTTCTTTAAGGGTATCAGGTTTTCTTCTTGTGAATTCCAAGTGGTTTGAAAAGAACTCTATCAGAATAGAAACAAATAGGATAATATACTTTAGGAAGCTGAAATGGAGTAAAAAACCTCTTTCCTCCACATTTGTTAATTTCCAGTGTCATAATGTGCAAACGAAGCCAATCATGCCCATAAATCTTTCCTTTATTTCCTCAAACTGTCCTTTATTCTTCTTTTGTGAAGGTTAGGGTACAGAGGAAGATATGCTGGCTGTTGAGGAGGCTGTTTCAAAACCCCAAAGTAGTCTTGTGGGGAAAAATCTTTGAAGAATGCTTCTCCCTCCACTGAAAATGGCTGTTTTTAAAAATTTAAGAATCACAGAACTGCCTAAAACAAAAAGTTGTAGTGCTATTGGGATTTGCAAATGGTGAAGCTCACAGGCACGAGTGAGATAAGCAAAAATAACCTTAAGCAAACCAGCTGTTTGGTTTTTTTTGGCCAGAGGATTCTGCCTTTCCAGACAAGCTTTGTTTCTTGTTGAGAATTAAAAAGAAATGGACAAACTGATATTCCACTGAACACTTTTAGAAAAATAAACCTAGATGGTAAAACTTCTAGTGATGCAGTGATGGGGCCAGAATGTTTCTCTAATTAAAAAATAACACTGCCTTTCTCAATGAGGCGTTAATTTAGACTTTGCTATTTACTCTAATAAGAAATGGTGACATTTGGGTTTTAGATAGTCGCTTAGAAAAAGGAAGACATTTAGAAAGGGAAATGAGAGGAGCAGCTCAAGCCCAAATCTATTGGCCAGCCCATGCCTCTGCTAGAAGGGGGTGAGGGCAGAAGCCAGGAGCACAGTTTAGGTCCCCCAAAGTCCTCTTTTTCCAGCTACTCCAATTCTCTGCAGGACTTGGCCACTGGCAATTAGTAAGGGGGAATACAGGAATACCTGTGCCCACCTGGGGTTATCAGAGCAGCTGTAGCTCCTTAGCAGAGCAGGGGTAAAGCTGAGCCTCTGCCTGTCTGCCCACCAGTAAATAATGGCAAAGGGCAGCTGGGGTTGTCTGCATGGGCTTTCACTTTTCCTGTGCCTGCAAACCTCCCTGGGGCAATGAATTTCCCAAAGGAAATTAGCATAAAGCTTGATTTCTGTCTTTCAATAAGCTAGGCTTTAGTGGACCCTAAAACTGGAAATTATCTGTTCAGAAATTGGTAGAAAAGATTTTAGTTTTTGCCCGTATTTTTGTAGGGGCTGTCATTATCTAGTTTTCAACATATTTTTAACTTCTGTTACTAAATTTTGATCTGCACAAAGTCTGATTTACTTTATTTTCACCACTTGAGATCACTTTTAATTTAGTATAGACTTAGTTGGTAATGAAGTAAGTATTTCAAATTTCCACAGATATTTCCTCCTTTTTCAGCAAGAGAGAGTTTTGCAGGAAATCACTGTTAAGTTAGAGATAACATCCGAGATACACCCACCTTTCATGAGATACTGCTTTACTGTGATTTTTATAATGGAATTACCTTGCTCCTTCCATTTCTCTTTTCTCTGCCTATAATCCTGGCTACCTTAGCTTTCTCTTTAAATAGAGACATAATAACAGACTCAGATTTATCCCGTTCCTGTCTGTATTACTGAAAGTCATGCTGTAAGCAAAAGTGGTGCTCTTTCCAGACCATGTAGTGGTCTAACTGCCTGGGACAAGTTCCAGAGCTATACTTTGCTGTTTTGTGGGGAGAAATCTAAACGAGGTGTAAGGAAACTTGGCTGCAGAACATATCAGGTTGTAACAGGACTCAAGTCTGACCATTGTGCTTCGTTTCCTGAGACCTGAATGAAAGCAAACCTAACACCCCCTCCTTCCAAACTTTGGAGAACTGTGCCTTAGGACACAGCTGGTGTTCTTGTGTGATGTCTTGTTCACATGGGCTGCTCTTCCCTTTGTGAAATGCTCTAGCAGAAGTTTCACTGCAGATAGATTCTGCTGCTGTAATGGTATGCTAATACCTGCTGCTGCTGTACTTCTCTGCCCTACTCTGACATGGTACATTTCCCAGAACAAACATGGTAACTGCAGATTCACTCAAGGAAAGAAAAAAATTAATTAAGAAAGAGATCTCTTAAGCAATATTGCTTCAGCTGGTGGTGTTGGGGGTATCATACAAAGGCCAGGATGTGTACTTTTAAAATGTAAGTACCTAAATTTTGTGGGTGTTTTACTTGTGGCAATACAGGTCCCTCCAGTAGGGGCAAAATGTGTTGGTATGAGTCAGTGGAGCTTCTTGCTTGGTCTTTGAGACAGTGGTGCTGAAATAGAAGGCTGACTGAGAAGTAGAACTGGTCACAATTTCCTGAAAAATATCTGATGCTTCAGATTTTTTAGATGGAAAAACCTTAATTATTTTGTTGTGATTTCTTCCAAGCTAGTTTGATCTAAAGTTTTTAATTCCTGAATCTCCACAGCAGCTGGGGAACTATTTACACTGGACACTACGGCATTGTTGAGTTTTCTCAGCCAGCTCCATCAAATAACATGAAGGCACAGAGGTCTGTCAGTTCTTGTGGTTTCCTTCAAGTCCCACTGGAAATATTCCTTGTAAATAACAGCTTTGTAGAGGACTACTGATTGTTAATGAGGTAATGTGGGAGACTGTAGCCACAGTTGCCAGGATATCATGGCTAAGGATGTGCTGTTCTTACAGGCTGTTCAGGAAGGACAGTAAGACAGAAGATTTCATAAAATATTCAATCATCCCTCAGCCATACTTTTGTTTTAAAACACTCATTTAGCTTTTTCCCTCTGAAAATAATCCTAAATGCTTATCCTAACAGAAAATGGGTAAAGGAAAAATATTTGGTACACAGTACTTCATAATGTGACCAGGTAAAACTAAGTCTCCAATATTTCTGGAAGTTTTTTGTAAAACAAAAATGAACCCAGCACTCTTAGTCTTCAGGATATGTAGACAGGGTTCCATTTGAGTACACATCTACCCTCCTCACTGTTTGTATGTAGTTTTATTTCTAGTAGGAACTGGAAAGCACTGAAGAAAGAGGGTCCACTCAGCTCTTGTACTGACATCAGTATCTAGTATGGGGTGTAGAGTTGTGGGTATTTTACAGCTGCCTGATTTAGATGTACCTGGGGAGCCACCCTGAATTGTTTGACTCAGAAAACCTTTAGAAACCAGAGCTATGAACCTAAGAGGCACCACTTCCAGGTCTTCCACTTTTGCTTTGATGTTAGTTTAGAAATTACACAATTTGTGTGTGTTAGTGAACTTGCAAGTTCATTTCACTGAGTATTTTAAGGGCAAGGATTATGGAAGAGAGAACCCCTCCTTTTTAAACCTGCTGTGTGAAGTAAAACATTT
This sequence comes from Pseudopodoces humilis, assembly GCF_049639895.1. Lineage (NCBI taxonomy): Eukaryota > Metazoa > Chordata > Aves > Passeriformes > Paridae > Pseudopodoces > Pseudopodoces humilis. The sequence goes on along the minus strand of NC_142202.1, from coordinate 81,417,540 downwards.
GTGTTCAAAGACTAATAAAAATTTGAGTTAGTCCATTGTCTGAGAATCTCTTAGAACTAATATAAGAATAACAGATTAAAGGAAGCCGAGAAATATTCCACTAGGCAGAATAATTAATAAATAAGAAGATTAGATGGAATTAATTTGGAGTCACTTTCATAAAAGAAAACAATCAAACAACCATGAGATAAGAAACTTCTTGGAACACCTCAGGCTTTCAGGTAACATATTCTCATGTTATAAGGATAAAATTATTTTTTTGCTTTTTGTGAGGATTTGATAAAGTTGCAGATTTAGGATTGCCTTGTTTCACTAACTAGTCAAGAGCCGCTGAAGGGCAGGAGGTATTGAAAATCAGAAGTACATTTGAATCTATCAGGAAGGAAGGAGCAGGGGGAAGGTGATTTACGATTTAATTTTAATTTTTCACATTACCAATCAACTCAAAGTCAAAAATTAAACTAATTGCCCAAGTTGAGTCTGTTTTTAATGTGACTGTAACAACCAAATGAATGCTCCCTGTCCTTATCTTGACCCACAAGTTAATGTTCATCGTATTTCTCTCTTCCTTGCACAGGTGAGGAGGGAGTGATAGAGCAGCTTTGGTGCACCTGGAGACCAGTGATGTTCAAACCACCTGTTTGCTCTGTTTGGGAGAAGCTCCCAATAAAAAGTGTGTGCATTTATTAACTTTTTCTCATGTAAATATTTCCTTACGTCCCACTTTTATCACGATACCTGAAAATCACTGTTCCTTGTCAGCAGATATTGATAACTGCTGTTGCTTTTTATAACAACAAACATCTGAATTTACCAAATGTGTTTTTCTCTTCTTTCATCAGGTTCTCTAGTGACAGCCTGCATGTGGCCTGTGACCTATAGCTATGAGTGTTTCTGAGCTATTTGCAGAGTAGGAAAGGACCAGTATTTATCTGGGAACTAGGTGATTCTTCTCAGAAAATATCATATATACTAAGATGAAACTGATCTGTTTAAACAAGCTAGTAGCACAGACTCTTTGGGGAAAAAACCTGGATTTTTTTCTATATATAATTTCTACCTATCCACATTAGATTTAATTAAATAATCTCTTCAATGAAAACATTACCACTGTGTTGTATGAGTTGTCAGCCTATAAATTTCATGTTCTGTTACAGTAGAGAGATTGTTTTCATAATATCAGTAAGAAGAATTTTTTCTCATATTAGAAACTAATACAATCTTATGCTTTTTGCATACTAAATCATGTGTACTCCCTGTTTAAATGTGATGGATTTTATTCCAAGCAATGCACTTTTGAGCAATTAATACCAAATCTTTTCTGGTGGAGGGATAATGCAGTATTTCTTGACTACTCAGCAGGCAGGCCATTTTTAATGAAATGAAAACAACTTACGTAAAGCTAAAAGCATTTGTTTTACTAATTAATATGAATGTTCTTTCCTCAAACTATCAGCTGCTCTGTTTGAGAAAGTAGTCTGCTAAGTCATATTGGATTACATGCTTATATCCATTTTTAATTACATTTGGAGGAAACACGATAACAGCAAGAGGAGAAATAAAGTCTCTTGACTGTGTGAGTTAGTCAGTGCCTGGCCACCTCCTCTAGAATAGCTAACTTTTATTTGGTTTTGTTTGGAAAGAGTCAGGGCCACGTGATATAATAAAGAAAGAACATTATTATTCTCTTTAATCCTGCTTAAATTTGTCATGTTTTGTGTTAAGGAATGCGTGAATTAATGCTCAAAGAGAAAGCACTAAATAAATGAATAAAAGAAATTTGTGATTAACTTGTGAGGAAAAAAAAAAGAGACAGAGACACAAATGATGATTGGTCATATGAAAGTTTTCATTCACCTTTTTAGTGACTCCAATTATTTTCCCTATAAATTAATAGAATTTGTTTTTTTTTTCAGTTGCCAAACTTTTCTTCCAGTATGCTGAAGCCTCTGCATCCTTTCAAAATTAGTGAATCAAATCAATAATATAGAGGGTGGTACAGGTGTTCCTAAAGAAGAGACAGAATCAGCAGTAAAGGAAACCTTGGGCTTCAAGTTCAGGTGGTGATTTCTAAATTGGTAGATTATATGTGCCATACCCCATTTTGGGAGCTGTTCCTATAAATCTAAGTGTAGATCCCAATTTCTCAGAACAGTTTTCACAGTCATGGACCAAAATGTAAACCAGAGAGAATTTGTACCACCGTGCAAAATTTATCTACTTTTTCAAAGAGATTGGAAAATGGAAAAAAATGTATTTTTTACTTTTGACTACTGTAGTTTCTAATCTATATCTTAATCCATTTTTCCATGCTGGAAGTAATTAGTCAACAACTCTTCTATGAGCACATCAGTTCCAGATTCAGACAGTTTCAGATAGATCTATTTTATTTCATTTACTTTATATTTAGTGTTCCTGTGAAGAAATGATATTTTGACTGCACCATAATTTTTATAGGTTCTGTTCTACATCTTTATATAAGGATGAATTTTCTGATGCTCTTGGAATGCCTAATTCAGCTGGAGATACAGATGACCAATCCCACTGGTTTGTTTCTTTTTCTCCTACTGGAGATTTCCCATTAAAGGAATGGCAGGTTTCCTTCCTTTCAAAGCTACAAATCCAGGAATTACACCGAAGAAATTTTTGGAGTAGCTGTAGAAGATCTGTCACACTAGGCAAGCAAAAAATAGAAGAGTCTCCCAGACACACAATGACAAAAACCAGCAACCAAATTTAATACTGGCATCTCTAGGCAGTGGTCTGCCTGCCTACAACAGTGTTTAATATGCATACACAATAAAGATTACTTCTGTTGTTGTTTGTGTTGTTTGGTTTTGTTTGTTTGTTTGTTTGAATTTTTATTTTTTTTATTGTCTTTTATAGGTCACACTTAGTTAGAAGCCAACTCAGCCTACTTAGGAAATAGTATCAGCAATGAATCTTTTTATTAACCCACCACTGCATGTCTAAAATTTGATGATGATGATGATGATGATGATGTCCCTAGTGAGAACTGGCAGTTTGATCTACCTTGTCCAAGTGCACAGAGGAGGTATGGTATCCTAACAAAGACAGGGAGATTTCAATTTCAGCACCTATTCAGCCTCCTGTGTCCCAGCAGAAACTATCCAAAATGACCTCAGGTAACTTCTGCTGCACTTATGGTTTCTCTGTTAGGGACAATCGTCCTCGAGGAGCCTGCTTGAGACCACCTTTTCTTTCCTTAGGGACTGCCAAAGAGGTGCCAGGCAACAGTGGGCTCCAGTCACTGGTGGCCCAGGCCAGGTTTGAATGTAGAAATTAGGAACAAAACACCTATATCCAGAATCTTGATTGCCCTCCCAAATTATGATTTATCTCATTTTCATCCTTGTTGCAAACCCCAGAATTTTAAATTTTTTATTTCTGGGAATAAAAAAGGAATAAAGAAATAAAAGGGAAAGTAAGTGGTAGACCCTAATTTGTTAATGACAAATCAGCTAGGCTTGGACCTGGAAGCAGTGAAGGTGCAAAATCTGGGCAAGACCACACTGTGTTTTTGGCTTTGACAACAAACTGTCTGACTTCACAACTTTCATTGACTTGGAAAGGCAGCAGGTTTTTGGAAGCTCTGTGTCAAAGTGTGCTTAATTGCACATTTCACTCTTGAATGGAGATGCTGCAATAGAAAGAGAGTTTAAGTGCCAGAGTAAGTTGTTTGAATACTGCTGTCTGTGATTTGGTCACACTAACTGGACCTCTATCAGGATGAACATTTGTTTTCTGTCTCATATCTGGAAAGATAATGTTTCCCTGAACGTCATGGCTTTCAAAGACTTCATTAGACAATTCTGTAGTAGCACTGAAGCTTTCTGTGCAGGTAACTGGATGGTCACTTACACCCATGGGGCTGTCTAGTAGTAGACCTTGCATAATTTCTTTAAAATTGTTAAGGGATTTTGAACAAAGCAATTCCTGTTTTGCTCATGCTATCTCTTGCAATTCTAGTCTTACTGAGTCACCAACATATATTGCTGTTTTAAGACCTGTGTTTCTCTTTCATGCAAGGCCTGTATGCCCTTTGGTGCTATGCTGCAACAGTGGCTGTTATTTCCCAGTTTCTGTCATTCCTATCCTGTCCCCTTTCATATTCTGTACCTGATGTTCAAGTTCTTCTGTTTCATTGTCTAGGGTCATTACCTTGTTATATAAATGTACTGCTTGTTCCTGAGAGCAGGGTTACATTTATGTAACTTCTGCCATTTAAAAGTTAGGTCTCTGAGCTGAGAGGGGTCTTCTGTATTTCCTCTGTTCACAACTGAGAGAAATAGGCAAATCCAGCGGTGGATTTGTCCCATCTGTTTCAGGCGCTTAATTTAAGATGAGATGAATAATCTGCTGAATGCATTTTATCTTTCTGCTGTGACTATAAATGGAGGTAGATGATTATAGTAGAACAGATGCACAAATAGTTGATGTTAGGTGAGATGAACCTGGATCCTAGACAAAACTAATTGTCCAAGTTTCCTCAATAATACAGAAACAATTAGCACAGCCAATTGATACTTGTTCCCTGAATATTTGGATGGGATGAATTGCTGTTTGGAGTGCCTCTAAACATTAGGGCAGAAGCCTAGCCTTGTTTAAATTAATTTCTGATAGCTAAAGCAGGAGACATGCACATCACTCAAACTGGGACACCACAGATACACTACTGTCATCAATAGTAATGTTTTCTTTCTCCTTAAAAACACACTTAAACACACTGTGCTACTCTTTCGTCAACTACGACAACTTTGTGAATCTAATTTCCCACTGCCTATGGGCTAAATCTAACCACAGAATTTATACAAATGTATCCCAGAGTCTTTCCCATGTCAGTGCAAATAAATACCATTTTTCTTTATCTCTCCCATTTGAATTATATAGAAATAGTGCATATCCAGGAAGTCGCATACAAAATCACATTTATCTTTTCACCATCCATGAAGATGATGTTAATTTTGTCTTAATTCTCTTGTTTTAATACCCTTTATTTAGTAAGATTCAAGATATAAAAAAAAAAAAAAATGAGAGAGAGAATGGATTAAGAATAGAAAGTGAGTGCACAATTCTCTGGGATAAAAATGAGAAACCCAAATACAATGAATGAGTCGTAAAGAGGAGTCTGGAACCTGAAAAGATTTTATCTCAATTAAACATAGTAAATTTGGCAGAATGGGCCACTGGGAAAAGACAAGTGTGATGATGTCATGGATGGAGACCAGTGAGTCTCATTGAGACTTCAGTTTTGTGAGATAACTGTCATAACCAGTTTAGCATTAAATTTTGACCTACTCAATAATTTTTAAAAAATTGCAAGTTGGTCACTGAAAAATTGAACAGACATCTGTTATTCTCATAATGTGTCTTATTTAAACCCGTATTACCAACAAGAGAGGAAACAATACATCACTGGATGTTAACTTAGTTTAATCTGAGAACTGTTGTACCCTGAAAATACTGCTAAAGTCAATTGGCACTGTAGAGGGTCAATGTTTTTGAAAACAAGACACATATCATCACTTATATTATTCAATTTAAAAAATCACATTCAAATTTATTGAATTACAGGACCCAGTTGCAGGATGTTAGTTCACTACTGGTCTTATGCTCTATATAGAAGTTTTATCACATAAAAATATTATGGATATACCATGTGCTTTGCTGTTTAATAATCAGAATGTGTGCAATTCCAGTTTGCAGCCAGAATCCATTCTTTACTGAAATCAGCTGGAAGACGTCTAGGGAACTGAATGAGAACAGTATCACAGAAACAGGTAGACTTTGTTAATGGATTATTCATGTTTCAGTTAACTAAATCATGTCTGACTTTGTTTGTCAGCTGTCAAATGAATTAATGACAGCCATTTTCCTTGGGTCAGAAAAAAGGTGAATGAAAATGGGTATTGCAGTTTAGGTAGCATCTCCTGGCATCCTGGTGCAGTACCCAAATGGTTGTATGGGTCTGGAGAGGTTTTCAAATTTGTATGAAATATTTGCATACTTTAGAAGTGCACTTGCTCAATGAGCAGCTACAAATTTTATAGTTTTTAAATTAATATATTAATCTTTCTATGCCTTTCATCCTCTTTGCTGGGTTTTTCAAACATAAAGAAGTTCTAGTGATAAGTTCTGACCTTAAATGACTTTCTCATAAGTGAAAATAGAGTAGTTTCTCATAGTCTTTATGGTGGAACCAGGAGACGAATGAGGAGGCAGCCTTGACTTGGCAAACCATCTGAGCCAGGGCATGCTATCGATGGAGCTAATGGGTATTAATGGCTGCAGAAAGTCGGGCATCAAGCCCAACACTGGTTTAGTAGAGACATCACCATCATGGCAGGCAACAAAGCTGGGTAAACAGAGAGGGAAGGACTTCTGTTGGACCTGAAATAACAAGAGGAGAAATTCAAATTGAATGCAGCAATGAAATGGGAGTCAAAGGACCTTAATTTATTATCTATGTTCTTCTATTTAAAAATGTCATTCTTTGAAGCAAAATTGGAATGCTTTGTTCCGTTTTCCTGGTATGATGAACTAGGCTACGTGTCCCAATGAAAGTATACTTAGTTCATTAAGTAAGTAAAACTATGAACTCTCTCTTGAATTATTTATCGATCTAATGAAAAGGATTAAACATTTAATTGAAGTTTATATGTCTATTAAATCTGGATTTCTATGTTATTATTAAATACGTGTCTCTATATAGGTGATGTAACATTTGATTTGTTCAACTGTGGTATTAAACTTTTGAAAGAAGGGAACTCAGGGTTCTTTATATGGCTTGGACCTATCAGTGAGAATATGCTTGGGGGAAGTGATGGCCACTGGAAACAATGTCAAACCTTGGCCCAGGTGCCAAATAGAGTCCACTGGGACATTTTGCACAAGTCTCAGACATATATTTCAGATCTACTTCCTCTGCCCTAATGAGCCTTGAGGTGCTCCTTACCCAGTGTCTGTGGGCTTGTGTTTGTCCCTGTGAGATCTGTGGGCTTGTGTTTGTCCCTGTGAGATGAGCCTCCTGCTGGGTCACTCTCTGAGGACACACCTACCTGTGGGATGGATGCTTTGGGTGTGCTGCTGGCTGAGCACATTGACTCCAACACCTTCCAAATAGCACTTTAAGTCCTCTTATGGGAGAAGGGAAATATTTCTGCTTTGCTTCTCTGTTTCCTTGTTAAGAGGGTGCTTTAATAACTCAGCTGTTACTATTACCTGCCTTTCACATGGATGCTGATGATCTCCAGGGTGAGAATGAGCACCATTGCTTCAAGAGGCTCTGATGAGATCTCTTGTGTCTCTGTGTAGGAGCACTAGAATTTCTCTTATGTTTTATGGAGTTTTTTCAGTGATTTGGGTCTCAGACAATGGTAAATAGTTTATTTTACTCCACTTCTTCCCCTCTACTCCCCACAGTGCTGAGGGACATGCCACCCAAAAGTCATCTATAGAAGCTAAACAGCTTCCTACATTGGTGTGCTGCTCAAAATTTCTTCTTTATTTTTCTGTTTTTGTTTGGAGAATAAATGGAACAAACCCTCTTTGCTAAGCCTAAGTATAACCTTTCTCCATTTTCCTGGTATTACTGGAAAACAGCAAAGCTGTCATACCTTTTAAATGATGCATCACAATGAAGTGCTAAACCAGAGTTGCAATTTACCCTGGCTTGTAAATTTCTGACAGATGCCAAGAAGAGGCAAGGGAGCCCCATTTGACTAAACTGGAAAATATTCTGCGGAAGACAAGTCTACCTCACTTTTTATTTATCATCTGTGTAAGCTCATCCACCTCTTCAGTCAATATCATTAAATATCAAGGGCAAACAGTAAATGTCTGTAACTTGATGCAGTTACACAGAAGACTGGCAGTGGTTTCCTGTGCTTTTAAAGTGCTGTCCCAGTCTCAGTCAGGGCTGTAGTTCACTGCAGGTGCTGGAAAAAGGAGTCTGTGCTGCAGACATAGCAGCAAGATTTCAGTCACTGAATTTCAGAGGCTGCCTCTGCTTAGCACAATGGGACATCTCAGTAGATCTTATCAGACTCATAGGCAGCTGATTAATACAGTCCACAATGTACATTCTAAATACTAAATTCAAGAAATCTCTTCAGATTTTTGGTGTTTTAAGTTTTACCCGTATGCAATCTTTCAATGACTTTGCAAGCTACAAAGTAAGAGAACCCTGGCTCTAATTCTGTGCATCCCAGAAGGCTAGAACTGGTCTTGGAACTTAAAATTCACATTTGAAAAAGTAGAACTCCTGATCACTGTCAGAAAAAAATTCTATGGGAGTCTCTTGGTAGGCAATGGAGCTCAGCAGGCATTTTGAGGAAGGACCTGTCAGTCTGTTTCAGACATCTGTATGACAAGATTAACTGCTTCCTAGAAATGTCTATTCATCCATTAGTGAAAAAAAGTATGGAAAAGGACTATCTGTGTGGGTGCTGACTATCAAACTGACTCTGATAGTTTTGCCAATGTGACATTTACAAGGCCCTGACAATAGCATGTGGCAGAGAAAGAAACTTAATGGAAGTCCTTGACTGACACCTAAGAAAATGGACTATTTTTGTAGGACAATCTCCATTAATCACTACTTAAAGAGAACTAATCATCAAATTTTTTAATAAATTTTAGTAGCATTGATGATTTCTACTCCAGGGTTTGCCCAGAGCTGCAAAGCAGAGGGATGGTCCAGGTAAGGATCTCTGTTTTTCCTTTCTTTTTTGTTTTTCATCTGCATCTGTATGGACAATTTAATTTTGAAAGCAATATGCTTCCAGAAACGAAGTACTGCTGCAGATTCAGAGAGAAGTGTTTACATATTAAAACAGGTGGGTAAAGAACACTTCATTTTTTTATTATTACTTGTGAAAAAAATTGGTGAGTAAGCTTTAAATTTCTTCATGTCTCTTTTAAAATTTATATATAAAATCACCACTTAAAAAGGGGTTTAAAGTGAACATCCTGGAGAGAAAGCCTAGAATTTTACCATTTTAACAATTAGTACTGCCAACCTGCTATCAAAACTCAGTATTTCCTCCTGATTTGGTACATGATTCTTCAGCTGTGTAAGAGGTTGTTAGAATGAGATAATACAGCTCCAGTAGTGTGGACAGGGTGCAACACAGCAAAAATTTTAGGGCATGAAATTAGAATTCCTCCTGCCTCATGCTTATGTGATAAGAATAACCTGCTGGAAAAAGACAAGGATGGTAATGGCTTTAAGGTATGACACATCCACTGTGTTGAAGATTGGTTAAGCTGCACAAGGACGGGCACCGTGTTGGCTTCAATGATTAGCTATGGATCTGTTGTAGCAGTTAAGGTGAGTGTGTAGCAATTCCTACACAGGGAATATGCTTCTTTCTGGGAAAGAAGCAGAATGAGCTTTCAAATGAATAATTGGTTCCCTTTCTAAACAAATATTTTTCCATTTTTCAGTAGCTAGAGAATGCTGCTGTTTCTGTTGACTCTGCTCTCTAGTAAGAGAAGAGTTTTCCTTTCCAGACCATCGGTATTTGCTTGCAGCTGAAATCTGCTTGGAGATGTTTCCTGTTCTGGAAATGCAGCCTGAGGGAGATGAGCTTACAAATTGCTGTCATCCAGAGGAAAACTGTGGTCTGACAGTTTCACTGGGGCACAAGTGCATCACTACATTACACCAGGAATTTGTGCACAGGACACGTGCACAGAGTTGAACATCATAAAGCAAGCTGAGGGGGAAGCAAGACCTGTGGAAAATGTGTTGTAACATATCCTGTGACACAGAAACAAGAAGGGAGAAAAACATAGCTGATGGTATGCTAAAGCCATGTTTATTCACTGAGTTTCTCTGTGTTTGAACTGGTAAAAAGAACATTGTGTGAATGTCCCACTTGGTTTCTAGCAACTGGCTAATCCTATGGGAAATTTTTCCTCAGTGGAGGTAACTCCAGAAAAGATGAGAGGAGAAAGTGAACAAGGAACAAAGATTACCATATTCATGAAGCCTGAGGGCTAGCAAAATAATAGCTGTGATGGAGGTAGAGCTTACCTTGTCAGTTTGAGACAGAACCAGGTTCAGTTAAACTGACTCTAAAGAGGTATTTGACTTTATTTTCTTAAAATTACACAAAAGTAAGGGACTTTTAGCACCTCTGCTACCAAAAACTTGCCATGCAAACCCAATGAAAACATAAACATCCTTTGGGGCCATTATTACCTACTTTTTACACAAGCATTTGACTTTGGTCCTTATGTTTCTTTCATCCACTTTCATTGTCCACGTTGCAGAGGGCAGATTTTATCTAAAGGATCAGGGCACTTAGAATTCCATTCTTGACAAAAATACCAAGGCCATCCCAAGGTGCTTTGATGTGCTGATTTTATATGTTAATTGCACAAACTTCTGTTTCAGCATCTAATTGAGAAGATTGTTTAGCAGAGTATTTATAGTGGACTCCTCTAGGACACTACTTCATAGCATGTTACTAACACATGTTCTTTGTGCTTGACTGAAGCTTGCTCTTGGAGTTTTCAAAGAGTTTTTAGCACATGTCACCTTACCCAAGCTGGGCTGACTGCACTTATTATCCTGCAGGAGTACATACTGTACTCATTCACCTAGTCTTTGGGATGCCATTTGTTCCCTATAACCAGCAGCTTCATAATCACTTCATACTGTTCTTTACTTCAGGGTAAATTGTATCAGGTCATGAAACTAGTTTATCCAAATGTTCTCTGAGATCTCATGTCCCTATTCTTCCTGTGTTTTCGTTTCTGTACCAGGTCAGTTATCCTACACATATGGTCAGAAGTTTCCTTTTCTTTCTGTGTGTTTGTAAGGAATGAATCAAACAGGATATGGAGTATTTTGATTTTATCAATGGCACCTGACTGTTTCTTCACATTTGTTACAGCATCTGTTTTTTGTTCTTAAATGACCGTGCAACTGTTTTGGAATGAATATTAAATGTGTCAAACAGTGGAGTATTCATGATGTGACTTCTTGCATATATACCTTTTGTGCACTTGGCTCATCCTCTCCCTTTGGACTATGGTGGTTTTTTCTCCTGCTACCTAGTATAATGCACTCCTTTTTGCTCCCTGTGGTGACATCATTGTTTTTAAAGCTGAGGAAACAACTTGAGGCTAGGAAAACCATATGAGAGCATAATAAAGATCACTGTGCACTTTGAACTACATACTGACTTTGTTATTGCTCCTGGTATGACAAAATCAATAATGCTAACTGTAATGTAAACCTCTGCTTTTCTTGAGGATGCTTGTAAACTTGCTGGACTGGTTGTCTATGGTTCCTGGTGTGCACAAAGGGACACTTCAGAGGTTTCCTGAGCTTGCCTTTGACATCTCCCACGCTGAGTGTCAGGCTTCCTCCTGTGCCACTCACTACATATTTTGTGTGTGTTTTCATGTGCTGCATGCTCTGCAGGAACCTGAGCCTGTGGTCACATATTTCTGTCACTGGAATTACCTAATGGAGTGTTCTGAGTAGGGGAAATTTTCATTCGTAGCATCAGTCCAGGTCATGCAGACAGATTGTGGATGCTCTTCAAGAAAGATGGAGAAAATGTTTGCCTTGAAGAGGCTTGTCAAGGAGTAGAATCTGTCAGAAACCTGAACTCATTCATCACTGAACACTGACCAGCTCACCTAAGGGGAATTCTTGACAAAGAATGAACTACACCTTCAGATTATTTTCTTGTGTGTAGGTGGAAGGGAATGATTTTTTTCTGCTTTTTGTCTCAAAGAGAAACAGAAGACCTGGGCATAAAATGATTAGAGGTTTCTGTGTTGAATGGATAATACAAAAAATAGTGTCTCTTCCAGTGTCTTTTAAAAAAAGAGAATTAAAAAAGCAAGATGAAAAGCTAAGAAAAAAATGAGCCAAGCACAGCAAAATTACAGAGCCAAGTGTGTTCTGTATTCATGTTTATAACAACCATGGTACTCAGAAAGCCCAGTTATGAAGCAATGACAAAAATCAGTGTATAAAGGTGTAATTTTCCCTCAGTCTGGAGATGGTTACCCTTTCTTTGCTGGTGTGGCACATGAGCTGTGTTCAGGGGAGAGGTGGGGAGCATGGCAGGTACCAGCTGTGGTGGGGCTCCTGGCATGGGAAGCAGTGGTGCTCAAACAACTGGGTCATGGCCCGCTGTCCAGCCACAAACTCACTTTTTCACCAGTGAAATCCTTCCTCTCCTTCACTTCTGTTGCCCCATTAAACATTCATGAAAAAATCCCAACTTCCTACTGAGTATCCATTAGCCACCAATGCTGATGTTAATGAGCAAACTGTGAATGCACCAAAGAGCAAATTGAAATGAGTCACAAAATACACTTAGCATGTGCTTCCTGCCAGTATTGGTGCGTCATTGGGAAAATGCTGGTTCCTTAACAACAGGCATATAAAGAGCAGAAATACAGCTGATTGAAAAAAGGCATTATTTAAAGGAGTTCCATTAAAAGAGATTAACTGATTTATGAGCAAATGAATCATATCTGCACATTAGCTCTTTATTTGTCATGCCAACTTGTTTTCTATTACATTAAAGCAGTTTTAAATTAAAACACAGCATTAAATTAAATTAAGGCCTGCTACAGAAAAAAATGTATTTCAAAACAGACATAATTTAATTACAGTTAACCTGTGTAAATAAGAGTAAATAATTAATTTATGACAGTAAAAAAGTGTTGTCTTACATACTTTGTTCAATTAAATACATATTAAGGCCTGCAAGTACAGTCTTTCCTGTCTTTATTCATTCCTTTCAGCTTTACACCTCTTTGAATATTTAATGTGAAACAGACTGCTGTTAAAAACATATTGACATACATCACTCGGCTGGATGGGAGGAAATTCTTTCTGCATTGCACAGGATGACAGCTGGTACTGATCACAATTTCAGGTGACAAGTCAATCCTCAAAAAAATGGTATAATAAAAAAAAAATAAAAGGAAAGAAACATATTTTTTATAAAAAATAAAAGAGTATAATGTGTGTTCATCTCAGCTTTTCTGCTGCTGCCCAGAAAAGGGAAGGGACGTGGGTTTGCAACGAGGTGTCCATGTCAGGGCAGTGCGGCTGCAGCACCTGGGGGCAGGCACCGTAGGAATCACACAGGGCTCCAGACACCTGCTCAGTACAGAGCTTCTGTCTGGGATGGTAGTGAAGTGCTGTTGCTTAAAGCAGGAAAAACCAGCTTGGAGTGGAGGCTGGGGTGAATCAGGGGGCTGGAGGGGAGGTGTGGGAGGCCTGAAGGCAGCAGAAAGCCAGCACCTGAAGGCTGCAGATGGGCACCAGGGAGGGGGGCTGGAGTCTTTTCTGGGTGCTCTTTGCTCTTCCTCCTCCACAAATGGGATGAAAGACCCAGCTCTGCTAGGGTGGCTACAGCTGGGCAAATTCAAATTCTAATATCTGGATATGGAATTATCTGATGCAAAGGAGAAACAGCTGCTTCAGAGGTGAGCTGCAACCCACTGGCAATTAAGGTATATTCGTGATATATAAGAAAACTGAGAGATGAGGAGGTAAAGACTTAGACAGAAGCCCTCAAGAAAAGAAATGCATGATCTCCTGAGATTTTACAGTGTTTGTTGTGACTAGACTCATATGATCCACTTCAGTTCCCCTTGAAATCCACGGAAAGACACCAGCTGAGCACAGAGGGGATTGAAATTTGTGTACAGTAAGAACATTACTTATGGTTGGTTGAAAAGCTAATGCGGAAATCTCCACTTTGACCATTCTTTGATATAAACATCTTTGCTTTTAAAGAACTTTCAGAAAAATATATATGCATGAATGTTTGTGAAGTCAAGCCTGTGAGCAAGCACTGGTTAATCTGGAAATCAAATTTACTTCATGGGAAAAATAAATTAGTTCTAGGCAGAAATGGAAGTAGTTTATTTATTAAAAGAGGGATTTTAGGCCATCTGTCAGGAAACTCAAATTAAACAATCTGCTCAATTCTCAATAGATGTAAATCTGTGAAGCTCTTTGGATTGTGAAAAAATTACAGACAGTTTATTCACAACTGTTAGGCTGAAATTTGATCCCAGAAATATTTTTTTTAAAAACACTCTAAACCAGTTAAAAACATTTCAGTTAGAAAGTGGGATGAAATCTGCTACATTTTATAACCATATATTTAATTTATCATTATTATATCTGTCTTGCTGCAATAAGCCAGAATATTTTCCCTGGAAGACGTTTTTTTCGTTTATGTTTCTTGAAGATCTATGACACACAGCAAAGTAGCCCAATGACATGTACAGTCTTGCTAAATATTAACTACCCTATTATAGGGTGGTGCTATTGAGTTCTTTTAAGAGGTCATACTGGCAGAAATCATATTCTCTTCATGAAGGGGTCTAGAGAAGACAGTAATTCTGGATTTATAGAAGACTTTCTGCTTTTGATAGTGCTTTTTAACATTCTTTATTCCTATTAAGGGCTACAGCAAAGGGGAGAAAATCCAGATTGAAATATTTGAGGATGTCTCGATATACATTAGGGATGATGTGCTTGTTGGGAGTTAAGTTTCAGCTTTCAGTACAGGGATGAACACAGAACTGACAGAATGTTGAAACTTATGAATCTTATGGAAGACAGTGAGTAAATTTTTGGGTTGAAGTTTCGCACCAGTTCTTAAACAAGTCCAGTCTTAGCACCACTGTCTGGAACACACCATGTCTCGGCATGTTTGAAGCAGAGCTCTGAGTTTCATTGTAGAGCTCTATTAATGTTTTGAAGAAAACAAGGTCAGTTTTGTAAACCAGAAATGGTGCACAATGAATTTTCCAGTGCTTTATCTGAATTGTGACAGTCCTATACATAACCAGTGTCAGCTCTGCAGTCTATAACAGAATCTCAACTCAGCAAAAATACAGAGCTTTTTCTAGCATGGATCCCTGTCTGTCCAAGCCCTGAAATTAGCACAGAATTTTTTCAATTCATGAATAAAAAAGCTTAAAGAGGTCACACTCTATGAATTCTCAGTGCATTTGCTACATTCTTGTTAATTAGTTTTATGTTTGAGGCCCTTTGAAATTTGTACATTCCAGAATCTTAAGGTTTGCTTCAAATTGGACTATAAAATAACTGCAGAAAGAGGCAAACAAGAAATGATTGGAGGTGGAAGAGAGAGAAGAAGAGCACGACATAAATGTCTAATGCCTCGTAATTACCAAAGCTGCAGTAAAACTTTATTGCATTGTAATTTTGTCCTCTTCAGTCTTTGGTTCTGTCCTTACTGTCTGTGGTGGTGCTGGTATGATAGGGAGATGGCTGACAAGCTCCATCTCCAGTAACTCTCCTTCCAGCCACCATTTGTTTCTTCTGCCTGGATCCCCTGAGCAGGGTCAGGTCAGGTCGTGGGGAGGAGGGAGAGTCTGGCTGGATGGCTGAGCTGTCCATGCGCTGCTGCTTTCTTTGGGCCTGAATTTGTTGCCACTCCTTCTTGAGAATTCCTCCTGATGGCAGTGGTAGTGTCAAACTTGTGCAGCTGCAAAACCAAGCCCTAAGTCAATTCTACATCTCCTTGTCAGGGTTGTGCTACTGCTTATAACAGCATTGACAGAGAGGTTTATGTATCCATGGTACTTATGTTTAGGTCATGAGAAGAAGGAATGAAATTATTCTAGTGCAGACTGAGTAAGTTCTGGGAGCGGGGGGCCAGAGGGAAGAAATCCATGCTGAGTGTTTTTGGCTTTTTCATGTTTCCAGAAACTCTCAGTACAAGATTTAATGATGACCTGGAATATATGAATCTTCTCAGATCAACAGCTACAAGTACTTTGGAAGGGATTTCTGAATTTTTTTCCCCCACCAAGTCTTTCATGTAAAATAAAACAGTGCATTGTGGAAATCAAGAAATGAATCCTTCTAAGAAGGAGGCTGAATGGATCAGAGGGAAGAATCTCGCAGAGACGTTTGACAAGGCAGCTGGTGCTAGAAACAAGTACCTCCTAGCACTAGAAAAGGTGGAAAAAAGTCAGCTTGAGTCATATATATCCATTGACAACCTGGATTTGCATTTCTGCCCTTTTAAAATGTTCCTACCATAGCTCTGTCAGCATCAATCTTCTCATTTTAAGGATGTGGGGTGCAAGGGAAAACATTACTGAAATAATGCCTCTTTTTGCTGGCATTGCATTTATTTCATTTAACAAGCAAACAAAATGTACATAGCTCAGTCTCCCAGTAGAACTACTAGCACAGCTTTCTGGCTCCTGAGGGGCTTAATTACAATATTAGATTACAAACATTCAGGGACTCAGATCCTGCATATATTAAATTCTTCCTCTACTCTAAGGCTTAAAAATATGACTCAGAGATGTTGGTGACAGGTCTGCTCCTTTTGAATCAAGGGGCTATGCTTGTCTTCTGTGGGTCAATAATGTCATATTTCTTTCAGAAAATCCAAGCAGGTGTTGCTCTTTTGTATTAAGTGTGGCAGGAGAGAGGGGAATGCCAAGGCCTGGGTTAGCCAGGCAGCAGGAGGAGGAGCAGAGGCACCAGCAGCACAGGTCTCAGCTTTGCACTCAGTGCTTGCCTGCACTTCCAAGTGTCTCCTCCTTCCCAGGAGTGGAGGTGGCTGAGGGTCTGCTGTTTCTCACAAGTCTGTGGGCAGCCTGGGAGGGGAAATAGGGCATACACTGAGCTACTGTGACTTCTCAACCAACACACCTGCAATTGAAGTGGTATCTCTGGCATCTCTTGTTTCCTTGGATCAAAGGATTCATGTCGATGTCTCCCAGGAGAGAGATTTCTATTCTCTGAAACCTTGGATCCAAACTAGATGTGAACTCTCTGTCTGTAATTACATTTAATAGATTTCACTGCTATTCATTTGTTTTCTAATGAACTTTAGTTTATCCAAGGGTCTCTTCATTGAAAGCAGATCACATTCTATCATGAGCAGGAGAGAAAAAAGGAAAAGAGGAAAGAAAGGTCTAATGAAGTATTAATAAACCTAATATTCAGCAGCAGTTTCTGTTCCAACAGCTCTAAGCATTCAGACATGTACATTTTTAATCAGCTGCTGATTCTTATTGAAAAATGTACAAATACAACTTTCAAGAGAGGATTACACAACAAGTTTCAACTTGTTTCATTAATTACTTTTTTTTTCTTCCAAAGAAACAGCAGAAAATTGCTGGCAGGAACCTCAGTGAACCATGTCCATGGGCCATTAAGAATGGACTAAATTTACTTTTATAACCTCATTGATTTAAGACTTTTTATTTCTTTCTTTTTGAAGGCAAGCTCACTTGAAAATGTTGTACAGAAATTGTTCTTTTCCTGCAGTGAAAGTGCTAAGAAGAAGGAACACATTATTGGATTTTATTGTTCTTTAATACTGAAAATGATAAAAGGAAACAAAACTGAGAAAAGCTAAGCCCATGTATTATATACCATCGGGCACAACACCTCTTGTTATGCTTTTGTCTGGTGATGAATAAATTCTACTCTCGTTGCTTTTACCATTATTATGAGCATTTAATTAAGAGATGGTGGTCAGAATGAACTATGTGACCAGATTATAATGTCCCACAGCAGGAGTCCTGCTGAGGCATTTAGAGAAGAAAATATTGACTTTATTATTCTACCTCATTTCAAAAATGTGGAAAAATATTTTCCACTTGCAGTGTTAGTTACATTAAGATTTCTGTTCCCCTACTCAAGGCGAAGGCACAAGCCAGTTTGTATGTCTCCTTGCAGGGGTTAACAGAATAGCAGTTCCACTCACATGTTTAAGAAAGTAATGCACATCTACCACCCCATCATGTTTTTCCACATTTTTCCAGTCTTTATTGGAATGCATTATATAATTTGGAGGCAAAGCACAGCAGTTTATATTTTTGTCCAACAATTAATTTAATTACTGACTTAAATCCAACCCTTTTACCTAAAAGTTAGTTCCACTAACTGTTATCTTGGTGATGTTTCAAAGCATTGAAGCATGCAAGCATGAACCTTGTATTACATACATGCATTGTCTTTTGTATAGAGGGGATTATTGGCATTATAAAACTGAGCTCCTGCTTAAATACGTTGCAGGATGATAGCTAATTCCAGGGACATTTCTGAGTTGCTCTATTTTTTTGTTTATGGTTGTGCTCTATTTATTTATTTATAGTTGTATCTGAAAGCATATTCCAGTGCAAATAGAGAAATTTTCCAAATTTCAATGCTGTTGGTGGGACTCTGCAGCCTAGCATGGGGTGTATGGTTGCATTTACTGGAGCAACTGAATTACTGTTGTTCTTATATATTCAAAATTCAGGATAAATCCTTTGGAACATCTTGGTCACATGGATTTAGAACAGTGTTTTCAGTTGGAGGCACAGTGATGTCCAAATATGTCTCTTTGGCATGGCATTGAAAATGGTGGCTTCTAACATTAGCTCTCCTTAAGATTATATAGTCCACTGGTGATCCTTTTTAGGGGTAGGAATAGTTTTTTGCCCATGTTAGAAAAGTTCTTTTGCAGAGAGTAGTGTGATATAACCACAAAATGTGACAATAATTTACAGTTTGAAGAATGCATGACATTAACTGAACTAATAGAATTTAAGATTGCAATAGTAGTACTGTGGGAATACAAAACATGGTAAATTTATTTTGTGGAAATGATTATGTAGTGCAATGGATATTTCATTTTTAGGACAGAAGACAAACAACAATCCAATTTTAGTTTTCCATTTTGGTATTTTAATGATCTTGACACAATTTTTAAAACAGATCATGAAACATTATTAATCAAATACACAATAATATTCATTAGAAAAATTACATTACAAATGCACTGAGGGTGAAAATTACATTCACATGTACAATATAGGAAAAAGGCAATGAAACAAACTGTACTGTTGAATAAATAATTCTGTGACGAGGAAGGGTTTTGTTTAAAAATGAAAGTTGCAACATAATTTAACCTGTTCATTTCCAGTCTTTTCTGAAAACAGATTTACATATTCTTCTTTGTTGCTATATCCAGCTACTTTCTGGAATTTCTGAGGCACATGGAACATTAGGCTGTAAGTATTGCATGCTCAGACCACACCAAATATCAATCTAGCCTGCAGCACTGGCTCCATCAGGGAAGGAGAATAAAATCTGGGACAAGACTAATAAATAGCCACCTCAGAATTCTTTCTATTTCTTTTGTTCCCCCTTTCTCCTACTACACAACAATTTCAGCCAGCAATCAGTGGGCCAGGTGTGACCATGAGAAATAATGAATCATGATTCCCTAATGGCCTGCCTTCCTTCCCTTTGTGACTGCATGTAGCATTACACTCCTCCTCTGCCCCAAACTGTTGCTTTTCTAGTCTGAGTACTAATCTGGGTTTCATCTCTTTGTATAGGGATTGATTTATTCCTCAGGTCAGTTTTGTCACCATTTTTAAAATCTTTCTATTATGGTAGACCCCTTTTGAAACTGGACCATTATAACTGCATGCATTGCTCAGAGGTTGGCTGGGTATGGATATGTAGAGTGAAATACTGGCATCCTCTGCTTTGTTCTTCATTCCTCCCCAATAATCCTGCTTTTCTTTTCACCTTTCTGATCACTGCTGAGCTAGGATGCTCAGAGAGCTGTTGATGGTGTCTTAAAGATACTTTTGCTGACTAGAGCTGTTAAATAAGAGTCCATCAATGTGTATGTATTCTGAGGTGACTTTTCCTTTATCCATGACTTCATGTACACCAGCAGTGAATTTCATCTTCCATCTATCATTCAGATCTGCAATATTGTACACTTTTCAGTGCTTTGCAAAATGCTTCAGGTTTAACTCCCCCAACTAACTGATTCACCAGCAGTATTTGCACCTCGCTATACCCACAAGTGGTATCATCACAGATACCTCTGCAGATCTGCCTGAGCTATGAAATTATTGCTCCCAATCTATATTTTAATTTTGGACCCACCTTAGTTCTTACCCAATGGCAGCTGCATATTTTTAATAGTTTGATGAAAGTCCTTATTGATAATTTTATGTTATCCAAGGGGTTTTACCAACAGAGTTTTTCCTTGGCTCCTTCAAAGATGTCCTATTAGGTATGATTATCTTCTAGAGGTTAAAGACTGAATAGATCTAATGATCAGCTATTGCCATTATTTATTGGTCTGTAATTATTTTTTACCAGTTTACCTAACTTATCTGTCAGGCTGACTCATAGTTTCCAGGATAAACTCCTGAATTTTTTTGAAAAATTGTTGTTATTGTTGCTGTTTTGATTCTTATAGCGATTTAAGCTATAGGTCACACTGTTCTGTGTAGGTACACTTGTGATTTAAGCTGTGGTTACTAGCTCACCAGTTCCATATATGAGATGTATTCCTGAGTTTTTAGATAAATGCCATCTGATATCTCGGTTTGATACATTCACTCTATTACTCTGCTCTAAAGCTTCTTTTATCAGATCATTGGTTCTTTTTCTTTATCTTTCATAGTGCCACCTGCAGAGCCTTGGCCTAATACAATTTCTTGCTTAATATAGTGTGCCCTATTCCATTTAGCCTTCAGAAAATTGGACCCTCACCATATAAAATTATTCCATTATTTGCAGTGTGAGTTTTTAATACAGGCTCAGTATGACAGATAAAAGTTACCCTAGGCTAACTGATTATTTTTTGGAATATCTGCAGGTTTCTTCTGTGAACAAGGAAGATTTTAGCCAAACTATATCTTTAACAGCTTATGATTACATTTTTGGGTCAAACACATTAAAAAGTAACAAGCAGAAAATACAGCTTGAGGAAAATTGACAACTTTTGCTTTCCATTTAGTAAATAATTTCCCTATTATTATTCAGTCATATTCTCCTGGGCTGATCCATATTTTGGTACTCAATTTCACACATGCATTTTAACCAGCTTTCGCAGTGAAACTTATATTTTACAACAGAATGTTGCTTTAACTTGAATATCAAAAAGGTTGGAACTCAGGAAAGAGAATATATTAAACCCAAATGGACTAATTATACACAGCTGTAGGTATTTCAAAGCATTAAAAGTTTTTATAGTTTTGGATTTGTATTGACAAAAAGAGACAGAAAGGAAAAAATTCAGAAGTTTTAGCTCTACTTCCCTCAAATATTGCAGCTGTGGTTTTTTGTATCAAAACATGTTGTGTTCCAGCCTGGGACATATGGGAAGGCCTGTATTCTCTGCATGCCTAATTCTCCAAGAAAACCTTATTGTCATATCATTGCGAAGTTTTAAAAGAAACAGGAAAAAGAACCAACTTAATAAATATAATGCCAACTGCAATAATGAAGTGTTACTTTTGGCTAGTGTAGTTCTGTGGTTACACATATTTCAGTTTACTCTGATTCATTGTATTGCCTTGCCTTCTTTTTCTTTTAGGAATATGTAACAGACCATGCTCCATTTTAAATCATAGTTATATGGTCTGAAATACCATTGGATTAGAAAAGAAGCTTGTGTGAATCAATAGAGCTTCATTGACTTCATTGACTTTGTCTGATTTATGATTGGGATCTGACTCAGTGTGTCAAATGTGGTGATGAGTTAGGGTAAGCAGAAATAATACTGTGATTTTCCTCTATGAGACTTAATTTCACAAGACCTAAGTCAGTATTTTCTTGCAGAATGTATTTTTTGAAGGAAAAAAGCTTCTTTGTTCCCTTAATTACATCTACATTCAGCAACCCTTCTTGCACAAGCAAGGCGGCCCATAATGGGAGAAGACTTTTAGGCATCTTTTGCCTTCCTGACACTGATTTATGATGTAATATAATACAAATCCCCTCAATTCCCCATGCAGGCCAGATACTCAGGTCTGCTCATTCCTTTTTCAGTGATTGAAATGATTGGTTTGTTTTCTTTGTAAAAATATTCTTTTGGTTTTGACCTAGATATCAGATCATGTAATGTGTTGCCCTTTCAAAGATGTGGCCTTGAAAGTATTTTACTGTGGTCCTTATAGTAGGCACCTCAAGAGAGGATAATCATAGGAATTATATCGATCTATTTCCATAAATGAATGTTTTGATATTTATAAACGTTTGTGTAGGAATATCAAAGATCATTAAGCATAAGAAGCTGAAATACTTAACTAATAGATTATGTGCTCCTTAGAAGGTATATCATCCTAAATACATTTGACTTGTTTTACAACTGGCTCTGAAGGCTCTGGTCTAAGTTATCTCCCAATTAGTCTTCCTTCCAAAAAAAATGAGGAAATATCACTAATAAGATAGTAAACACCATATGTGACATTCAGATCAAAGATAGGTTTTGGTTCTTGTTTTTTAATTTTTACATGCCATTTCTAATTTTATCAAGGTAATTCCTTTAGCAAGTTTTAATGGTGATGATCAGGAGTGGAATGTGGGCCTTTGATTTTGTATCTCTTCATAATTCTTTGGATATATCCTGCACTAGTTTTTGCTAGACTCTGCTGTCATTAATAAGAAGCTGTGCACAAATGAACAATTGTGCTTTATCACTTCAACTCAACAGTGGAGGTCAGCGGACCAGCAGATGATATTGCCAAAAGAACAATGAATTTCTGCCCTTGGGCTGTGTTTAAGAGACTGTACCTTTCCAGAATGTTATTTCTTTCTGAAATATGTATTTACAGGTATGTATTACAGTACAATCAACTTAAAGTGAATGATCTGTTGGTGTAATGGAATTTATCCTTGACCCTAATGGAATAAACCCATGGTTGCAGAGATGGTGTAGCATGCCTTGTGTTTTTTATACAGGGCTAACAACAGCCATATGTTTGCAATGTAAGTTAAAGCCATCTTGCACCTGCTCATAGTATGTCAAGTGGATAAGCTGCTTATCAGTCACAATGCAACAAGAAAGGCCATTTGTGGGCAAGAGAACTTATGACTCTACCCAATACCTCAGATGAGACTTTTTTTGATGGTTCTGGTTACATGCTTGTGGTTTCTGTCTCCTGAGTTGTTACTCAGTTGGGATAAGACATACTAAAATGCATCTTCAATCTGAGTATCAGACTTTAATTTTTCTGGTACTTTTTTCTCTTTCTTTAGTCAATGAGGTAAACCACTCATAGTTACAAGTATGTTTCAAGCCTCTTGGAAGTAGAAAGAAAATATGATATAAACCTAAAGATCTGTCCCATAAAGTTGGAACTATTTTCACTCTGTGCACAATTCCAGTGAACATACAACAAAAGTTTAAAAGCAAAATAATCCCACTTGGGAAGACTCAGCTTCAGACAGAGTGCTGGAGACATTTAAGGCATCATCATCTTGAGCAGAGAGCTTTCTGAAATCAGCCAGTGGGGAACCCAGGTACTGGTGATGTGGTCAAATATGGATCAAGTATCTCACTGAGGGCTGTGGAGAGGTGCTGGGACCTCCTGGGGACACAGGACTGCAGGCTGCAAGAGAGGACAGCCACCACCTGCTAGCCCCAAAACAGCAGGGATCCTTTCTCCATTTAGGAACTTGATTCCTGAGGCAGGAGTGGATGTAAATAGAAGTAAAGATATGGGGAAAGCTTTGGGAGATTCATCTAGTAGAGTGAAACTGATCTTTTTCAGATCTGTGTATCTGTAACGTTCTCCCACAGCTGCTTTGAATTTAGCACCCTTGGAAAACAGATATTTCAGACACGTCAAAATTAGACAACAACATCCCTGATAACAGTGTGTAGAAGAATTCACTCTTTATCTCCAGAAATTATGCCTTTTCCTCAACGTGAATTATTAAGAAGGTAGTTCAAGATTGATTGGCCTAAAAAGACACAACACAGCGTGGGGCATCAAACCTGGAAAGGTAAGTTAGATCCTGGTTTTAGAATTTAAGACTTTTAATGTATTTTATATTAGGCAGTTTTGAAATATAGGGCTAAAAGAGCAATAGGAACAATACCTTCCACATGAGAACACATAGGAACACATACCTTCTCATGAGAAATACCTGCAGCCAATGATTTAAACAGCTCTTCTCTCTATTCATCAGACATCTGGTCTTCAGAGTGCTTTTACAGGAGCAAATGATAGTGCTCTGCCTACAAAATAATGACTGGAGGCATGGGGATCTCAATCCCACCAGGCAAAGAAAGGGTTTTTCCTGTATGGGTACTCTAATTGCTAAGCCAAAATATGAACTTGTTTCACATCCACCAATCTCCTCCTCCAGAAGACCTATTGCAAAACAAAGAAAAATTCCTCATGGAATTTTAGGCTCTGCTCCTATCAGATGAGACCCCCCTCATGCAAAAGGAGGCCTTGTCTTTGAATAGTGACTGGGTAAGGAGATAAGTTCTAGGCTGCTCACACTTTGGTAGATCAGAGCATGGGTATGAGCCCGCTTTCAAAGGGAATGAGAGCTATCAGATGTATGCACCTAAAGGGCTGGCATAGTAGAACCACTGCCTGAACAGAAGTTTTTATGACAGTGGTTTGAGATGCAGATCACTAAATACTGCCCAAGATTGCTTTTGGGCCTTTCGTTTATAATCTAACACTTTGTGGTAAATGTCAAATCAAGTAAATTCCAAATATATGTATTGAGAAAGGCATTAGCTAGTGTATAGTTTAGAAGTGAGAAGCCTGTAGTAATGGTAAAAGATCAGGGACTATAGCACAGTTTCTAATACATGTAGAAACAATCACTTGAATCTACATGTACATCTGAAAATAAGCACATCATTTATAATTGGAAAGGTGGGATCATTGTTGTGTAAAGTGGGATCATGATTGCATTAATTTGAAGAAATGAACACCTGAACAACGGGGATATGTCTGTTCTTTCCAATAACTTTCTGCGTTACCCAGTCTAGGCTACTGAAACTGTAAGAGAAACCTGGGGTGTATGGCACAACCATGGATGGCATGGTGGCAGATGTATATGTAGGAGCAATCTATGTGTTTGAAAAACAAAAAAAAGGAGGGCATGATTTGATAAGAAGGAATCTGACCACTTGGCAAGTTTAGCTCTGATTTACCCAGGGGAAATTTTCCCTTTTTTTTGAGATGGATCTAAATATCCTTTAGTGTTTACATAATTGGTCTGAGGCTATTTATAATCGTGTCAGCTTGACATCCTTTGACAGGTTAATCAGGTCTATACTCTCAGTGAAAACTTTAATAGTCAGAAATCAAAACAAAGCAACTTTATTTTCATGTGCTTTAGCACCAGCAATGGAAACACCAGACAGAGAGATGTCAGTAGCTTTTAAAGTTAATAAGTCAGTGTGAAAAGCAGCAGCTTGAGAGAGGTTGAAAAGACCATTCCTCATTTGGACACCCTATAGGTCTTCATATATGATCGAGCCATGCGATCCAACACAGAAGATTGATGAAAAGTTAGATAAGGATATTTGGACATGACTTCTCTCATATCTGATCTTTAGAAAGCACCAAGTATTATTTTTATCCATCTGTATTTGGTGATACTCATTGAAGGCTCTTGTTCAGGTTACGAATACAGGAGATTCTTTGGAGGTCAGTTTTTCAGTTTCAAATAGCAAGCAGTTTATTTATGATTTTCACTAAGTGACAGGCATTAACATTTCCATAGGATTTCTTGATTCTATGGATCAATGGAAATAAGTCTTTGTCCTGGTTACTGGGAAAGGGGGTGGATTTTGTAGTACTGTGTCGGTGTGGCCAAATTGTTTGTTCCATACCATGTACATCATTGCTGGGGATGGGGATTGGTCAGGAAACAAGGAGTGCCTTGGAGCTGGAAGTTCCCAATTTTCTGAATACCATTAGATGTGGGTACAGGAAGGGCCACCATATTGTCTTTGTCTGGAGACAACGTGGGCATGACCTTCAGGAAGTGTTTGTTTTTGTTCCCATAGGTGAATACCCTGTTTTTGGTAAAACACCTTCTGTTTTGTATACTTTTACTATTAATATTCCTGTTTGTGTGTTTCATTCCATTGCTCTGTGCTTTTAGGAAATTGTTATTTCAACTCATAATGTCTCACTTATTGTCCCTCCCTCACTGGAAGGGGTGAGGGAAGGGGAGTAGATTGTTGGAGCTTAATTTCCCTGCTGGTCTTAAAACCAGCATAGTCCCTTAAGAATCTGACTTCAGAATCTGTTCAAAACACAGGATTATTCTGCTTAACCTTGTGAAATTTACTTTGTGCACTGGTTAGATTTAAAGAAGCACTTAATGTAAACTAATTTATTCATTCACACATTCATTTAAAAAAATACAAATTTTACATTTCTGGCCCCTAGTTCTGCAGATCATGAAGTTTTAAATATAATTTCACATCCAAATTAATACCTTGAAATTTAGATTTTTTTTCAAATCTGTAAAAATTAAGTTTAAAAAATGTTGTGGAGAAAAGAAATAAAGCCATTCATTATTAATAAACATACCATTACTCAGAGAAAATAAGCAGACCCATACTGAGTCAGTAACTGTACAGGTAGTCCAGTACATATCTCCAGCAGCAGACTCCAGCTGTGCAAGTGGAGGGTAAAGAGAAGTACCGAATAATTCTCTCCTAAGCTTCAGTTATTTTTGGTTCTGTGAATTTCCTGAGCTGTAATCGGTTTTTGGGGCTTCAGTGACCATAAGTGAATGTCTTTTCCATATGTTTCTTCAGACTGTCCTTAGCTGGCCATAAACCTTGCACCCACAGCAACCTTTGGCAAAGAATTCCTATGGCCAGGTGTCTAGTGTCAGACATTTTATTCCCCTTGAATCTCACTTCTTCTTTTCTTTCCTATCCTGTATTTTTTTTTTTTCTATTGCAAAATAGAAGGAATAGCCAAGCCCTATCCACCCTGCCTATGTCATCATAATTTTGGAGAATTCTATTCATCCCCCACTTCCCCAACTCTCTCTTTTCCAAACTAAATCAGTTTACTCGGCCATTCAGACTCCTAGAAGGTATTTTATTCATTTAGAAGAACTGAGAGCTATGATGATCATAATTAGTTGCAAAAAGAGTGCTAACACACTTTGGATTAAAAAAAGTGATTGGGATATAGGAAGATAGTTCAGTGAAAGTAGTTTAGGAGACAATGACAAACATGTCCCTGTTTTCAACTTCAGTTGTCTCAGAATTTGCCTCTGACACTGGTTTAATGAGGGATTCTTCCCAATCTGACCCTCTTTGAAAGAGTATGTTTTTTTGTCTTGAAAAGAGAGAAAAGGGGTGCTGCTTTACTTGGCTTTTTATCAATGGTTCTGATATTGTTAAAATATGTTGAGTATTTAGGACAATACTATATCTAAGTAGTAAAAACATATATTTATTTTTTTTTCTTTTAAATACTCTAACCATTGAACAGTGAAAATGAGGAGAACAGAAATAAAAATAGTATTCTTTTTGTGACTAAAAGATGGAAGAATATTATACCCTTTTTGCTGTTTATCCAATTTTTTCCTAGGAGAGATCCAGTTGCCTGTGGTTTTGTCTGTGATTTCAAAAATAGTAGAAACAAGAGCTGGTTTAATGCCAAATAGAAATGACTATGGCACTGAACTAACATTCGGATTTGCAGAAATCCCCAGCCTAAATCTGAGATGTCAGTCCAGATTTAAGGTTTTTTCTTATTAAAAATAAACTGTTTTAAACAAGAGTTTATATCAAGCTTCTATTTGAGTTAAATGCAAAAGGGATTCCTTCTAGCTGACATTTAACTCAATGTTTATAGATACCTATTTTGCGCAGGGAAATATAGCTGGATTTTGATCATATTCCATTCTCAGAAGAAGCAAATAAATAATTTTTAGGATTAACTGTTTCTAAATAATCTAGCTTTGTTTTATGTGAGCAGATTTCTCTCTAAATTATCTGTAATTCAAGTCTATTCTATAATGATCCCTGCCATGTTACTCTACTGATGTACCATAACTTTACAAACCAAAATGATGCTGCTTAAATTACATGGTAATGCTGATAAGATATAAGGTATTTTTACTTTTCCTGATTACACAAATATGCATAGACCTCCAGTCTCAATGCCTTCTAACTTTACATTTAAATGTGGGTTTTGAAATTACTTTGAAATCCATTTTCCATGAACATGAAATGCAATCACTTGCTTATTGTCAAAAATAAATCCAAAAGGAACATGAACATAAATAAAGCTAAATTAAATTGCTCTTAAAAATGGTACTAGAAAATCCCAGGTATTATTTTCTCAGCTTTTAGTTAAAGATGTTAAGGGGTTTAATGTAAATATTATTGGAAAGTGATATCCTCTCTTTTTGCAATGTAGACACACTGTTCATTGTGTCCTAATTCAGCTGCTGAAGTGTTCGGTATTTCTGCGGCAATTTCTTTATGGGAAAACACATATATTTCACTTTTATATCTCTAAAGATTAACAACAGCTCAAAATTATGTTGCATGTAGAACTGTGCTATACTTTCATTTAAAAATTGTATTTGTACATTGTTCACTCAGAAGTGAGCACAATTAGATCATGCTTCTAGAGATTTGTGAAGTTTTTGGCATCTGAGGAGAGTGGCTTTTTGTACTTACTGACATATTGTCTTGAAAATAAAGTTCACACAGAAGCAGTTCCCTTCCCCTAACATATTTCCCTTCTAAATTATTAATTTCACCTCTTCCTTCTCAGCTCAGTATGTTTCTTCTAGTTCTTTATCTGTGAAAAGCACAAATAGTCCTGCAATTTTTGGTGAGTCCATGGGTGACTGAGAGAATGCTTCCTGGAATCCTCCTGTTTTCTCACTGTGGGCTGGAGACCACAACTCAGTTTTGGAAAGATATGTTTCCTCCACTGTGTTCTTGAACAGAGACTAGTCTGTTTTATTCTTTCACACTGATTAATTCCCTCAAGAACCTACAATATTCCAAATATTAGATTTAGCAGAAGCCATGCACATGAGCCAGTGATGTGGAAAAAGTAAGACACTCATCTATTTCAAAATACAAGCAAACTTGGCTGCAGCAGTCTGTTAAAGAGATGGTGTGGGGTCAGAGATAGCTGTCAGGAGACAGAGATTGCAATTCATTTGGGAAGGAGTAAAGGGATAGAAAGAAACCCTGCTTGGAAACTGGAAATTAATGTGCTTTCTGTGTCCAGGAGGAGGTCTTCCTGTCAGGCTTCCTTGGCCTGGCATTATTGCACTAAAATCTCTGTGGCTACAAAACATTTTTTGGGCAGTGGGGGGCATGACAGTGACAGTGGAGGATGTGTGCAGAAACAGAGTCATGGAGAAGGGGCACTGTGTGCCGTGCAGTAAGTAGGCACCCCCTGCGAGAACTCTTAGGACCTCTGACCAAAAAACTAATATGATTGTGCAGAAGTTGTTTATTGTTTACATTTTACACTAATTTATACATTCTAAAGCTACTGTTCACGTGATGATGCATCTTTTCATTGGTGCCCCTATCGTGTCCATGCACTCTGCACGCATTCCTCAGGGCACAGGATTGGTTACAGTCCAGGTGTTTAACTACCCTCTGTTATCTGGCTCTTGTGGTCTTGTTTTCTTGCTTTTCAGCCTCTTCTTTCTTATTTTTAGAACAGTTTATGTCTCAGCAATCTTGAGAAATTCCAGAGGGTCTGATAAGAAACTCTGCAGACAGTTTGGCTGGTGTGCACTATGGCTCAAGCTGTTCAGATGCATTGCTACAACCTGCCAGGTGCTGCTGTGGAAAGCCCATCCTGCCTTGTTGTCTAGGTGTGTCCATGTTACATATTACATGTCCATGCCTACCCTTTGTGGTAAGTCCTATGGCTCTACATTGCTGTACTTTGACCTTAGGAAAGAATTAACTGGCAGATCCAGGGCAACTGAATAATGCAGTTTGGGAAAGCCAGTAATTACACCTTGGGTGCTTAATTTAGGGGTGAGGAAGCCCAGTCTGAGAGACAGCAAACCCCTCTTTTCCTTTAGCAGTTTGAATGACTTTATTATGGGTCCCACTTAAAATTGATGGAAGACCATTCATTCCCCAAATCTCCCATAGAGCCAGCTTCCTAAATGCTTTACATAAACTCTATTGACTGTTTCACAGCACTGGGGTTTCAGGGTTGCTCCATGCTAGTAAGTGTTTCTTAGTTTCATATTGCTTCTCTTGTACCATGATTTATTCAAAGGCTCCTTAATAAATATGGCAGAAATCTATCAAACAGTATCACAGGAGATGATAATGTATGCCATGCCATAAATCCTGGAATGTGAAAACATGAGAAATTTGACTTAGAAGGCATGTGCATCTGCTAACTTTTAGAGAGGAGAACACAGCTTTTGAGAGATCCAAAAATGCAAATATCATTCAAAATTACAAACCGGAAAATGAAAGAACATGTTCTTACAATGACCATTGTAACCAACCAAGATACTTTGCCTCTTTCATTGGTTAATGATTTTATTTTTTTCTGGAACAGTGTTCACTAGATTTTCTAAAGAAGCTGCTGAAAATGTCTTTTTGTGCTTGCTGTTGAACAGTGTAATTTTTCCAACCACACAAACTCAAGAAAAGTGTAGAGAAGAATGAAAAAAAATCCCACCAGTGTCTATTCTGCTTGGGATTTCTTTGGCAAAATAATTCCCTCTCAAATGGAAGACTCAGTTCAGGTTAAGCATAGTTGTTTTCAACCAGGGTACCTAAACTTCCACAGAAGTCAATAACCCTGTTGTATCTGTGGGCTCTCAAGAGACTTGCAGCTGACCAGCTGCCTGAGGCAGGAATTCAGGTACCTCAGCTCTCACATCTGGTGCTGTTTTAGGTGTCTGTCAGTATTTAAGGCATCTGCAAAAAGCTTAGAAATGCGACTAAAAGGAAATCCTTTTCTGGAGCTGCCTCCGGAAGTTCAGTGTGATTTCTTACGATATTATTTTCATAAGGCACTCAACATGTTTATGCAAGAGCTGACAAACACAGCAAGGAGATTTTTTTCCCTGTTGTATTTACAAAACATATCCAATTAATTTGTCCCATTAAGAACTAAAGAGCTCATAATCTGGTTGTAGATTCTTTTTGTCGAGTATAATGTTTGCAATGTTAAGGTCTGCAGAGATGCTGTACAGAGGTACTAAAAAACATTCTTATATTGACAACAAGCTTAAGATGCTTCTTTTATTTTTTCCAAAATAAAGGATTTGGATCATCATGGGGTTTTTGTGGGTTTTTTAGCTCTTGTGGCAGGAATGCACTCCATGTGTTCCATATATAGATTTAGAAATGGTGTATTGAAAAATCCATTTACAGTCATTAGGACCACTATTAGATTTAATAGTAATACAAAGAGAATTAGCCTTCACACATGTCAGTGCAGCATTAGGGTAACATAAA
Organism: Pseudopodoces humilis; assembly: GCF_049639895.1. Lineage (NCBI taxonomy): Eukaryota > Metazoa > Chordata > Aves > Passeriformes > Paridae > Pseudopodoces > Pseudopodoces humilis. The sequence goes on along the minus strand of NC_142202.1, from coordinate 81,386,248 downwards.
TGTCCAGACACTTTCAGTGACAATAAAGTCAAGTGTGAAAATGAATCAATACCATTCAATGCACCTTTACACTTTTTAGTTTTTTGTGTGTTGACAATGTTTCCATAAAAATAATTTCTAGTCTTCAAGCATTTGATCATGCATAGATATCACAAACTGCGTGCAGTATGCATTGATATTTAATATCCACAGATTTCCACAGTTAATTACCACATTTTTAATTTTAGCAATAAGTGAAATATCTTCTTTCCAAGATTTAAAAACCTGAAATGAGGACTAACAATGTGATGTAGACTTGAGAACAAGGGGATTAGTCCAAAAAAAAAGATCCATTAGTCATCTATTTACAAAAGCTCATTTCTTCCCTTCTCTTTTGTAGCAAGTACCTCTTCAGCGTTTTCCAAGCTCTCCCACTTCCCAAACAGATGTTTTTTTAGCAGTCCTGGAAGGTCCCCAAATTCAGGCTGTTTTGGAATGAGAGAAGGAGTAAGCTCTAAGTCTTGGAGTGCTCACAGAGGAAGACTCTGCCAGACACAACTTCCTTTGTGCAGAAGAGGATCAATCTCCAGCACCCTGCTGACGACTTGCTGGGAAATCTGACACAGGAAGAGGATTCCCTTCTGGAGAAAGCCAACACAGGTAATTTAAGGCTCTGTGTGTTTTAATCAACTTCGTTAAACAAACCGGAAGAAGTAAAACTGTGTTTGTCAGTACCCATGTGGGGTAACTAATAGTAGATTTATTTGCAATATGGTATATCAGTAACAACTCTATGCTTGACACAAACCTAAAATGTGTTGTATACACTTACAGGCCAAATAATTTCCCAAATCCTCATTTGTTGTGGAAGAGTTTGGTTAAATATATTCCACATTTTTCTTCCTTCTTCTTCTTTGTTTTTGTTATTTTTGGGGTTTTTTTAACAGTAGAAAGAAAAATTTCCTTTGAGGAAGATGACTGCTTAAACCCCCCTCCCTAATTTTTGATTATTTATTGGGAAAGGTTGAGAATATTTTTCAGCTCTTTGATTTTATGAGATGAACATAGCAGAGAATGGCCTCAGCAAAAACAGTTTTTGGTTATGAACCCTGGCCCTGAATTATCTTGTCATGGTTACAAATATCTTTACAAAACATAGTTTTTCTTTCTGCTGCATTGCAGAGAATAGATAAAAGCTTGGTTAAGTTTATGCATGCTCAAGTAAATTGTTACATTTCCTAATCTGCAAAAACAAAAGCATAAGACAAAGGTGGCCTGAAACACTCTGAAGTGTTGCCAGCTTTCTTTCCCTTTTATAGATCACCCAGTATTTGCAAACAATTTAAGGTAGGAGAATAAATCATATAATTTCTACATAGCTCTAGGTCACATATTGTTTTACAACAGACTTCAGGAAATTCTTTTGATTGAATGCCATTAAGGTAATTTGGGCAGGAAACTATAGTCTCTGCCAGTGGAACAAATAAGGTATTTTATTAGAAAAGCTGAGATCCGTTTAGTGTATTTCTAATTGATATTTCCAGATCTTTCCACATACACCGTGCCTATTTTGTTAGAGGTTGCCTGTGGAAAAGAATATTTCACATCCAGAAAGGCTAATGAACTGGGCCATTTCAGGATACCTTATAATCTTTTTTGTCAAACTTTCTTGGCAATATCATCAGAACATTAAAAATCTGCTAATGCAAAAGGGAAAAGTTGACATTTGGGATAAGAGACTTCCAATAAAAACACAAAATTAATTAAAAACAGGCAAGATAGTCAAGAAATAGATAGTAAACACTTGCCTTCAGAAGGTAAAAATTATCTATTTTGCTTTTTAATAACCAGTGATACAAAGAAAATAATTATGACACCACTTCTATATTTTGTCTTTTTCTTGCCTCCCTTCCCACTCTCCTCAATTTATGGTATATTTTCAGGATAACTGGACCATGAGCTCTACTGGCTGGAAATCCTAAAAGGAGTTTAAATGTAAAGAATATTTTTTGTTTCTTTAGACTTTGCTTGGTTTTGTTTCAAGGCTCTAAACCCTGCAAAAATACTCCACCACTGTAAAAATTGGTCAGAGTCAATACTTTCTATGTGAAAATCCATTAGGATTTTGAATTAGTACAGAGTGCATTGTGCATGGAGCTGCCATGTTCCTAAATACCTATAGCAACATTAATTTCTGTCTGAATGTACTTTTGGCTATTTTTAGAAAACCTTGGTGCTTGGTATTTTAAGGCAACAGTTACACCAGTGATTTCATACAGAAATGTGTGCCGGATCATAGCCACTTAAAACAGGTCTCCATAGCTCACATTGAGAAATTGTCTGGAGAGTACTTTCCTATAATTTATATTAAAATCATATCTGAGTGAAACAGAAATGAAGCACAAATACTTGTGTTGGTTTAATTAGCTTTTAGAGTGCTTAAAGTAAACCTGAAATTACATCAGAGTAAGGTAAACATATTTCTTTTATCATCCTGATAAAATCATACCATAGTATTTGCCACCTGAACAAATCCATAAAGTACCTTCTTGTAAAGCCAGAGGGCTCTCTGCTGTAGCATAGTAAATAATATTCTAAAAATCAAAATCACCTGAGGTGAAGGTTGCTGTGTTCTGTTCATACAAGCATGGCTTTTTTTTTTTTTTTTTTTCCCAACTGGGATTAGTTTTTGGCTATTCCTCATAACACAAGTTTTAAGTTCTCTAAGTCAACAGGAGTAAAAATCAAAATAAGGCATATCCAACTCTTTCAGTAGCTGTACTTCTTGAACCTCAGCCTGAAACATCCCTCATTTGTACAAGATTCAGTTAATTTGTGTGCAGGAAATTTTATACTCTTATCAGAAGTGTGGGAGGAAGTACAAACTCTGCTAAAAAAGTGCTTTTTTTGCACTTGAAAAAAACAGACATTGTTGATGGATGATTTACTGAGGCAAACAAAAATACTACTTTGTAAGGGATCCCAGGGTGCAACATAAACTATCACAGCAAAGAGGGCCCAGCTCTTCTCAAAACTGCAGGCTGGATGCTAATTCTGGCAGTCACTCACTGGTCCTGTGAGAGTGAGTCATGCATCGCCTGCAGATACAGCAGTAGCACGTGGGGCTGAGCCCCTCAGCCCCCACTGCAGCTCCCTGCACTTGGTGCGCCCCAAGAGCAAGGCAGGACCCCACCTTTCCTCATTTCTCTTTAGAAGGTGCATCCCTTTGTTTCTCAAAACTGCTAGAACCAGCTTAGTAATGAAAAGAAGTTGTGTGAATTGAGGCAAATAGGCATTTCTTTATAAAGAAAATAGCATAAATATTTTACACAGGAATCACACACCCACTTAAATCTAGTGAATAAAGTTACACTATGTACTGTAGAATTATGCTTTAAAGTTATGACTCATTCCAGGATAGTAGCAGATGTTCATGAAGCTCAGCACAAAAAAAAAAAAAAATTGGAAAAAATGTCCCCATACACTCGTAATTTTCTCCCCACATCATTACAGAGATGCAAGACACCTCTCTCTAACACTTTGAATGAGTCACTGCATACAATATGAATAAGTGCAGAGAAATAGGAGATTACATGAGAATCAAGTATACAGGCAGAGTCCAGAGTTTAGAGATTTTTCTCCTGGGAACCAAAGATTTATACTTGAGATAAAATACTCCATCTGATGCTGGGACAGATACAACTACTCAACTGCTACAATTTTCTGGACATATGAAAAGGAATATAGAAATACATGTTGATGTACCATGTTCTTGTCTGTAAACATAAACACAGCATTAGTAAGATGCTGCTAGACTCATCCTGGTAACCAAAACAGTTGAAGGACATGGAGAACTTAAGAGTTTGGGAAAAGGCTAAAAAGTAATCAAGATTCTGGAAGAAAAACCCTTCTGCTGTGAAGATTCAGTGGTTTTAAGTGGTTCTTTTTGATTTAATCAAAAGAATATTGAAAGGAAAAGCAGTCACTGCACCTACTCACAGATAAAAAACAAGCCTTACATCTGTTCAGTCTAGTTTTCAAAACCTTCCAGGATCTTGTGGCTGAAACCTGACCTTTGACCAGTTTACCCTAAGAATTTCCTATTCATAAGGGTAGGAAAACCTCAAAACAGCTTTCAAGGATGATGGTGGAAGGACATTATTTAGATTATTTAAAACTAAATTTGATCTCTCTAAACATTGGTTTAATACACTGTATTAAGTAGTATCTGGGTGATAACCATGAATAACTTCGGTGGATTTTGTGGTTTTGTTTAGTTGTTTTGTGAGACAACCTGAAGCCATCTTCCTTTCCTTTTCTCATTTTCTCAGGCTCTGCTTCATTTACCATTCCTGATTCCGCTCCCTCAGCTGAGTGTTGGGAAATAAGATTTGTTGTCAGTCCATAACAGTTCCCCTCTGCTGCTCCTTGCTCCACATACTTTTCCCTTGCTCAAGTGTGGGACTATCACAGGTTCACCCATCTTAGCAGAAAACTTCCTGTGTGGGCTCCTCCCACAGGCCATGGTTCCCACCAGGAGCCTCATCCTGTGGTGGGTCTCCACAGGCTGAAACTTCCTTCAAGTGTGCAACTGCCTGCTCCTGCACGGAGTCTGCCATGTGGTGCTCTTTGGCTATCTGGTCTGCTGTGGACTTTCATGGGCCTCAGAGGAACAATCTGCATCACCTGTCATCTTCAAGAGTTGGAGAGCCCTTGTGATACAGCACCTCAAGGACCCGCTCTCTCTCCTTTTCCATGGATCTTGCTGTCTTCAGGGCTGTTTCTCTCACATCTTTCCTCACCCTTCTTTGCCAAGCAGTATTTTGCCCTTTCCTAAGTACGCTTTCCCCAGGTCGCCACCACTGGGGTTGCAGGGCTCATCTGCATCCTGTGGTGGATCTGCTGAGCTGACTGGAACAGTCTGTGCCGAGCATGGGGCAGACACAGCCTCTCCTGGATCACTGAACTCAATACAAGGATAACTAACTGCAATGCAATCACCTGTGACACAGAGGAGGTCAGTGTAGGTCCATTATTTGTTTCTTCTGGCATTAAACTCCATAAAAAAGTATTTAGAAATGGCTTCATGGTCAACAGGGCACAAGTGCTGAAAGAATAGGATCAGATAGCATGAAGCTTTCACATCACATTACTAAAAATATGTGACAGAATGCAATTAATTTTATACAAGCTAGTGAGCGACAGCAGTTAGATGCCTGCTTTATTTGCTACCAGTTTATGTTGCATTCAAAATGGGGCCTTGGAGACAAAAGGCTCTTTCACATTGCCAGCATGTGAGATCAGGCTGCTAAGGGTGAAATCATATCGTGGTGGCTCAAGTGTGCAAATTTGATAGCACTATTACTTTCAAGTCACCTGTAATATACAGGTACAGCTCCACAGTCCTACTGTCTCCATAACATGCACATAATGCACCATGCATTCAATTAGATGAGTTTTTATATCCAATAAATAAAGCTTGTTTACATTCTACTATATATCATTGTAACTGACAAAGGAATCTCCTCAAACCCCCTAAAAAGTCCCTTGTCATCCTAAACAAAGGAAAAATGTTTAGAATATCTTCAAAATAGAGTAAACTAAAATAGAGGAATACTTTGAAAAAAATCTCTGACAATAAAAATGCATATGTGTGTATATCAAGGCCTTCTCTAACATGAACAGAGCAATAAAAAAAGATTTACTGCTACAGATAAGCTCTTTCCTGAACTTTAAGTCACTAGCCAAATAATTTCATTGAGCTGAAGCAGTCATCAGCCTGTGCAGGTTTTAGTTTATTATATGTAACTCAAGGGGGCACAGGTGCTGCCTGAGGCAGTGAGGAAGTAAATTGAACTCCAACTTAAAACAGCTACACACCTACAGAAAATTCCAGCTTTTACTGTCCCTAGAACTCCAACTTACTGTTTAGGAGAACAAACCTTTGAGCTTCAAAGAATGAAATGAATAATGAGTATATAGAAGTCATGGGTAAATGGGTAAATACACATGATTGTGTTTGCTGTCAAAAGTATATAAAATACGTGCAGAAAAGCTAAAAAAAATTTGACAAAATATTGGTGATTGACCCTTTGGTCAACACCTGCCGAGGAAACCCCTACTCTATGAAGTGTCCAAGACAGGGGAGAGAGAGGAGATAAGGAAGATGTCAGGGAGCAGACTCCCCTCTGGACACCAAACTTCCTGGTCTCTCTTAGCACTGGTTATCAGCATGGCTTCCTGCCACATGGTCCTCTGGGTTGGAAGACCCATGCCCACATCTTCATGACAATGTAGCTGCAAAGTAATTTCTTTCAGTATTGTTATATTTTTATTTTGTTTTCCAATAGATTTTATTTTTATTTGTTCGCCTCAGTTTGTGTGTTACTATTTTGCCTGAAATAATTATTCCAGACATCCAGATCACTGCAGGAAATACATGTATTTAAGATGATCCTCTTCAAAGGGAAGTGTCCCAAGAAGCCATTTCAGCCAAGGAATGACAGTTTCTCTCCCTTGATTTTACAGGGAGTCTAAAGAAAGAGCTCTGTCATGAACACTTGAATCTTGCAGATGTCTAATGGCAGGTCAGTATCTGCATCCTAGACAACTTATTGGAGAGCCTGGAGTAGAGGGAGAGTAACTCTACCTGGAGTAGAGTTGAGAGTAGAGTGAGCTGAACATCTTGGAGTAGATGATCCTTGAATATCAACCAACTTTCTTGGGCCTGTCCTCCCTCCAAGGCTTTATCCCATGCTACTCGACCCTTGAAGAGGCCGAAGTCTGTTCTACTGAAGCTCAGGGTAGTGAGCTTGCAGTCTGCCCTCCTCACTGCCCTTGATCTTGAGTTCCAACATGTCATGGTTGGTGTCCTATATCCTCATATTTGCTACCAGCCCCTCCTCGTGGGCAAGAACAAGGTCCAGCATAGCACCTCTCCTCATTGTCTCCTCTATCACTTGGAGAAGAAATTATCCTCAGCATATTCCAGGAACCCCCTGGATTGCTTATGCCTTCATCTTTGTCTTCCTGGTCAGGTGACTTGTGCCAGACCCCTGCTACAATGTCACCTATTCCTGCCCTCCCCTTAATCCTCATCCATAAACTCTCAATCTTCCATCCCACATCAAACATCATGCGCTCCAGCTGGTCACTGACAGAGAGAGTGCCAATGTCCTCGTCTCCCGTGCTTGTCCTTCCTAAAGAGACGGTGTCCTTGCACCCCAGCTCTCCAGTCACAGGATTCATCCCACTATGTCTCCGTGATGCTATTAAGATCATGGCTGGCACAGTCATACCTTTGACTACTCCTGCTTATTTCCCATTCTCTGTTTGCATAGAGGTATTTAAGCTGGGCCCCCACTGAGGCTGACTTCCTGGCTGGAATGGCTGGAATTCCTTTTGGATGCTCTGCAGGTGCTTCTGCTGACCTGTGAGCCCTCTCCAGGCTCTGGGCATCTATTGCTGATACAGGCATCAAACTGGTAGGAATGGGATGGACTGAGGTTCCCCTTCCCTGGTGTGTTTAATTTAAATCCCTCTCCACCAGCTTGGCAACTGGCCTATGTGTGTGCCACAGATACTTCACTATTGATTCCAAGGCTGTGCAGAGTCCCTTTCCACTGGGACAGATCCACACAAGGGTGTTATCTTGGTTGCACCAAGTCAACAGGGCAAGTGTCTTGCAGAAATTGTGAGTTTTGAGGATCTTGGAAAGTTAGGGGCCAAGTCCTATTCTTGAAAAAGGCACTGCAAAATAAGAATGAGTTTCTTGTTATCCCAGTGTTATTTTTTACTTTCTGAGAAGCTTTGTTAAACTGAGATGCTCTTTTAAAAAGCATATTATAAATCAGTGAACAGTTCATTGTCAGTCTGAGTCTGAACAATTAGCAGAATGTTGTTTATAAAAGCATCTAAAATTAAAGAGAACAAGTTGATTAAAGGCATCAAAAGGCAAAGTCAAATAATGATCCTTTTTATTTTTCTTTGTCTATTAATTGTTCCTTCTCCTAAGTAAGCGGAGGAAAAAGACTGTTTATTTTTCTTTTTTTGTCCCTTTTTTTCCCCCTTTTTCTCTTTTTTTAAGTACAGTCCTGGATTTCAGACTATTTCACAGGGGTGTATGAGCTGGGCAGCAACTGGAACAGACAGATTTTTGCTTGAGAAATGGGACAGAAGCTTAAAAACTTAATATTTAGCGAATGTCAAATTGTATTCTAGGCCAGGTTCTCACTTGGTGCTGCTGGAGTTTAGCGCCTTTGACGTCAATGGAATGGTTCTCCTTTCCAACAGGTGCACTCCCAGCCCACTAGCCCAGTGTTTGCACCATATACACCATAAGGGAAACAAAGGAATACTGAGAGAGCTTTATCTATTTGCCTAAAGTAAAAAAGCTGTTTTCTTATGGGTGAGTGCTATAAACTTGCTGGTTGAGTGCATGTGCTCAAATAAAAGGCTACATTGTTTTCTGTACTCAGTATAGTCTGTTGGATTTTCAGAGCTGGTTTGCTGTTTGTCACAAACACAGAGGGCTTTGTACTCACTCTGACCTTTGGATAAGAATTCATCCTTTGAAGTATTCATGATTTCTCTAGATTTGACTAAAACGCATTTTTTCTTTGTGTTCTGGCCAAAACTCTTCCTTCAAGAATTGCTTTATGGTCACAATATGGGCCCTTCACCTCAAGAAGGACATTGAGATACTGAGTCATGTCCAGAAAAAGGCAGCATCTAGTGAAGCATCTAGAGATTAAATCCCATGAGAGTCTGAGGGACCTGGGGCTTAGGGTAGAGAAAAGGCAGCTCAGGGGAGAATTTATTACTCTCCAGAACTATTGATCGACCTCTTCTCCCAGGCAACCTGTGGCAGAACAAGAAGAAATGGCTTCAAGCTGCACCAGAGGAGGTTTAGGCTGGGCATCAGGAAGCATTTCTTTGCTGAAAGGAGGGTTAAGCATTGGAATGGGCTGCCTAGGGAGATGGTGTAGTCATCATCCCTAGAGGTGTTCAAGAAGTGACTGGATGTGGCACTGAGTGCTGTGGTTTAGTTGATGTGGTGGTGTTCAGTCAAATGTTGGACTGGATGATCTTGGAGGTCTCTTTCAACCTTAATGATTCGATCATTCCACGTCTCCTTGGGAAATTTTATGTTTTTAAATGAATGAAGAAAACTTACATATCTACACGTTTACTTCTTAAGACACCCCCAAGGCCATCCTGCTGTATCCTACTGTAATTGTGGCAGTATGAGGCTCAAAGTGGTTGAGGTGATTTCCTTTTTCTCTCAGGTAGACCTATATTGAGGAGATTAAATTCAATGAAATGGTTCAAGTGATCCAGGAGACTTTCAGATGACAAATCTATGGAAGTAAAATTACCCCTCTGTGTCTTTCTGTAATGTGTAATCTGACTTTTGTGTCTCTCTTCAGTGTCCTCTGCCTCATAAAACAGTTATTGAAATACTCCTCTTCTGCTTCTGTCAAAGCCCACCGTGCTTTCATTTTTGAAACTCTTTGACACCCTTTTATCCTTCAGCTCTTGCTATGTGACATTAAATTGGGAGGAGCTTTCCACTGCCTTGTGGAAAGAGAGGCCCTGCTGAGAGACCTCAACAAATTAGAGAAATGGGCAATCACCAACCATATGGAGCAACATCATACATGATGGGGTTTTCTAGAGCACTGATCTTCATCAGGATTAGTTTTGTAAATAACCCTTTGAATTTGCTGTTTCATTTTTGAAAACAACACCTAGTTACTGTGTAGCTACTGTGGTCGTGTGTGCCAGGGCAATGAAGAGTTAAATACCAGACGTTGTCAGAGCATTACTTCCAACATTATGGCAACGGTTTACATCCTCTGAAATTCCCATAGTTATATGTGAGACAATTCACTATTGCTTCCCAATGCTTGCCTACAGATTTGTCTCTCTCTCATACCTTGGTGCAGTATAGTCTGTCTTATTCCAACTGCTTATTTGGTATATTTTACAGAGATAGAAAACCATCTTTCACCCAAAATCTTTCTAGTAGTAATACATTCCTTGCTGTACTGATTTCTACTGTTTGGGCCTTCCTAGTGTTTAGATAAACAAAACCTTTGTTTTAAAATGTCTCAAATGATTGGTTGCTGTTTCTACAGTCAAATGAAAGACCAGGAAACAGAAAGAAACTGTTCTTGTTGATTCAAGGAAACCTTTAAGGAGAATTAGAACTGCCTAAATCTCTTAGGGTAAAAGTAAAAGTAAGAACAAGAAGAAAAGTGTGACTGCATATCCCAAATAGTTGTGTTTGTTCTTTAGACTTGTAGACTTTTAAAAATATCTTGGTCTGATAAGATTTCTGTATTCACTAAATTTTCAGTTTGCAACTGCTTGCTGCTGAGATCAAAATACTCAAGAAATTGTAGCAGACTTTCACTACACTATCTTTGTACATCCTACACTTTATCCTGTCTTTGGCTGGGATAAAGGTAATTTTCTGTGTTTTGGATTTAGGATGAGAATAGTGCTGTTAAAACACTGATGTTTTAGTTGTGGCTGAGCAGTATTTACACTAAACCAGGGCCTTTTTATCTACTCATGCTGCCCTGCCAGCAAGGGCACTAGTGGGCCGCAAGAGCCTGGGAGGGGACACAGGCAAGACAACTGACCCAAACTGGCCAAAGGGACATTCCATGCCATAAAATGTCATGCTGAACAAAAATACTGGGAGGAGTTGACTGGGGGACCGTGGCTTGCTGCTCAACAACTCATAGGTCAGTGGGTGATGAGCAAATGCATTGTGTGCAACTTACTTTGCATATTCTTTTATTATTAGTACTATTTTACCTCCCTTTTCTGTCCTACTAAACTGTCTTTTTCTCAACCCATGAGTTTCACCATTTTTTTTCCAATTTTCTCCCCTATCCCACTGCGGGGCAGTGAGGTGTTTATCTCGTTAGGTTAAATCACAACAATCTTTTATGAGGCCCAGTTTGGGGCTTGAAGGGTTGAGACAATGACAGATGCGACCAGAACATGTTAAAACAAATTTGTTACAAGCATTCATTGTGTTAATTTAATAGTCATTGGTGACAATGTTGATTTATTTACTCTCAGAGTTGGTGTACTTGTTCTCAGGGTTGTGTCTTCAATATCTTACTTGCTGCATGTGTTTCCTGTTATGCTGGGTGTTGGGTTAAGGTTATAATTTTGCTGCTCATTTTGTGTAGTACTGGCTTATGATAAGATAAAATGTCTAGTTGTGAGACTAACCTGATATTTTTACTCAGTATTGTTATCAGCTCTGCCCTCATGCAGATGGGACAATATCATTTATCAGACTGTGTGGACCCAGTTGGCCTGGCACATTAGATCCACAGGCCCTAGCAGACACTGGTGTGGTGTCATCAAGGCATAAAGGGGCAGAACCCGTCTGGATTCTGTGAAAGGGAGGACTTGGCTTTATCATCATGTAGGTTATGCATGAAAAGATGAAACAGTATTGACTCCTGAGGAGTGCTGCTTGTGACCAGTCTCACAGTGACAAAACTGATGTGTGGTGTCAGACCCAATGTGTGGCTCCATGGTTTTTGGCATAGATGTATTTATCTCCTGAGATATGCTGTTACAATCATTGGAGAGACTCAGTCTGTGGTTCCATAAGTAAGATCTGAATAATCTTTTAATTTGCAATTACTAAGTAGAATATGCCTAAACTTCATTGATCTTGGGGATCTGGTTAAAAATTTGATTAGAATTTATTTTCATCAGTGGTAACACAAAAAAATTAATGTAACCAATTCCAGTATAAGGGAATAATTTAAAAATATTATTTTTCCCATCTAGAGCACATATTTCTTCTGAACACTTGGGCACTTTCAGAAGTTTTCCCTTGAAGTCTTGGGCTGCTTATTCCAATAAGCTATGTTTCCACATAACAATAGAAGAAAAAAAAGATTTTCTTTTATACAAATCTTAACACATTAGCAAAGTGCATTATTTAAAATATATAAAATCCTTCTGGAATCTCTCAGAAATTATATACACTACATGTGGTGCTATATATAATTTTTAATCTACAATGGCTACATTGCACTCATATTACACGTTTCTTCCTCTCAACACTAGACTGTTTTCCACATCCTTCAGAAGCACTGAGTTATTTTTCTGGGGCAAATCTATTGTTCCCTGCTGACAAGATCTGTTGACACACAAGTGCTCACATTTGAGACTGATACTTTTTCTCTTAAATAAGAAACAGATATTCTGGGAGATTTTCATGGCACATTTTCTGTTGTTTCAACAAATGGAAAATGATTATAAATGATATTGTTTCTTAATGAGCTTCAGTGGGTATAATCAAATGACAGGACTAAACAAATCCATTCCTATACTCTTTGGCTGCCAGCAGCCTAACACATTCATCAATTGATCTATTTTTAACCTATAAGAAAACATTTTCTGTCTTGCTTCAGTGTCTTGCCAGTCCAAGACCACCACAGTAACTTTTTTCATGCACATCTTTTAGTTTTAGGACCTTTTCTCAACTTCCTGGGGATAGGAATGGAGGAAAGTAGATTATATTTTGCTTGTGCCTTTTCACAAAACTAATAAAATCAAAGCTTCTTATTCCACCATTTCTCATATGTGGACAGCTGATCCTTTCCTTAGCACAATGTTGTCCAGGCTTATCCACAATGACAACAGCATTCCCTTTTTATAAACAGGAGTGAATGTTGCCTACAGCAAAAACTTTTTGTGCTGTGGTATGTGAGCCTTTTTTTCAGTATCTTAATTTCCAGACAAAAATTCTGTCATGCTCTTTTCCTAATGTTGTGTTATTATGCTTCTAGATTGGCATAAAGGTCTTGAATATTTCTAGGTTGCTTAATTCCTAATTTTTATTCTTATGAAATTTTATTTTTAAATTTTTGGATATTGGATGTTTTTGAAGTCTGTCACCTTACCATAACTATGTGGCAACTCACCATAAGAATTAATGACCCACTTCATTGCTTTCTTTTTCTGACTTTATCTTTCCAGTTTTCATATTTTTATATCTGTGTGGGAGGTTGATGCAATGGCTGATATGCTTCTAGATGAGAAATCACCTCTCATAACTACAAAACTACATTTTGATGAATTAAGCTAGGAGCTTTCTGGTGTTAAATATCAGAATGAAGCATCTCTTGAGAAAAGGAGAAAAAGTACAAGATTTTATCTCTGAAAATCTTTGAAAAAGTTCTGAGCTTGTTTCTAAGTATTTTTTCGAAGTGTTGAATCTGTTTTACCTGCTCCACTCTTCCACAGTAAACATAATGCACAATCAGCAAACTGTTCTAGTATTTGAATTAAACTTACATCACTTGTAAACTTACATTACTTGTGTCTGTACATCAAGGGACAGACACACTCAGCTGGTCTGAATTCCACTGAAGATGGAGCTAGAGTAAAGGCAATTCCAATTGCATTGCGTCTTATGCAAATGATCTCGGAAGCTTAGCATTCCTGGACTTGTCCTGTACTTGGATAAGAGACCATCTGGAAGTCCCAGATAGAGTAGGCACAAGCCAAGACGTCGTGGCTGAACACTAGACCACAGAAAGTGAATGAGTTAGAAGGCAACGTTCTCCCCCTCATCACTGGTGGATGAGTCAGAGAGCTAAAGTTACCAGTACTATTTTCATTCCATCAGTGAGACATGTCTCAGGCTCATACCATAACTTGAAAACATTAAAATTAGTGAGGTTATATGAAACTTTAGCTTCACAGGGACCTTTAACCAGGGTTAAACAATCCTACCCTCTATGATGCCTACGCTTCTGGAAAATTATACAAACCTACCAAAACTTGTGTTTCTATATTGGGAATGAACATAGGGTGTGGAAATAGCTGTTCTCTTGTTGCTGCTCTTACTTATCAGGCAAGTTCTATGTGCTATGACTGGTATGACAGCTTTTTTAATGCACCTCTCATTTATTCAGAAGTGAAGAGCTTATTTTGGCCCCCATTTCAGTAGAGAAAGTGAAAAGCTTTCTGTGCTTCCGAAAGAAAACTCCTGCAACCATTCAATGAACAATATGATATGGGACATAGCCCTCTGCAGTACAGTAACCAGCATTTTTCAAAGCAGAAGCTTTATATGAAGTATTCAGGATTGTAGGGAGGACTCCTGCTTCTTTGTGTGAGGTGAACTGGTGTGCGGATCACTGAGAGAATGCAGCAAGGATAGGGGAAAGGGGAAAGGGAGCATGCAGGAAAAACTCACCTAGGAAAAAAGAGAGGCTAAACTACAAACTTTTCTCTTTAGTCTCTCTTTTTGTAATGGAATATATATATATATATATATATACATATATATATATATATATATATATAACCCAATAATATCTATACCATTGTTGTGGTTTAAGCCTAGATGGAAAAGATCACTAGTTACAATGTAGGAGGATTTAAATGTATTGAAAATTTGTGACGCTTAAATTTAATATTTGATCTGATAAAAACAAAGGTTAAAGATATTCTTATGGTACACTAGAAGATGTGCAACTTTTAAGACAACTGGTTAAATCACATAAAACCAGAAGAATTAAGTCAAGATGAAAAGCTACAGTAAATATTTTCCTCATTAATTCTCACCATCCAAATTCTGAATATGGAAGCTGTTCCAGCTTTGTGCTGCAGAATTTCTCTTCACTGAGTAGCTCTTTTCACTCATTCTCTCCTCCTCTTCTGGCAGTGAGAGACATTCTTTTCCACTGTAATGTAATTATACACAAACTCACAAACTTAATCATATTGCCATGATCTAGCATCACCCACAATCTGGCAGATGCCACTGACTGAAAACACAGCTCTACTTTAAAGTAAGTCATACAGATGCACTGTTTCTATATTTAAAAACACAGTTTCCATGGCATGACAGCACTGTCTGTACATACATGGGACTGACACTAAAGCTTCTTTGTGTGGTGATTCTTTCTTCAGCTCTCAGAAGCAACATAAATTCGTAATTAAATGTGTGCAAGGATTCTTATTTAAAGATTCTGAAGTGTGAATAATTTTGAAATTACAGTAATTTGTACTTTAATATCATTGCCACTTATATTGCCTGATTCAGAATTTGTGTTTTTAATTTGAAACAGCTATTGACTGTTTTCTTGGGAAGCAGGGTCAGTATTATACTTGGAGATCTTCCTACTCACTGAATTAATCTTTTTATTCCCATATTTTCTGTAGATATAACCACAGTACACAGACAGAATCTTCTATCTCATACAGTGGGTTTACTGTAGTCCAGTGATAGCTATTGCAACTCCAGTGAAGTTGTTTGGATTATAATGTCAAAGAGTAATATCATGGAGCACAAGCTTGAGACCATGCAAATATCAAAGCACAACTAGTTTTGCCTAATATAAGTTACAAACAATTAAATTTGAATTTCCTGAATTTCCTGTCTTTTTTTTTTTTTCTTGGTCATAGAAATAATTTTAAACTCTGCCTTACAAATAAGTTTAAAGATGTATGCTGCAACCTCACTATTTTAATGTAATTTATCAAAGCTGTACAAACAGGGAATACAGACCCCTTGGTGCCTAATACTTTGCAAAGGCAGAAAGCCGGATGTCAGTGTTTAAATCTAAAATTTCATGTAAGTTATAGTTCAGCTAGCTCTTGCAAAAAAGAAATTTCCACTGTCCCCATCATTGTCTGAGATACATAATTTCTATCTTTGCCCCATTTGTAGAAAAGCAGGAGTTATGGAGAATGGAAGGCTACATCAGGGTTGTAAGTAAGCTATCCAGTTGTTCAGTTACTTAATTCAAAGGGTTAAGCATAAATTAATCTTAAATGAAAAAGGTAAGCATTCATTCACAGTATTTAAATATTAAAGAAACAAAATATGAGGAAAAGGAGAGAGCTCTTAATGATCATTTTTTCAAATTTCTCTAGGAAAGGTTTATTGGAAAGAAATTATTGAAAATTATTCTTTGCATGGGATTGTAGAAGCACTGTCAATGATGATGATTGTTTATATGTGAGGGAGTATTTTCCTTTAAGGGCTGATGAATCTTGCTTGCTTTGAATCACAGCTCATCACACTAACTTACAAATAAGCAAATGTCAAATTAATAACTTATCTTCCTGAAACCAAACACTTCAATGAGGGTTTCACATAAAGTTTTTATTCAAGGGTTTTTTTTTTTTAAACAGCCAGACTAATCAAGTTCAGTAATCTCAAATCTGAGCCAGATCACCCTTTTTTCCTTTCTGCTTATAAAAGTTAGTCTCTCCTACAGCCGTAAAGGGGATTTTAGAAGAAAAGTTCTTAAATTACGCTTATTCCAGTAGCTCATCCAAGAATTAAATCTAACCTTTAAACACTGTATTTGTTTTGTTTTGACATCCCACCAGTGGCTTTCCAAAAGCTCTGGGACACTGTAATCTCTACTGAAAAGTCACTTCCTCACAGAAATATTCTTTAGTTTCCTTTGTTCTCCTCCTTCCTTGATGGGCTGGTTGCTGCTTGTCTCCAGAAATGAATAGGCTGGGCTGTAGCGAGTGTTGTAGAGTCAGGGATGTGAGTCAAGAAACAGACAGAGGTGCTTGTTCGGAGTCATTCCTCCAGTTACTTCACTGAAAGTGGGAAATTAATTTCTTATTGAAGAAAAATGTTTGCATTTTAACTTAATTGCTCTTACACTCACACCATAAAGTACGTGAATGCTACTGGGAACACAGAGAACTGGGATGAAGCACCACAGTTACTGTGAAAGTCATTCTAGAAATTCCTTCTGTAAGTTGTCAAAAAAAACCATATTTTGTGTTCTTGGCTCTGTCAAAATATTAGGAAGTCATAAGAACTAAATTTTGATTCTGCTTGATAACTAGACAGGAGCAGGAGGGAATACTTTCCACCATCTTGCCATCAATGACAAACAACATATGTCCTTTAGAAAAGACTGCAGTATTGGATCATCTAAAAGTAAATAAAAAAAGCATATCATATATCATCTTGAATACACAATGATATATAGTACACTCATAAACTCCAGCTTTGTCAACATGTTGACATATTGTTTTTTAACCAATAAAAGCAGGTCTGAATTATCCCTATTTGCTTTTATTATTCTCATCCTGGATGAGGAGATTGAGTATACCCTCAGTAAATTCATGGATGACACAAATTTGCGTGAGACAGTCAATTTCCTGGAGGGTGGGAAGGCTCTGCTGAGGGATCTGGACAGGCTGGAGACATGGACTGAGACCAGTGGTATGAGGTTCAACAAGGCCAAGTACTGGGTCCCATACTTTGACTACAGCAGGCCCATGCAACACTACTGTGGCAAGGAGTAGGGGGGAATATGAATATGAGCCAGAGTGTGTCCAGGTGACCGAAAAAACCAATGTCATCCAGGCTTGTATCAAGAATATTGTGGCTAAAAGGACTAGGGGAGTGATTCTTTCGCTGTACTCAGCACTGGTGAGGTCACACCTCGAGTGCTGTGTCCAGTTCTGGGCCCCTCAGTTCAGGAAGGACATTGAGGGGCTGGAGTGAGTCCAGAGAAGGACAGCAGAGCTGGAGAAGAGTCTGGAGCACAAGTCTTACGAGGAGAGGCTGAGGAAGCTGAGGATGCTTAGCCTGGAGAAAAGAAGGCTCAGAGGTGACCTTACTACTCTTTACAATTTACCTCAGCTGGGGGTTGGTCTCTTTTCTCAGATAAGCTGTGACAGGATGAGAGAACACAGCCTCAAGCTGCATCTGGGGAGGTTCAGGCTTGACATCAGGAGAATTGCTTCACAGAAAGGGTTGTTAAACATTGGAATGGGCTGCCTAGAAAGCTGGTACAGTCACCATCCCTGGAGGTATTAAAGAAAGTATTGGACATGTCACTCAGTGTCATGGTCTAGTTGACATGGTGGTGTTTGGTCAAGGGTTGGAATGCAATGATCTCAGAGGTATTTTCCAACTGTGATTCTCTATTTTTCCATTTGTCTCTGGATAAAATTCAAGATATTAACACTATCTGAAGTCCCAGACCTTCACTGTTTGGTTTTGGGGGATTTTGTTGTGGTGGGGCTTTTTTAGGATTGTGTGCTATTTCCTGAGGGCATCAAACTACATTCACACACTTCACACAGTAGTGACAACCGTGATTTGTGATCAATCCCCAAATTCTCTACACTTTTACAGTATACTTTTGTAGTATCTTCCTTGTTACACACCATTTAAGTCCAAGGTAAAAATTCAGAGACTCGTTACCTCTCTGATATGCTGTGAATGTTTTAGCATAATTAGGAACTGAAAAATCAGGAAACGCTATCTGCTCTGAGGAGTGGTACACCAGCAGTGTCAATAAACGACTGAATAAATTTGTAAAAGTGCTGCACATTTTTTTTCTGTTTCTGTTAAATATTTAAAATGCTTATGCTGTCAAAATTATATTTAGAAGACAATCTACTAGGGTAGTAAATAGAGAGCAAATCCTTCAAGGACAAAGGATCATTGTTGCTGGTAGACTGATGCAAGGTGGGATTTTGGCTGTGGACACCACTAGATGTGACTGAGTGTTTTTTAAACTAATGCTGTAGAGAAAGTGTCATTATTGCTATGATATCTGTTGTATCATAACAGTCCTGGGACTGGAAGATGTTCTGTGTTTTATTTAATGCATATGAATTATTCTTCAACTGAATTTTGGAATGTGTATTTGTAAATATATTTGCATATGTGTGATGGCCCATTGACACCTAATTACCTATCCATCCATCCATCCGTGGATAAAACTCTTAAAACATAGTCATACAAGTCAAGAAAAAGGAGGAAGGGGATCAAAAGGGAAGCTGGATTGATTAATCTGGTGTCAGAGTTTAAGAACAAATAACAAAGTCCTGCTACATTAAAAATGCTTTGGGAAAGATTTATGGCATTTACTTTTAAAGACTGGAATATTAATAACTCTAAAGGCAAAGGAAATGTTATCAATGACAGTAATGGTGCTTTTACAGAGTCAGAAGATTAAAGTTATATTTCTCCTACAAAGAAATGCATTTTTCTTTGGGAAGAAAGGGTTCACACAGGGCTATGTTGTTGGACACAACCACTCATGCCTTATTCAGCCCTGGATGAAGAAAAGTTTGGAAGAGATGAAGCTGGTGACCAAGAATGTAAAGGTGGGACTGAAATTTATTGTGCATCTCTGTGTGTTCTCTCTGACACAGGAACCTACTCTGTAGGTTCATTGCTTGGAAGTGCTGGGAAGAGCTGGGACCCTAATTCTGGGATTAGAGTCTGGAAGTGGGCAAAGCAAGACCTGATTTCACAAACTGGATGAGAATGGCTGTCAAGGTTACTGATACTGAGTGGAAGCTATGTAAGAATGTGGGAGGAGACTGTCGGTATGAGATGTGGCATGAGAACAGACCTTATTTCAAAGACTTACTAGAAAATGGCTTGGCAGAGAACATAAAGGCAAGATTAGGAGAAAGGTTTGATAACATAAAAGGACCCGGTCCGATAGCATTATGGGAAACAAAGAGAAGGAAGAGATGTGGTGAAATGTAAGTCTGTAGGGGTTGAAGCCTTTGTATTTGGAGTATAGGAAGTAGAAAATAAATTGTATCAAATTATAGGAATTTGAAAGTAGGCACTTACCTTCAGCAAATAATCTTTATCATTTTGGCCTTACCCCTTCTATTAGGCAAGACTATCTTGGTGGCACTTACTTGATTAGATAGTCTTAGGAACAGCTGTAAAAACTAAACGACGTTGTTTCTGAGAAACCTTTCTTCCCTGATTTACAGGTCAATATTCCCATATTTTATGTGTCCTGAGTGGCCAATTTCACCCATGGCAGGTGCACCTGCTCTAGCAGGGATCAAGGCCCTCCAGTGAGTGGCTTGTGTCTGACCTCAGCCATGTGATATTTGGCTTCAGCCTTCTAATACTGACCATCCCTGGCTGAAGTGACCATATCTGACCACAGATCAGACTCACTGAGGGTATGAAGGGAGACTCTCCAGAGGGGGTCTGTTGAGTCCATTCTGCCCAGAGCAGAGGATCTGAAGGGGGTCTGCAGTTGGGGTCTCTCCCCTTGGATGGGATTGGGCCCAAGGTAACTCCTCAAGCCTGAGAGCTCTTGCCTGATTTGGCTTGTGACTGCACATTCTGGGTTATCCTTCTAAAACCTCATGAATTCTTAAATCATTCAGGTACTACCAATTACATTTGACATCAGAAACTGATATTCAAATGCAGACAGAGTTTTATTTACTTTAATTGATTTATCTGGTTTAACTGGTTTAGAAAGTAAACCTCATTTGAATATATTATTTCTCTCAATTTTATAAGCTTCCCTGACATAACTTGCAAGTCTATGCAGAAAGAACTATGTATCTGGAAAGTGTGAAAACTTGCAATAAGCAGTGCAGGATGTTCTGCATTCAGCATCTGAAAATCAACTAATATCATTGTCATCATCCAAGCTTGGATCCAGAGAAAATAAGAGAAAGACACGAATCTGAAGAAAATGAGGGAAAAGAGACTTCATATTACATATTTGCTTACCAATTCTTTCAGCCTTAACACTTGTTTATCTGTAAGACAAGATAATCAATAAGAGATAATCAATAAGAGAGCAGATATAAAAACATTCATATCCAAACTACCCTCTTTCCTACACCCTTACAGGTACTGGGGAAAACACAATACTCATATTTCTTTGTCTGATGAGACAGACAGACGGCCTGTTTTTGTTTTGCTGCAAATATTCCTGATGTTTTGTTCCTAGCTCTTAGGAACTACAGTTAAAATGTTCCAAAACTAATTGGCCTTTGCTTCAAGTTCAGACGAGCAGTTTTTTTGCCCACATGATTTCACTCAGCAAAACCATTACACAGTTGCGAAAACAATAATAGTGTTAAAACTGTAACCTCAAATTAGGTCTACTGGGAACTGATCATGTTTAACACAGTCGTGTGAAAAATGAAATGCTGATTAAGTACAGCGAACTATTTAGAAAATCACTCAGAAAATATTAATCAAAACCTTTCATGTAAGGCAAAAGAAAATATCACAAACTATGCTAGAATATGCAGGAAAATTAGCATGAATTGTTTCCTTATCATTCTAGAGTAGTCAAATTTTATCACATTAGTGATCTGAAAAGAGAAAGAATTAGACATCTGTTATGAAAGAACTCAATAAAATTTGTAATGGAAACCTGCAGGACAAACTAATCACAGTCAGTGAGTAACCAAGATCAAAATACAAGTCAGTCTTGATAAGGACAAGATACTGCAAAAGAAAAAAAGTTTAATCCTTTCTTTCCTCTCAAGGAGGCTTGCAAATTGAGCTGTGGCTGATAATGTTTTCTGGAAAGAAAATAACAATAAAACTATATACACATGAGGAAGGATGTCTGTCATGCACTGTTGGCTACATTGATTTGTCTTGTTTTGAAAGAATATAGCAGCCCAAAGAAGTTTTGGAATAGTCACTGATGATTTGCACTCTTAGTACCAAATTCAGGTGAACTTTGGTTTGACATCAATTGATCGTCAAGAATTCATTTTAGGCTTATCTCTTTATGGAGTAATCTCATCATGAATCTCTGACATGTCTTTAGCTTTATTCTGTTTATTCAACATTTACACCTCTGTGTATCAATTCCAAATTATTTTTTCCATCTAAGACAAAATCCAGTTTTGTCATGTACATCCAACTTAGTTCTACCAAGTTCTTAATTTGCTATGATGCCAAGCAAGGGTTTAAAACCACAACTAAAATCTCCCCTAGAATAAAATACCTTGTTGGCACTGTTCTTTTATTTATGTTTATAGATGGTGTGGATATATTAAAATCAGTTGATTAACTGGCATTTATTCACTAGAAGTTTAATGCATAAAGATAGGTATTTTCAGTACTTGTATATTGACTACCTGTGTTATCTAAAGTACTCAGCTTTGGGATTAATAATCTTTTGGGACATCTTCAAAAGGAGGCCTGAAAATGATCCTATGATATAAAAATCTGAGATAAAATGCAAACATGAGCATAAACACATAATTCAATTATTTAAATATCTTCCTATTTTAAGAGGTTTAATTTTGAGATATTATTTTAGAGATTTTAAACATCTTCCTGTTTTAAGAGACTTAGAGAACTGAGCAAGTATGTAATAAACAAATCTAGGCATAGAAATGTGCAGAGTCTTTGCCATATACCAATTTTATCTATTGCAAACTTTTTTTGCTTCTTTCATTTGGGACTGAATTACTTCAGTGGAAGGGTCATCATATACAGACAGTAGACAGGAGGATGCAGTATATACATTACAATTAATAAGGTTCTTAGAGAATGCAGACTTTCTAAACTCAGCTAATGTAACTTTACTGTGTCAAATCAACTTCACTATGGAATGGAAAATTATAAAATTACTTGTTTTAAAGTGATTCCTCAATATATAAATTTTATTGATGTAGCAATTAGAGAAGCCACACCCACATATTTTACTCTTTCATCTACTGGCGTCTTCTTTTTACTCCACTTCCTTCCATCCCCTTTGGTAAAATGGCATTCCCATGTGTTGACAGGCATCTCTCTGGCTGGCAGGACCAGTGGCCCCTTCCAGTTTACCCTGAAATACAGCAGAATAAATAATCCCTGACTACCACATACACCAAAGTCATTACCATGGGAAATGTCATAACCTCGCATGCTTTCATGTGGCAGGTTTGCCATTTTTTAAACCTGTCATTACCATGTGATCACAAAGCACCCTCTGACTGACTGATTGTTTCCTTTGGGCATGAAAATGCTATTATATAAAGACATTTACCTTTACATTTTTTTCCTCTATTTATAGAAAGAGAGTACAAACATGAATAAATATTGGCTTTAATCTATTTATATATTATATATCTAAATATAAAGATAAAAAAAAAATCAAATATATATCCACAAGTGTATAGGCATATAATGTATCAGACACACTTTATTTGGAGCTAATGAAACTGTTAATTAACTTTAAATGAAAATATTATCTAATTAAATAAAAATATAAAGCAAGTATCAAGGCTACTTTACAAGGCTACTGAATCACCCCTAGCTTCTTTAGAGTGGACAGAGTTCACAGAGATGTGGGACCATGAGCCAGTTACAACAGGCATACAGTTAGTGCCTTTCTGATGGGATCAGCTGCTGTCCTCAGGACTGGAGGAGACAGGAACTGAAGGACAAGTTGACCTGTCTGGCATGATGGGGCTGGCCAGCTCTGACTGCAAGTTTAAGTCTGGAAGGAGAGATGAGATCAACAGTATGTCCTCAGAACCCAGGGAAAACCCATCCCATTTGGCTGTGGTGTCCCTCAAGGCAGAGCAGCATCAATGGGTATCTTTGGCAGCTGTCAGGGTCTAGGAGAGCAAATGGATTGTGGCCAGTATCGGCAGTGATGCCGTGCAGGTGTCCAGGGCAAAGTGACCTCAGCAAGGGAGCCTTTCCCTGACCAGGCTGAACAGTTATTATCCTCTTCTCATATCTAAGATGCTTCAGTCCATCATCTCTTTCTTTGGTCCTGTGCTGGACTTTCTCCAGTAAGTCTATATTTTCCTTGTGCTGGGGTGCACAAAACTGGATGCAGCAGTCCACATGTGGTCTGACTAGGGATTAAATAGGAGGGATAAACCAGATGGCAATGTTCTTCCTAATCCAGCCCAGGATATCCTTGACTGAAGAGGATATTAATTATGTTTACAAGTAATATGATCTAGTGATGAAGTGAAATTGGAACGAGCTGCAAGATTGATGCAGGACATATTTAGAATTCACAATGGTTTTCACCAGTTGGAGAAATGATCTGAAAAATATTAGGAATAAAGGCTACAAGGATGAATGAAAGGATTCATGTTTAGGGGGAAAGAGGTGTAGAAAGAGTTACAGGAGACCTGTGAAAGAGAAAAGAGTGCTTATAGGAGATGACAAGCTGAACAAAAGTCAACAATATCACACACTTACAAAAAGAGATCCTGGGATATATGAAGAATACCAAGAGAAGTATAAAGAGAAGTTTCAATTACATGAAAGATAAAATTATCTTACCATTCTTCTCGATTTTTAGAGGTCAGAGGACAGAATGACTTTTTTTATTCACCACATTTGGAAAGCACAAGGACTTAGAGGGACCAAAGGAGAACTTCTAGAAATCAGTAAGAACTTACTCCTGTCAAGTCTGGCTTGAACTCCTGTATTGTATCCTGAGTTCACTGACAAGAGAAAAACCAACCTATCACTTTTTCCTGCCTTCCTCTTGCAAGACCTTCATCCCATCCCAATGAAAAAGTCTATCAGTCTTGAGAAGTATAGGAAAAAAACAGAAATAATGACCAATGAACATGGCTTAAAAACAACTGTATAGTCTAAGAAATATGATGGAAGAGAGAAATAATGGCAGTCTTCAAGTCTATAAATCTCTCATAGAGAGTGTGGGATCTATTCTTTGAATTGCTGTTGGACAGGATGGGGAGATTAAATTGCATTAGGAAAATTCAACTTGAATATTATGGAAACTTTCCAGATATGTAATGGTCTGATTAGTGCTTCTTTTATGGTCTGGGGAGTTGGGAAGGTTCTTAAGAGATTTTTAAGAGATGTTTTGATACATGTTTGCGAGGGCTTACATGGGATAGTGGATCCTGCTTGTGCCAGAGAAACATCTTTTCTCTCCAACCTTTTCTTCACTATGTCATTTTCTGTAGCTCTCTTACAGCATAACAAAAAATAAATACTTCAAGGATTTTCTTTTGGAAAGGGTAGAGTTTGGGATAGGCAGATTGATTTGTGAGATCAAAACAATGCCTCAATATTCAAATGAAATTCAAAGTAAGAAATACTTTAGAATTCAAGGTCTTTCTTTCTTTGTTTCTTTTATTTCTTTTATTTGTTTGCTTTTGTTTTTTGTTGTTCTTTTTTTTCACTTGAGCAACTAATGACATATCTTTGACTTTTGGCTAGTACTAAAGAAGAGAAATATACTCCTACAGACACAATTTCCTATGCCAGCTCCTCTGGATTTTGAGTTTACAAGGATTATATTATGTCAGCAAACTCAGACACATGTTAAGAAGTGACATTAATCATATATAAAAAGAAATTTTCACTGAGACCTGCTAGCTCAATAAAAAACATCACTGAAATATGTATAAGGACATTCATTTTAGCATAGGAAGCACAGAAAGTATAGTCAACATAGAAAAATTTGTTCAAGAACATTTCCTTAGCCAGAGCTTCTGTTAAAAAAGGTGGAGTGATCTTTCCTAAACCAGTCTGGAATGGCAGGATGAGAATGCCAGTTCTGCTGGAGAAGATGATCAGTCTTTGGCCTCTTGCATGTTGCCTAAGGTTTAATTTGGACTTCCTGTTACCACAAAAAAAGGGCAAAACAGCATATCTTTTCCTTTCATAAGTAATTCCTGTAGATAAGGTAAAGGATTCTGTATATTTTTGAAGACTGAAGATTTTACAACCTATTTCTACAGCTTCCTGATGACAATATGAACTATTTATCCTTAATGAGTTTCAGGGCTTAGGGGGAGATCCCAAGAGGCAACATAGGTGCCTTCAGCTAAGGTTTTGCAAAGCAAAAAATTGGATTTCTTTCTCTGCATAAAGTGAAACAAGTCATACCACTTGTTCACTCTTCTTATATAGTCAGTGGGAGATATAATTTCCTCCAAAGATGAGCCACAGGTTTTAACACGCAGCACAGAATGCCACTAACGAAAGCAGAGCTAAGCTTCTAAGCTTCTTTCTCCCTCTTCAGAGGAAAGTTTGAGTAATGTGTTCCCTGGGGAGCCAGAATCACTTCCTGCAACTCCCCTTGCTTCTGGGCCCCTGAGCCCCTGTGTGTGGCCTGGCTGTGCTGTCACACCACACCAGGCTGAGCATCCCTCTCAACGGGCTGGGTCCAGCTTGTAGGGAGCGACTGTGGACTCTGGACTGGAACTAGAGGGCACTTCTAAATGACCCTGACATTCAAGTAACTTTTCAAAGCCTTACTAAAAAGATGAGGGAGTAAAAATGCACCTCACATTTCTTTCCCACAGATAAATGCAACAAGTGTGCTTGTAAATGAGTAACAACATGTTGCCCTGAGAATCAGGCGTTTTGATATTGTTTTCATAATTTCTAGCCACTTTCTTAGGAAAGTAACTATAAACATAGATGTTTATACATTCCATTAAAGATATGCCTTTTGATGAGTGTCTCTCACAGCCAGTGTGGTTAGGAATGTGGTAAACTGACTATCCAATCCCTGGTCGTGGTTGAAAACCTATAAATACTGAAAGAACAAAATAAACTTCACTTTGAGCTGTGTCTGTGTGAATCATTTTGTGTCTGACAGTGACAACAACATCCACAACAAAATACAAGAGTTTGTTATTACTGTAGCAGGATGTGAATTTTTTTAATGAACACATAAGTAGAGAGAAAGGAAAGAAAGATGTTGATGTGTCTGCAATTAGGGGGTGTTGTTCCAGGTATTCAGTAGCAAAAGAGATGACTCTCTAACCCCATGTAAGGTATTATTTATGCTTATACTTGGAAAGCGACCCTCCCATTAAAACTGGAATTAGATAAATCATATGACTGAAACTCACACTGATTATATTTTATTGACTGGAAGGGTATCTAGCAAGTTTGTTACTTAAGTTTACTGCAATTCAAGCCATTAAAGACAAATTTAAACTAGTTTCCATGTTTTAAAGAAATATTTTTATAAATATTGTGAAATAAAAGCCAGAATTAATGGTATTTTTTTCAATAGCTAATATTTAATTATCAACAACTGAAAGTGCCATCCATTTTTGCATATCTCAAAACTTAAAATTTTGACTTTATAACTGACCTTACATTAATCTACTTGTGTTGCTCTGTCTTACAGAAGCAAGCTGTTTTGGCTACATTTTTCTTATTCCAGCAGATGATAACGTAAGATAAGACAGTTGGTTATACAAGAATCCTGTTTTTAAAAATTCTGCTAAGTAGAGCCAACTGTTTTAGAGGTCAAGATGGAGGAAGAATCTGTTTGTACTTTTTCATTTATCAGCCTCTTACAGCTATTTCCACAAGCAATAATGTATGCTAATAGGACATTAAAAATAAATGCAAGATACTTAGGATTGCATAATAATGTTTTCTATGCTAAACTCTAAACTAAACAATTCCTTAATTTGTTCTGTTCTCTGCAGATGTTCCCAGTGATTTAAATATGATGGCTGGAAGCACAGAAGACAGCATGAAGCAAGCAAGTAAACTAGTCTAGTGCTAAGATAACTAGTTCTTGGTCCAGTTCTGGAGGTGAGGAGTTCCATAGGAAGACCACATGCCTCAGATGTTCTCCAGAGTGGTGGGTCTAGAGTTACATAGAGTAGATTTTCTGCTATATTTTACAGTTTTCTTAAAGACTTTTATTTATCAGAATTGTCTTGAAAACCTTACAGTGTCAGTTGTTTCATTCCATGGTCAGAATGAAACAAGGCAGCTCCATCTGGCTGTTTCAGCTACTATTGAAATACTTTGGGAGGGCTAAGAAAAGCCTTAGGGATCAAAATTACCAACTTGTGAGCAGAAAAAAAAAAAGCAAAATACAGGGGAGAAGGAATTGAATCCACAAATAGCTTAGGACAAAAGAGATCACAACAACCGAGATGACCTTAAGAACACATATCTGTAGATATGCAAAGGGTTAACTGGAAATTTGTGTAGTGACAATGAAATTATACCTGCAACACTTCTCTAATGCTAGGAAAAACTTAAGCTACAGCCACATCATTTCTCAATTAAAGAGCTGAAGAAATTAATCACTTTGCATTTCTGTTTCTAAAGGAGAAATATATGCTTACTTTAAGTTTTATAAATGACCTGTGATTTTTCTGTCAAATTTTTTCTTTTTTTTTTTTTTTAATTACAAGTAGCTTCCCTTTTGGAACAAATCATCATTTCAAACTGGAAGAGAATCCAGATTATTTTCATTGAACTAAGACCTTTTTATGTAACAGAAGTTTCTCAGAAGTGAGAAAAAGAAGTATGTTTTTATATAATACTGGTTTGACCAAATATACAGCTAATTTCTTCAAGCATAAATAATACTGTGGGGTTTTTTTTTGTTTGTTTCTGTCCTTTTGTTTTTTCCTAAGAAACATGGAGGACACCAGTTTCTGACTAAGTATCTTGGATTCTTTATGAGGAAATATGCACGAATAGTTTGGTTGGATTTTCCCTCAAAACTCAGTGGATGAGGCTGTAGTTGTTTAACTTAGAGTTATTCCAATTACTTTTTAAACTAGAGGTTGCTTTGCTGGTGAAATTTGGTGAAAATGTAACAATTTTGGTGAATATTTAACAACTACAAACGGTTATGAATAGTCAATATGAATAGTACCAAGATCCCTTTTTGATTAGACCCGAGAAGTGCTGGCTGTAAAGAAACCTTTTTGATGTGGCACTATTTTTAGGTGCCGTTCACTCTTCAAGACTGTTGCTTAACACTCAGTGTTGTAGGGTAACCTTGGGAAGATACCATTTGTACAGTTGAAACTGGGCTAGTACAGCTTTTCTCTTCTCCTCAAATGTGTACTAGGTACAAAGAAATTTACCCACTTTCCCATTAACTGTTTGTCAGATTCCTTTGTGCAACAAGTTTTCTTTCTGCTTTATTGTCCTGAATGGACACACAAAGTTTTAAGCACTCCACAGTGGTCATTACATTAAAATCCTTCATCAATATCGACCTTATTATCAGATAAAAGTAATGCAGAGGTTAAAATTGAAGTGTGTGGGATTTCCTGCCATTTTCTCACTTTGTTAAGGTGAGTTTCCTTCCAGCTGCACTTGGCAGTCATAATAAGCATTGTTCATAGCTGGTACCTTGGACTTTCTTGGCTAGGCTATGTAATTTTCTAATTAAATCTCTATTCTGCTTTGTATTTCCAGACTCAATGTTCAGGATGAACTTCCAGATTTCAGTGCTATTACTATTATTTCTAGCCATGGTAGATGTTCCTGTACCTGACATATGAAGACTGGTTTCCTTAGGAAGAATTCACTGAGACAAAGAAACAGAGTTTCAAGGATCCCAGGAGGTTGGCAACATGCATATAAAGCTTCATACTTAATTGCTGCATTATGCTATGATGATAGAATTAAGCCTTCTTTACAGAAGATTTTTTTCCCCTGGTTTCAATTAGCGCCTAGATTATCTAAAGGAAAAATATTAAACAAGAAGAGGCCTTTATGGTATACTGTATAATTTTACTGAGAACTGAATTAATTTAAGTATAATTAGTGACAGCTGAAAACCATGCAAAACATTGTGTACTTGAATCTCATTGTGGCAAAAAAAAATTTGCAGGAGATTTCCTTTTCCTAGAGCCTATAAGGACTGGAATATTACTAATTTTTTTCAATAATACTACAGTACTTTGGAATTTGATTTCAAAAAACTGTAGATAGATGGAAAATTTGTACAGTTGTCCATCCTTCCAAAACCTTGCTGGTTTTGATAACAATTTGGAAGATTAAACTAGTTTAATTGCATGAGATGATAGCTAACTAGTAAGAAAATTCTACATACCTATACTTACAGCTCTTCAGTCTTTCCTTAAATCATCTTGATTTATCTTTGAATCTTAGCAGTGCAAATGAGAGTGATACGAACAGAGGTTAGTTTATTCTGTGGAAGTTAAATGCACAGAAGTTGATATGAATCTTACAGATGCAATTTGTTTAAAGTTATGCAACTTTTCTAATAATATCAGTGTTTAAAATTCGTGTTTTCTGAATCTAGACTGATTGACTCAGCCATGTCGTGTGGGAAGAGAATTCTATGCACCAACACATTGTGGAGGAATAACCTGTTATTGTATTACTCTATTCTATTCAAGAATGGTTTGTGGAAATTACCTGGTATAATAAAATGGAAGAAAATGAGAAGAGAGGAGAAAGTTCAGCAAAGACATTTCCACTCAAAAGCTTCCAGCTTTTGGTGTTCAGTCAGAGCAATGCAGAACTAGAGCTGGGTCTTAAGCTCCCCTTGAATTTTATCTGACAGAGTGATCCTCAGAAACCTCCTCTCCAATAAATTCCTAGGCTATGTTGAGGTGAAATGCAGAGGGAAAGGGTGACTTTTGGCCACCTCACATGGAGCTACACAGGAGAGCTCAATGGACTTGACACAGGTCTTCCTTAGCTCTGAACCTTCCCTTGGAGTGCAATGCCAAAGGAAAGGGATGATTATCCAGAATGTCATGCAGGTCTGTGGTATGAAAAAATACCCTTCTTGAAAGACAGTTTTGAAGTTGTGTCTGTCACATTAGAAGGCAGCAGGCACACTGAACTTTGGGTCTTGTTTGCTAACTTCATTGTTTTCAGAGACTGGTAATTTTGCTTTGTACTTTCTTGGGATGTGGTCTAAATACGAACTCCTACCAGTTCAAAAACTCTTCTCTGTTCCCAATATCTGTGTAACTTCCATGCATTTATTTACAGAAATTTAGACATTTAAAGGGTTTAGCAAATAGGCAGCTGGTCTGAAACTGTCAATGGCACTGAACTGAGAGACTTGGACAGGGAATAAAATGCCTAAGTCCAGGGCGGTTTGTTTGAACTCTTTTATTACTTAATTTTCAAAATTTCTGTCACAGTTCATTGCAAAAGAAGAAGCTTTGTGTAGAAAAACCAACCCAAAGCAAACAAACCTCAAACAAAAAGTCAGACTTGATTAGCTTTCCACTTCAAGATCATTCTATAAACCTGACACATTATTGTGTGGTTTTTTTCCCCCCTCTGACTCAAAAAGAGAGACAGAAACTTAGGAAATAACAAGCTCACAGAGATTTTGTTATTGTCAAGGAACACATAAGACTCAAAGTGAGATAAGAATTGAACAAACAATTGTCATTTCCTAGAGCAACTTTTGTCACAATTAGTAAAACAGAAAAGAGAAGACTGAAATACAAGATTAAAGAAAATATTTGAACAGTTCTAATACATGTCAAAGTTACTGTTACAATTAAATAGAAAAAGAAAACAACATCACAGTTTAATCAAAACAAACACAGCAGCAAATCTATAGGTTATAGTGTTAGAGCACTCTTTCTGTTAGAATCAGAGAATGTGCTGAGTTGGAAGGGACCCACAAGCTCCTGGCCTTGCACAGGACAGTCCCCAAGAGTCACACCATGTGCCTGATGAGAGCATTGTGCAAATGCTTATTGAATTCTGTCAGGCTTGGTGCTGTAACCCTTTCCTTGGGAAGCCCATTCCTGTGCCCAGCCACCCTCTGGGTGAAGAACCTTTTTCTAATATCCAACCTAAACCCCTCCTGACACAACTTCAGGCCATTCCCTTGGTCCTGTCACTGTCACCAGAGAGAAGAGCTCAGTGCCTGCCCCTCCTCTTCCCCTCACCAGGAAGCTGTAACTGCAGTGAGGTCTCCCCTCAGCCTCCTCCGGGCTGAACAGACCTGGTGCCCTCAGCTGCTCCTCATGCAGCTTCCCCTCAAGGGCCTTCCCCATCTTTGTGCCCTCCTTTGGACACTCTCTAATGCTTTAATGTCTTTCTTACACTGTGGCACCCAAAACTGCCCCCAGCACTGGAGGTGAGGCTGCCCCAGAGCAGAAGGGACAATCCCCCCCCTTTACACTGCCTATTGCCATTAATATATTTGAAAAAAATTTTATTGTCCCCCACGTTTCTGGCCAGCTTCAACTCCAGCTTTGGGCCTCATAAATTTTCCCTCTTCAGAGATAAGCAACATCTCTGTATTCTTCCCATGTCACCTGATGTTGTTTGCACTGGCAATACACCTTCCTTTTTTTCATTTATTTCCAAGAAAAGATTCCTGTTTAGCCAAGCCGGCCTTCTGCCTCACCTGATTGACTTCCAACAGCTGGGAATTTCCTGTTCCTCTGCCCATAAGAAGTGATGTTTGAAAAGTGACCAGCACTGCAAAAACATTTTCCCAGAGGACTTTACTGACTAACTCCCTGAGAAACCTGACATCTGCTTTCCTCTTGTCTAGAGTTGAGCTTTTGCTCGCAGTTTTTCTCCTGTCAACAGAGATTTTGAACTTGATTGCTTTGTGATCACTGTACCCAGGATAGCCACCATTCTCCACTTTGCTCACAAGATCCTGTCTGTTGACAAGCAGCAAAACAAATCAAGATTAAGCAGGTCAAGTCAAGGTATTCTTATTTCTGTGGAAATTCACAAAGCCAAATTGTGTCTAACACTATACCAGCATACTCAGTACAGGACTGATTTAATTTGTCCCAAATCTAGAGAGCAATACTCCCATTAGACATTTCCTGATATCCAGATTGAGGTACTTTTGTATGGGTTACAGTGTTGAGGGAACTATTTCTGTCAAACAAGTTTTGGATTTGTTTCCTCCTGGCAGAATACTTATAATTCAAGACAATGCTGTTATTTCTGTTACATTTAATGTAGCAGACTTTCTCTTGAAAATATTCAGAAATTAAAAAATTTACTTGTATAATTTCAGTTGAAATTGGTACAAAAATGTTGTGCTATGACTGGCAAATGCATGATAAAAAGAGTCCATCACACAAAACCAAGCATAGGTAAGATCTCAACTGGTGGCACTCTGGTGGCAGCAGTGTCTTGGTGTTCTATTGTAGCCAGAATTATCCTTAGTGTTTGGAAATGGCTTTGTGAAATTATGGGATTTATATTTAAAGCAGTTTTCTGGACTGGTATTTGAATATTGAGTAACACAAGTACACACAAACATTATTTAATAAGAGATAATGTATGTAAACTTCAAGATAAATCAAGAATGCACCTACCTAAGTTAATTCAACTTAGATGTAAATGTGTGTGGATACAGTTATTTGGCTAGAGTAAAACCTGTGGGGTATTTTAGCATTTTAAAAACCTAGCTTTTACAGAACTGTCTTTACTATATGGATTTTTAAATACATAAGCTGCAGAAAGGATTGGGCAAAAACATTAACACTGAGAGTTTTATTTCAAGGTGGTTTTTTTTGGTGGTTTTTTTTTGGTGGTTTTTTTTTTTTTTTTCCTTCTTTTCTTCCCAGTGGGATTTCCCTAGGAAAAAAAGAAGAATCAAAAAACTTGAAATGAGCTCTTTGCACTCATTTAGGGAGAGTTAATCAATATTTGCATTCACAGGTATACATCTGATATTGTGATTACACAACTTTGATATTTTTACTTAGTTTTCATAAGCTGTACCCTAAACCAGACACAAATATGAAACCTTTCACAGATATTATACTTTAGCTTACGTTATTGTCTCATAAAATCTGTGGATAACAAATATTTTGCTCATTCTATTTTATTTGGTTTCAAAAGGTTTTTGTTTTCCTACTCCCCCTAGGTTTGGATTGTAATCCATGTAATCCACAAAGACTGCATTTTGTGTCTATGCTGATGTCAAAAACCAGAAATTCATATAAAACCTTCTGTCAAAATCACCAAGTTTCACCTAATCTTGCAAAAAATCCAGAGATTTTGCATGGTGTCCATTCAAAACCACAAATCAGGACAGCTTTCCTCAGTACTATGTTTCATAATACAAGAATGCTTGTGAAGTTCAGAAAAACTTTCGAAGAACTTGGGCTAAGCTTTGAATTTTAACAGAATTAAAAACCAGATGTTTCACATGATTTAGAGTTTTACACTGAAAGCTTTACCCAGCTCTTATTCACAGCTAAATGAGACAACATTCACTAAGACAACAGTATTTTATGAAGACTTTTTTCCCATTTCTCTTAACAAGATGGACTTTGAAGAATCTTTATGAGAAAATTGATTTTTCTGAGCCCCTAAAATGAAAAAAAAAAATGACAGAGGTTAACTGGTCTCATGTAATCCCAGTTTTATGACACTGTGAATGCACAGTATGTTGAAAGACAAATAGAAGATTGCAGTAGAGATATATCCTGGTATCCAGTAGTTTGCAAAAGACTGACCTCCTACCTAACTCCAGGCTGACCACATTCCATTTCACCTTCTACTATTTTATCATCTGAGCTGCTCATTTTCTCTCCTTTCAAAAGTGTGATTTACAAATACTATTGCCACATTCAGCTTATGTAACTTTACATGTGGCTTCCTAAATAGAACAAAAGGCAATTTTAATGTAGCTGGCACACATTCTTTGAACATTGCTAAGGTCTTACTACACCAAACATTCACAGACAACTGTTGGCACTACTAACTCATAACACCTCCCACAACACAAGCTGCAATATGGTGAGCTCCTTAATATATCCTGTAGATTGTGTTGTGTTAAGGGAAAACACTCCTTAAAATATTTTTCCAAAGACACATCTCACAATGTTGAAGCACAACTCACTCTTTCTCGAGTGTTTGTGGGGTGGAATGAGTTGAGAATTTCTCTATTTTATATGTAGGCTTAGGTACTCTAGATCGAAAAATGCAAACCCCACTTATTTTATAGTTACTTTGTAGTTCAGTTTTCACTTGTTGCCATTTATTTTTGTCCAGTCTCCCCCAGAATTTGCCATCTAGGCTCTGAAAATCTACTTCCTACAGAATCAATCCAAAGAGCAAAATTAGGGGAAAAAGAAAGATCTGTAGAGGCAGCAATGTTTCAGTGATAGGACAAGGGACTTTAAGGTCACATTCTTGATACTGAGCATGGTAGCTGTAGATATACACCACAAGAGTGTTCACAGAGCTTTTAAAATGAGGATTCTGAGGCAGGCTACAAGGGAAAAGGGTGTGGGGAGAAAATGGAAAGTTCTCTGATATTTTTAGGAGAGTAAGTGTAACTTAACTCCTTGAAACTGAGAGTTAGATAAGACTATCTCCAAAATGATTCTGACACCTTGAGATTCTAGATAACTAAAAGAAATTTTAAAAATAATTAAAGAACAACATGAATCTCAAAGAAACTACAGCAGCCTGCTAATCCATGCCTTTTAAGATACCAGAAACAAGCATACACCTAAGAGGAAAAATACAGGTTCAGTTGGAAACAGAGGAACTTAGAAGTGCTTATCAGGTGGCATATAGCTACTTGTTTACAAACCAGCATATGAAAATTAAATGACAAAATAAGTAATGAGAGTTAAAGGAACGTTAATACTGAAACAGTACAATTGGTTCTTTTAGCATTTAACATCTATGCACTTGTACTTGAATCACAGGCAACTGTTAGGTAAGTCCCATTTTGAATACGCTGAACCTTCCACTGCAAAGAAAGATAAAAATAAGAAGCTGTCCCATGGAAAAAAATAAAGGCAAAAAAATATTTTACAGCATTGCCCAAGTTACTTTAATAGTTATGAAAGGTACACAGAACGCCCATGATCTCATAGTAAAAATATATGTTTTTTACACTGGGCAATGGAGTTACATAAGAAACATCTGCCAGCCAAGCTCTGTCTACTAGACACTTATGCCAGCCCTTTACAGAAGAGAAAGTGCAAAAAAAACCCCAACCCCAAAAAACCAAAAAGAAAACAAAATTCTGCATTTAATAGAAGGAGTTGAAGATAGAAGCTTTTCACAGAAAATCTCTATTGAATAAATACATAAGCTCACCTAACTGGATTTGCTAAAAAAGAGATTTTTTTTTCACCTGATCTGAAAGGAAAATAACCACTTGGCAACCTTTTTAAATATGGCTTATGGCTAAATGTCCTCACAGTTAAAGGCAAACAGAAAGAAGCTTTTGGTAACAGCTGCAGCTCTACTTTCCATTGATGTGACTGACTCTTCTAAAATACTTTTTTTTTTTTTCTAAAGCTGACATTTTAAAAATATAATTCTGGAAATTCAGTAGTTTTAATTCTAAACTGGTTTAATTCTAAAATATAGACAATATGTATATATTTTGTCTTTAGGGCAATACCCATAGGATGAAGGTATTTTTCCAAAACAGAAGTTGTGGAGGGAGTTATTTGATTTTTTTTGCTGTTTGTTTGTTTCCAGAAAGCCAGTTTTATTCTGTGAAGGAAGAAATGGGAAAAACAAATATTGCTTTAGAAAAGCATAATTTTCTAAGACAACTTAAATAAAGTCTTTTCAACTGTACTTTATGTGATATTGTATTGTCTGCTTTTCTGTTCACATGTATTTTCCTCTCTTTTTTTCCATAATAAATTAGCTTATTTTATATATGTTTTTGAGTCTTTTTCCTTTAAGTGCTTAAGGATGCCTAAGCTTTAAACTCAAGATTCCAACATCTAGGCTTTACAAGCAAGACACCAACATGAAAAAAATGAAGAATACAGTCTTTATGAAAATGTTGCTGCTCTTGAAAATTAAAGCTATTTAATAAAAATTTAATCTATTTAATACAAATTTATTTTTAAAAAGTAGAATATTTTTTTAAGATTTATTATTTAGTGATCATAAGGTCAATGATGTAAGTTGCTCATTTCTCTATGGGTCCTGTTGAGTTTTAATGAACTTTGGCATTGGAGATGCAGTTTTTGTAAATTAAATTTATTAGCAAATTTACGTAGGAATTTGCCAAACAATTTTTGAAGGGAGCTGTAGTGCAGGCTCACAGAGACTCTGAAAAAGAATTTATTGTTTCTTACTCTAACAGTTCAGTTTTTGCAACAGCTATTGAAAATACAAACCAAACCACTAGATCTCAATGATGGCAATGATAAGATTGATTTTATATGGGTAAGATTTGGGGGAAGGCCAACAAGGCAGATGTCATGAGGCAAATCTGTTCTAGACCTAACCAGGATTAAGGAGTAGATTCTACAAGCACCTGGGAGAAGTCTCACAATTGTGATGACACTCAAGATCAAGACTTCATAACCTTCCCCAGCACCTACTCACACTGACTGGTCTTGCTTTTGAAGACTAGTGTTGCTACTAAAGACTTCTCCCAGAACAGTCACGGGGATTAGGCCCTGGCAGCATGAGTTTATGAAGGCAGATCCTGCTTGTCCAACTTGATCTTCTACTTTGACAAAGTGAAATGTTTAGTGGCTGTGAATGTTGTCCACCTGGACTTTAATAAAGCCTTTGACACCATTTCTCATAGCATTCTGCCAGAGAAACAGTCTTCTCATGGTGGACTTTAGATAGGTGGTGGCTTAGTGGTGGACTTGGCAGTGCTGGGTTAATGGCTGGACTTCACGATCCTAAAGGTCTTTTCCAGTAAAAATGATTCTATGATTCCATTCTTCTTGCCTGAGTAGATCTGACCTCTCAGTTTGAGTATCAAACTCAAACTCTGTATCAAACTCTGGCTCAGAATCAAGCCATACTAAAAGTGTGTACTTGCTGTCTTCACTTTGTGTAATTAAGAAAGTGCTTTCTGGATCAGGGATTGGAAGCCAGGTGTCACACCTCCCTGGTGATGTCCCAGCCTTTAGGCTAACAGCCAGATGGCGTTTATGGACTGATGTAGTTCCCCAGTGGAAAGTGGATCCATTCCAGGTAGAGAATCTCATGTAAGGATATATACCCATGAAAATGAGAATCTTGGGTTCATTCTCCTCAAAACAATGCATTTGACTTAAATGTCCCCTCTACTCCTTCACATAAATCATTGTATTTTGTGTAAAATTCCTAGTATTAATTGAATAAATAATCTGAATAGAGGTTTGGCAAGCTCAGTACTGACGAGATGAGATACTCGAGCTCAGACAAGGCAAGTTGATACCAATAGCAAATAACAAGAGAACCACCGTCCAGAATCTTAAGGAGGATGTAAGGATTTTACATCAGTAGGTATTCATTTCAGGGCTGTGGAGCAGAAGGATAAATCAAAGCATTTAAAACAGAAGACTAGAAACAAAGAACTTCAGAGAAGTGAGGTTCTTTTCAGCTGTTCAAACTGCAGGCCTGCAATACTTCCTCTTTTACAAATACCAATA
Source organism: Pseudopodoces humilis (assembly GCF_049639895.1). Taxonomy (NCBI): domain Eukaryota; kingdom Metazoa; phylum Chordata; class Aves; order Passeriformes; family Paridae; genus Pseudopodoces; species Pseudopodoces humilis. The sequence continues at coordinate 81,348,370 of NC_142202.1, read as the reverse complement.
TCAAAGCTTCCTCACTTAGGAGAGTGGAAAGTGTGTTGTATAAATAATCATTTCACAATCCATTCCTGGTATCAATTGATTCTCATGACCACGGAAATATCTTGGCACCTTTCACAGATGTGTTTGTGTGAGACCAAGAACTTATTGTTACACCTGGCCTGAGCTCAGTGACTGAAAGCACTTGGAGCAAGTTCCTCTCTGCTGTGGCTCTGGCCAGGTTATGTGCTGCAGCTAATGTTGCTGACATGGCTCTATTTTCTAGTGTTTTGTTAGAGGAAGAAAATGCTCTTTCTATTATATACATACATACATTTGTGTAACTAGACAAGGTTTCACTATATGTCTCATAATTTTTAATTGGTTTTCTTTTCCCCTCCTCTAGCCTCTCTCAGTGATTACTTTTGTGAGTAAAAATGAGTTCTACCAGTATGTATTGGCCACAGATAATATATCTAAGAACTGAATAAGATTCTAGATATATTGGCTAAGAAATGGTTAAAAATATGATGATTGTACTACAGGACTTCTTCCAGTCTTCTACAACAAACCTGCATTGCAACAACTGCTTTTATATTGGGTCAGGAAAATTTCAGGGAAATACAAGGTGAGAGTTTGTTTAAGTTAACATACTTACTGTTTATCAAATCTTCAGTAATATAGGAAAAGCTGTTGGGGAGCTCTTCTTGTTTGCTCTCCTTGCTCCCCCAGCACCCAGGCTGCCAAAGAAACAATGACCCAGGACCCCCGCACTACCTGAGAGGCTGGCTTCATGCAGGCTGCTCTGAGTTCAAGTTTTCCCATGTCCTCTTTATTCTTATGTGGCCCCACAGCCTTTCCCATAAAACTGGGAAACCAAACTTCTTTGCTTGTTTTACCAAAAATTTCAGAAATTTGGGACTGTGCTCCAAAACAGAATATTTGGATGTGTAAGAAACCTCTATTGATGAAAGCCATTATAAATGCACAAGTTACTGATGTTTCTGACCGCCTGCCAGTCATTTAGGGATTTATTTCCAAGAGTATTCCAACCTCATAACTTCAAATGAAGTTATTGGAAACTCAATGTGTTTGAATATCAGGTTCAAAGTAGAATAGCCTATGTAGAAAATTGCTTTGATTTGCTCAGAATCCCATTAATTTTTAGCAGTACTGAAACAAATGTAAGAGAAGATGTGGAATAAGTATTTATCATGTATTTGGAAAAATATTCCACACAACTTTTGCATTTAAGAACTACTGCATCAAGGCTTTTGGGATATACTGGAGAATCAGTCACTAGAAGGTTTAAGTGATGTGATCACCTTCTCATGCAGGTATTAGGAAGAAATCCGTGACTAAATGACTGACAATATTCCCCAGAATGACACTTGTTACAAGGCATGTAGAAATTGGCTCACCCTACAATGTAGTAGGTGTTAAAATTAGGTAATTATCTAAGAAGTTGAAACAATTGCTCTTACATAATGAATCATTTAACTGTGTCTTGTGAGCCCTCAAGGACTCAGAAGTGACCACAGGGATTTAATGTGTTTGCTAGTAGTCAGCAGCTCAGCTCCTCTGGCAGTGAAGGCCTCAAAAACAGCTGAAGGGATCACATTAGGAAGAGAAAATATGCCTTTAAGTGCTGGTAATGGCTTGCAGCAGCTCGGTCCCTCCGGGGCTGGAAGTGACTGCTTGCACCTGCGGCCAGAATGTACAGCTGCTCCTACCTCACCCAGCCTGGGGGAGCTGAACTGCTGCTGCATGAGGTCAGATGTGCATGAGGAGAAGACAGATGTGCCTAAACAGAGCTGGTTTTGAGACAGTTCAAAAATGTTAAAGGTCCTAATTTGGACCTTCAGTAGCTCTGGCTGTGGGTTCCTAAATTCTCTGTCCAGTCTGGAAATCAGTACTTCCCAAAATAAATAGTTGTGAGTGGGCTTTTCAACTAGCTGGAAATGCATTCAGTAGGGCAATCTTGTAGTGGGACTGGTCTGAAACTGAGATTGCCAGAAGCTTGGAGCTTCACTGCTTAACTAGGAGCAGCAATACTTGAAGGAACTGAGAGTTCACACACTTAGAATTTTTTTCTGCTATCTTTTCATCTTTTCATGATTTGGGTTTAATACTTTCTGTCCTTTTCTTCTCAGATAGTCTGGGAAGACTTCTGCCTGGATGGCCTGCACAAAAAAGGACACTGCCCTGCAGATGCTTGAGGTGAAATTTTCTCGTGATATGTTTATCTGTACACAAACACTCCCACCCTGCCCCCAGCCCCTGCCTTCAGTAAGTATTAAGTTTAATTTTAGCCTGAGAGAAAAAGGCAGGCTAGTGCTTCCCCAGAGAGCACGTGTCTGTTTTTCTGCTTTCCAACAGTTTGCAGCGAAGAGTATCTGGATATCTTCATTTGTGTTCTAGTTCTTTTTCACAGCTGCTTGTGTTTGATGACAACAGTACTTTCAGAAGTAGAGGTGCAATTCACAGAAAACTAAACCATAGCAGTTTTATAGATACACATAGAAACACAGTGGTTTTTTGACTGACTAAAAAAAGAAATGGGACTGTTTTCATCATTTCAGCTAAAAACCAAAGTAAATGGTCCAGTGAGGATGCAAAATAATTGAAAAACTCTATTTGTTTCTTAAGTTCTATTTTTGTTAGGAAGATAAGTTGCTTCCATTTAGGCATCTGAAGTAAATGTCAAGGGATTGTTTTGGTTGAATTATTTCTCATTCATGTACTGTCTCAATTAGCTAATTTAAATAGGATTGGCAAGAGTCGAGATTTCATTCTGCTTCAATTCTCAAGGTCCTCATGCAATACTTGCATTAATTTGTTTGTGGTGGACCCTGTAGAAAAGAAATACTGCCAAGAGTTGAAACTAAAGAAACTGAACTCACTTGTCATAAAAAGTATTTGTCCTTCAGACAGTGGTTTCTTCTGCCTGAGCAGAAGGGTCCGTACAAAAGAGCAATGAAAATGGTGGCCAGTGCAGAAAGAGTAGAAAGCCAACTACTTATGGTACTGGGAGATGGAACTTGGGATTTGAACTATGAGATTTTGTCTTCCGAAGTCTAGGGAAATGAGGCTGAATATGTTCATGGTAAAGTATTGTCAGTAAGTCACTGCTTCCATTAGAACTTGCAGGGCCCTCTGAAGTCAGCTGGACATTCAGAATAACATGAAATGTTGAGATGGAACATTGCATGGAGTCAGCAACCACCGAGGCAACAAAGAGACACTTAGAGACAAGGCATGCCAGAGACGGACAGTGGGTGGAATGAAGCTGGAGCTGTGACAGAGAGGTGTTGAGCTGAGCTCCTGGCACACTCCAGGGAGCCCTGCCAGTGGAGGTCATGCTTGCTTCAGGCCCTGGGACCATCAGTGACCAATGAACAGGAGTCAGAAAGGTCTCTCCTTCAGCACTCAATGAGACTGGGTTCTGGATAAAGTCCAGTTCTCTTTAAAGATAAGGGCAGCTTTGTAATCTACTTTACACAGGCTTTCAATTGTATGTGATAAGTAAAAGATAAACTTTAAACAATAAGCATGAGTTGAGTTCGTTATCTTACCTTGATTTTGTGCAGGAAAGGAACAGATATTTAGGAGTCATGTCATGTGGTCTTCATGTCTTCTGGAAGCATCAAACTTTTACTGCCATGCCTCTTTGTCTTTGTTTCTGCTTCAGTGATCTCCAATATGCTTCATTTTACAAATTAAAGCCTGTTGTGGGCACTATTGTAAGAAAACAATTTATTTCAAGGTGTCATTTCTGAACTTTTAAGTTACCAAATAATAACAATCCCAGTGCAGTCTCTGGTCACAAATTGAGAAATCATTTCCATTGACACATCTTGGCTTCACAGTAAGGCTGTTCAGCTTTTCAAAGGGAGCTGTTTCTGGCAGTGACTGTTGTTTAAGGAAGTGAAAAGTTACTCTTTGTGGAGACGAAATTCAAAGCTGACTTGTTTAACAGATATTTTACTTATGAATACTGGATTTTGAATGTCAATATAGTACCAAATGAACTAATTTTTAAAAGACCCATAGTAAGTGCTAGCCCATTTGAAATTATTATTTTCAGTGAAAGTCAAACATCCGGTGCTTTTTAAGATAGCTCAGGTATCTTTAATTTAGGTGTCATTTGCATTTTAAACCATAACTTTAAGCTGCTCTGATCCAATAAAAGGTTACAGATGTCCCCTCTGGATATGACCACCAGCAAGGACGAGACAGAAAAGGAGCACAGGATGTGAATCCCTGGATTCTGTTATTTGGAGCACCTGCTTCTCCGTTTCTCCAGCCTGACATATAGCACAGCACATCTGCTCATGATAAAATTAGGTGTGCAGACCCTGATGGTCAGGATCTTCTAAGTCAGGTCTTCACCTTGAAGCAAGGCTGGTACTCCTGTGGCATGCTTTAGGACCTTGATGATAGCATTCTGGGGAAGGAGAAGAGCAAAAAAACACAGGGCATTTTTTAGGTCTCTCTATTTGAAGCTTTTCAAATCTTAAAAAGGAATTAATCTGGGAAATGCCAGATATGATGTATAATAGTATTTCTTTAAACTCTTATGATTAAAAAAAAATACTTCAATCTTTATTAAAAAATTCATGAAAATAGACATCTAGACAAGGATAGAAGTTTCACTGATAACCCTTTGATTACTCCACTTAGCAAATATGCAAATACTTCTGTTCACTTCTATCTGGTAAGTCTTGTGTCTAAAAGGAAAAAGAAATTACTCTCTGGCAGTTTAAGAAAACATCTCAGTGATTTTTACTTATCATATGAAGGATTCATAACTTCTTCCTGAGTAATTTTAATGTAATTGCCTAGACGTGATGATTCTTCACCACCCCTTGTCAATTGCACTCTGCACAGGCTGGCTGTATCCACTTTTAATCTTTACAGGCACTTTTTCTTCCCTCAGGAAATGTGTACCCTTACAATTCCAAAATAAAAGATACTGCAGCAGTTATAGACTGTTATCTTTTATCACCTGTTACTTTTATGGGAAATGTTAACACTGGCACCATTACAGCAAGGAAGTAATTTCATGCTAACAAGCCTTGCTTGCTTCAACAGCTATCTTTAATATGTCAATTAGTCTAAGAAATGATGTAAGCATATGTGGTTACAAAGGTATTTCTTTTATATTTAATTTTTTTTTTGTGACAAATTCATCATCATTAGATTATGTCCTATTTTAGAACTCAATTTATTTTTCTGAATACATACTGATAAAACATATATGATTTTAGATAGCCTTTAATACAGGTGCTATTGTGGGTAATGTAGGGCATTTGCAGAAACTTTAAATACTTCCCTCAGAGAGACCCTGATGCAATAATAAAATCAGTGAGCCGTGCTAATTATACACATGATGATCTTGACAGTGTGTGCACTATTATCTAATCCTGAGTAATAATATAAAAATCTTCAATTCAGGGTTTCTTTTTTCAAAACATGTAGGACACTTCTACAGTAACTAGAATTGCTGTGTGACTGACCAGGGAAGAGTAACACTGACCACTCTGAGTAGCTGGAACCTGACTGTAGCGATCCCTTGAATGGTACCAGGGATCTGGGAGAATTCTGTGTCTGGGCTGCTTGCTCTCCACTCAGCAATCCAGGATCTAATTCTGCCAAACCTCACATCTCTTCATCCATCTGGCAGAAGAACTTGAATTAGCAAGGAAGAACAAGGGGTTATGTAGGAGACAGCCCTACCACTTTCAAGTCTGAGAACCAGCTAGGTCTCAGGTTAATTTTATTTTGAAAAAATAAAATAAAATAATGAATTATGAAAACCCCCAGATTTAGAAAGAAACTAATAATTTAAAATTATAGATTTTGTAAAATAAAGGAGATTTTTCTGTCAACATTAAACAGGAAAAATTCTTTTTCATTTATAAATGGTGTCATTGTGTGCTAATGCATTTTTCAACATTTCTGATTCATCCTTTCTCAGAGCATATCCTGACAATATATCACACTCAGAGATTAATCTAACTGGCAAACAGTTACTGCATTCACTCTTCCTATGGGCCATCACTTTTCCTGGAGAGAATAATTTATACCAAACCATTCTGCCTTGGTAACAGGGGTTTTTAGTTTTCATTCCCAACTTACATTTTTCAAGATAAATTAATATGCTTTCTACAAAGTCAAAGGTCATACATTTTATTGTTGGAAATACTTCAGTTGAACAGATCTAATCAGTAGAAAAGATCTCATCTCAAAGGAGATTATTTCCCCAAAAGAGGCATTTCTCAAAAGGATGTTATGATTATTGTTGTATACAGAGTTAAAATAGGTCCAAATATTTTTTAATCTATTGTACTTTTTAATCTTTTGGAGTTTCCAAAACAGTTGCATTTGACAGATCCCTCTACCTGATTCTACTTATTGGTCTACTCTGCAATGTATTTGCAGTGTCTAAGAGATTTATTTTTGTTTCAATACATCGAGAAATTCTTTGTTGGAAGTGGATGAAGTTATGACAGATAAGGACAATGCAGGCAGGAACCCCATGGAGATTTTTCCACTTTTCACCTACAGGTTGTATAAGGTAAGATACTTTTACCACTTTAACAAAGGAAAATAGCACAGTTGCAGCTAACTCATCCTTTTAATACTTACTGATGTCAGTGGAATGGACCACACTGCACTTGGAAAAGAAATTAATTCCAGCAGTTAACGGGGTTGAAGCACACTTGCTACCTCAAACAAGTTTTTTCTACTATCTTCTGGTGGCCAGTATCCCATATTCAAAGGAACATTAAAGAGGAGAGTATAATGAATAATTAGCTTCTAATGCGGAAGTTTCTATTTGAGAGAGATCTCTGAGAGGATTCAAATATCAATGTCAATGTAGTCAGCATATTTCCAAGATGTAAGTTTTTAAAAGCCCCAACAAAATGCCACCTAGGTATTGATTCAGGTGAGACTCCAATGTCTCAGTGGCCAGTGTTCAAATTCTTGAGGCATTTGAAGAGTTTTGGATAAGCTTTTTAAAATGCCTTAACTGCAGATAAAGTTAAGCTCATCTCAGCCCTAACTCATTTTGAATTTCAAAAAAGGATTTCTCCACCTCTTTTTGTCTGTTTTCTGTAGTGAAACATACAAGTTTTTACCATTTCAGATGGTGGCTGGATTTCTGGTGTTTTATTTCATCCTGTAGTAAAGTATTCTTTTTCATGTAAGTGTGCAGTCTTTCTAGATGACAACTTTGAAGCCTCTGGCCTTGTGAAGGAAATCTAAAACTAACCTGAAAATAACTGCAGGGAATACATGCTAGAAATCATTTTGATCCTGGCAAAAAGAGCAGATCAGATAATTTAACATCTTTTCAGCTCTGAGTTCTATTATCCAGTACTGATTCAGTTGGTCTGCTGTCAGATTCCTCTGCCATGTGTGTGTTGGAGAGAAAAGAGAATAAATAAAATTGATGTTTGCTTTGTATCAAGTTTTCACAAGATGACTGTCAGTGTTGAATAAGGTTTGACATTTCCATCTGATAGACAAACAGCTTCTAAGAAATTGGAGTGAGGTTTGTTTTTTTTTAATTTTTGTGACTTTCAGAAAGTAACAGCAAGAAAATTAAATGAAAAGAAAAGAGAGGAAGATTTTAGTTTTCCAAAAAGAAGTTATATAGAAGGTTGTGTTTTTCTTTGTTTTGATTTTGTTTTAAATGATAATGCTGCTTTTAACTCAATGTACAAGCCCCACAGCATCCTTCATCACCCCAGGAATATACTGTCCTTGAAATGTCCATTCAGAAATTTCCTCCACATTTGGACTTTGTAAGGCCACATATCAAAATGCATTTTTTCATTACTTCATCTTTTGCATCACCATTTCTCTGTTTTTTTTTTTTTTCCTTTCTCCATTATTTTCCAAAGAACATGGAGAGACAAGTAACATAAAGACAGAGCTTCAAAAAATCTATCTTCAAGAAATCATTGTATATGAGTTCCTGTCCTCCAAGCATTAAGCAGAAAATCTGAGGGAGGTCACACTGGATTGTTATTAGCCCTGTCATCCTCTCTCAATGCTTTCACACAGTGCCAGAAAAGACAAGGCAATATTTGGTATTCTAGGATTAAATCTGAAACCCTTTATAGAATATAGAAATTAGAAACCAATCCTTAAAAACATATTTTTCAATCTGTTCTGTACTATTCAGCTTTCATTCTCTTTGTTTGATCATAGATTTCTTAATTTCTTTTTAGAAAAGTCCTAGTAATTAACTGAGCAAATTACAACAACCCACTATTTTGATATCAATGTGTTAACACACACAGTATACCAGGAGAATTCAAAACACTGATGGAAACTGACACAAGAGTGAGTTAACGCTCACCTCTATGTGAGAAGAATGCTTCTGCTTTTGGGGGTAAGATTCAGAATGATTTGGAAGTTCTTGAAAACTTGAAATCTTACCCAAATGCCTTGGCAGCATGTACAGGATGGAAGCACCTGTGAGGGGAGATACTGCTGGGTTCAGTTTTGTGTTAGGTCCTTAATGCCTTTCATAGATCTACTCCAGTGCCCCTGTTGGCTCCAGCCTACAGCTACGACCAAAGCAAAGACTGGAAGAGGTTCTGCTAAATTAATTTGAAGTTAACACTTATTTGTGAGACAATACTGGTCACGAATTATTACAAATAACAATCCATTTAATAGCTTCCTTAGGCTGTTTTACTGGATCTTTTCCTGTTGCAATTGCATTGCATGTGCAGGGATGTAACTTCATCTTTGTTATAGAAAGCATGAACCAGAGCTGTCTAACTAAACTTTATAGAAATTTAATAGGAGCAATATGCCAAAAACATCTTTCTGCAGCATGGTAAACTCTGTAACCCTCATATTTTCATACAACTTTTCATTTTATTTCTGGTTTCAAGATTTTTTAAAAGTACCAGCATATGTTCATTATTCTCCATAAGTGTATAAAACTCACAAAGCCATATGTTTTTCTTTTGAAAGCTGGCAGAACCCTATGCTATCTATACACAGGCCAAAAAAAAGAGGCTACTGTTACTGACTGTCCAATACATTTTTATCTCTAATGATGCCATTTCTGACAGAGAAAATGTGAAAAAATTAGTGTCTAGAGTAGATTGTGTCCACCCCTGTTTTCTACACAAAGTTGTTATACCTAGGAGAAAAACAAAGTACCTACATCATGGACTTGTGATAAAGATTAGTATACTGCCAAAAGAAGACATTGCAATGAAGTATGAACAGATAAAATAAAAATAATCTTCTGAATTCATACAGATCTTTTTGTGGTATTTAACAAGATGTTGAGATAGGGATGTAGATGAAGATTAAAAGATGGCCTTGCAAAAAACGAAGCATTCAAACATGCCAAGTAGTGCTGTTCACAAATCATTCCTGGAGAATATCAGGGATCGTGAAATGTGACTGCATCTCAGCAAACATAATTTAATCCAGTACTTCATAACTCCTTGTTAATTTCTTACTTTTTCTTGTTCTTTGAAAATCTTCCAAACTATTGATGTAAATGAGGTATTTTTCAAAGTCCCTCTCCCTCATACATAAGGCTTCAGTGCAGTAAGGGATCTGGTAAAGCTCAGTCTTTCTTTTTCTCTATGACTTATCAGCTGGAACCCAGCAGCCTGGCTGTATTTGCAGTCTATGATGACATTGCTCCTTATTTTAGTAATTAGGCATGATAAAGGGAGATGCTTTTACTGAATTTTCATATATATAAAAAATTGATTGTTACACCAAAATTATGTTGAACTGTGACTATGGGAGGTATGGTTGCTACCCCAGAATCACAGGGGTTGTGCTAATTCTGTAGAAGCAGTGATGTACATAGGTTTGGGTCCCCCTTGAAACAAAATGGCAAAGGGGATTCATATTTTCTTGTATGGAGAATCTATGTTAGATGTACAGAGTCATGCAGCTTGTATTCTGTAATCCCAGGTTGTCTGGGTGTTTGGTTTTTTATTTCTGTAGGTTTCCTCATTGCTCTCAATATCACTGCTGCTGTTTCAGATATGTGTCATCAAGGTGCATGCAGTACCAGGTGGAAAATCTATGTGACTCCCTCATCAGCCCCATGCTCAGCTCTGGGGATAGTGTTTTTATGGAGCAGTGAAGGAACTGCCAGGCAACAACCACCCATGGATGCAAACTGGTACTGTCACCAGCTCACTTTCTGGGCAGCAGGGACCATGCACTTTCCCTAGAGCATCTGGCCCCCAAGTACATGGAGCCTATTTGAGAAGTTTGAAGACAAAACGACGGCATGGACTTACCGAGTCTTCACTGACAGGATGGCAGGTTATGTGATCCATGCACACATGTATCTGACTATTAGGAATCAACTCCTATTTTTAAAAGTCTTTGTTACCTACAAAAGGCAGTGCAGTGAATATTTCCTGAAAACAAGAATTCCTTAGGATCCTGGTCAGACTTTAGTCACCATGTTTACTGTCCATGTGCTGTACATTACCCCTGGATTTTCCTGTGTCAGGACCCTATTCTTTCCCTATCAAAACATGGAGACGAACTTTACTTTATGTGAGAGAGATATTGAATGATACAGGTTAAATAGCATTAATAGTCTCTCAGTATTGAGTTTAGCTATTCACTGGGTTTGGTTAGTGATGATGGCTGTAGCTCTTTGTGAATCCCAGATCATGCCCTCATGTTTCCCCTCTTTTGGTGGCTCAGGTGCAATCTGCCCAAGAGTGTCAGCAAGTGGGGACATGAGACATTTTTGTCTTCAGCATTATATCAAGAAAATGGAGCCCATAGCCTACACTCTTACTAGAAAATAAAGACTGAAAAAGAAATAAATACTTCAAATAGACACAAAGAACTTCAGAAAGCTGCTTGGTTCCAGAAATTGACCAAAAATAGTGCATTGTGATACCATGGATAACACCACAGAACTGAGTTCTAAAAGCGAAGAATTTACAAAACTCATAGAGAATTTCAGTTACCTTTGCTAAGATTTAGTCTACATTCAAGAGAATTTGTCATCTATGAGTGACAGGGATAATAACTTTTTTAGTGTCTTTTCTTAGTTTGCTTGTGTATTTTTTATAAACATTTCATATCATGGATTTTCTTCTATGCCTTGTACAGTTCCATGGAAATTATTGACCCACAAATAACTTGGCTCAGGAACAGCAATGCTAAAATAACCCATCATTTGAATCTCAGCACAGTAATATATTTAAGCTCATGCTTTACTTGAAGTGAGGCAGCACAGTATTTAGATGCTATAATGTTGGAAGGGAGCTTGCTGTTCACAGTGCTGACAGGAAAGAAAAGGTCACTGGTCTCTCACTGTACTCAGGCAGGCAAACTAAAATAAGAATTTTAAAAAGTCCTTGCAGAATGAAATGCTCCTGTCGCTTCACCATGTAGAAGTTGAGTTTGGGAAAAATAAAAAAAAAAAAAAAAAAAAAGGCAACTAAGTCTTTGGACATACATTTATTTTCAGAAAGAATATGTGTGTGTGGCAGACATTGAATTTCACTGATTTGAATCTGGATATGACCAGCAGTGTTGGGTTACAAGATCTGTTTATTATGGTATATCATAGCAGAACAAGTAGAAAATACACTCCAAAATAAAACCATGAATAAACAATGGAAAATGGACTAGGTTTAGATTCCTAAGATATTTCAGTGGCCAGCATTTCAGTGCACCCATTCATCAAGAGCTGAACTCTAGAAAATGCCAGAATCTGCTTTAGTAACTCAGTCTTAGAGTTGTCTTAGCATCTGAGCTTCTCGTGCTGAGCACGGAAGGAATTAGATGAAACTCTGTGCCTAAACCTCTGTTGATGTGACAGATATGATGACATAGGCTGCCTCACCCATGTATCCTGGCTTGCACCCTTGAATTCTATTTAGCAGGTCAAGTCTTGCATGAAGCTGGACTATGAAAAGCTAGGAGAATTTCTTGGGCTATCAGACTACTGCTTTTCAAGACCTCTAAACTACATTGGTGCTGACAGCTTTATTTCAAAATTACACCAGTAGTCTCTAGACATAATGTAACTCATCTCTTGATTTTCCCATGACAGCCATCACAACCAGAGAATATACTCATAATCATAGACTTCTATTTGCTCATTACACTAAAAGCATCATTTTTCCAGTAAGAAAAAATATCTAAATGTAATTTGATTTAATGAAAGATTTTTTCCCCCTAGTAGAAGCTTACCCTCTGACCATTCTCAGCCAATATTTTTTCTTAGATTTCTTCTGCTGGTCCAAAACTGAAAAGAGACAAAAGATATTTTAGATGGAGAGAAAATCCAGTAAGTCTAAATTTATATGTAAATCAGTTACTGATGTTTACATGATACAGTGAAAAAAACATATTTTGAAAATAGGAAAGAAAATTAAAATCACCAAATATCAAGCCCTTAATGTTCTCTCATTGTTGAAAGAGTTAAAATAGAACTATCATTTCTAACTGAGAGGTGGGAAAGAAAATATGAACAAGCATTGCCAAGTACTTTGATTTATTTCCTATTTTCAGGACCAGCTAGGGTTTTTTTCTTGAAATTCCAAAGGTAAATTTCTCATTGCACTCCAGATGGCAGATTTTTTGTCCAATATTCTTCTTCTTCACTTGCACAGAAGTCTTCACAGTTTTTAATGTTTCCAAAGTTAGCATACTGAGATCAAAATTTATCAAGTATTTGTAAAAGGTGACATCCCCCCAAAGCTGAAAACATGGTGTCTGTCCTTTTCCAGTGGCATCAGTTCAATGGTAACAAACTTCAAATTAATCAGAACAAAGAAGAAAAAAATGTATACCATTTTACATACCAAGGTATAAGCACAATTAACTAAGACAATTTGAGCAGCAAAAAGACTAAGACAATTGTCCAGCAGTTGATTTGTGCTTTACCTGCATGACTGAAGTCTCAGGGGCTGAACTTTGAAGGCCAGTCTTTTATTTTTCCTTGTTACCTCGTCCTCTCCCTTTTCAATTCAGCTAGAAAAGTTTATGAGTAGCTCAAAATTTTCTTAATGAAAAAATTGCTTTTATTTTTTTTTTTTGCTTTATGGCATCTCTAAATTATGAACTCTGAATTTCCAGAGTTATAACTGCAATGTTATATCTTGGCATCTGAGTAATATGAACATAGGTATATGCAGACTTCATAAAATTTGGAGTATTTCTATAAGCACATAGATATCTGTATATAAAAGACAGAGATATTTTCTGTTTCATCAAAACTCATCCACCTACCTAGCAAGGATAAAATACCAGTTCTCCACTAATCAGGGACCCAGGCGTTTCATCGTTATGAATATTTACAATATTCCTGTAAATGACTAACTGCTCATTAGACATTGAAAAACCACAATTCCCAAAGATCTAAAATCAGGAAGAATTTATTTTTGTTTGTTTGTTTCCACAGTTCCCAATTCTATTTTCAAGACTAAGTTGATTTCAGTAATAAGGCAGAGAGTACTGAAAAGCTTGGACAGTTTTATCTCATCACCCACAAATAAAGCCCAAGCTCCTTTCAAAGTACTTCACATGGATACACAGTGGCTTTTTCTGCCATACGTTCCCTAGTCCTCAGCAACATCCATAAGCAACAACAGAATGAGGAAATTGTAGCTGTGTACTGATTAAACTTTCCTCTTCCATGGAGGAGATGATACCATATAAAGTTTTTGCACCTGGTTATTTTGCACCTAAAAGTCTGGTCAGTGTAAAAGTAAAGAAAAATAACCTGTAAGGGTGCAGAAGAAAATTCTGAAACTGAGGTGGCATAACATGCACTGTATGTATGATGATTAAAAATAAAAAAGTAAAAAAAAAATAGAAAAGAAAGAAAAATAATTTAAAAACACCATTGACTCTGACAGGATCTACTAACTTTTGAACAAATATTGTAATAATTTTCCAAGACAATTTCCTCTTGGTAGTTTCTGTTGTACATTATTGACTGGAGCCTACATTCTTTCTTTTTCCTTGTTCTTTCTATCTGCTCTGTGGATGCTCAGTCTCTTAGGAGGATAAGATTTCATAATGCATTAACTGGCATTTGAAACAAGCTGAATAACACAGAAGCAGCCAAGAATTGTAGTGAAGCAGAAAGAGAACAGCAGGTGAAATGATTTATATATTGCTTCTATTTATGATTAATATTTTTCTTTCTTTCTTAATTCTGATCAGATAGACTTATTTTCTGTCATAACAGAAAACTAGGAACAAATGTGGGTTTTATATATTTGCTAATCATTCAAGAAGTCATGTGTATTTGCCGTTCAGTTTTTTCCTGTGATTTTGCTAATAAAATAAAAAGGACTTTAGAATTAAAAATAACTGCAGTTACTGACTATTTATGTAAAATCAGAATTAGTTTCACACAGATGTCTGAAAATATGCATATATTTCAAGCAGATAAAAAAAAAAACAAAATTAATTTTTTGTGCCATCTATTTGCTTTGATTTACTACATATTGGCCTGTTTCACTATGACCTGCTAAGATGATCCTTATGAGAAATAAATTATTAACTTCAAGCATTTTCCATACTTTTAGAACAGATTTTACCACTTCAGATTTTCAAGAAGGCTCTGCATAAAACCATGTGCTGCACAGTGCACACATCTATACACATACACACAGAGTCTTGGCAAGACCTAAGCTATGTATTTATCCCAGCAGAGTGATCAGATCTCTTTTGAGGGCCTGAGTTTCACAGACTGTTATTGAGAGTTAAAATGAATCTGAACCATGAGCTCTCTCTCTCTTCCCTGAGGTATGAGTTCCTTTCACAAACTAAAAATTAAACCTGCCCATCCATTTGAGGTCCAGAATGTTTACCTGATTTCTGAGGACTCATGCCTGAGGAAACATCTTTTTGTCAATTAACTTTGACTATCTGGATGCTCACTAGGCAGGATCCTTGACTGTGTGCAACTTCAGATGTCCTAGTGCTGCAGACACAAGGATGATGCAGTGGGAGAGTCTCTGAGACTCTGCTTCCTTCCTACTGAACAGCAATGGTGCTCCAAGGGATACTTGGATCCTGGTGCTAAGAGGGTCATCATTCCTATCCTCATGGCTTGGGCATGAAGGCAGGAGAATTTAAGCTTGAAAAATTTATGTTTTTTGGAGATTAGTCATAAGGAACAGACTCTCAATGACTTTGAGACTTTCTTTTGTTTGTTTTTTGCTTCCGCCCCTTCTAGCCTGTTGATTTAAACAATCATGATAAAACAAAGACCTTGCTTCAACAGAAAGCTGGAGAATTGTGCCCATCCAGAGTATTTGGCTACATGAGGTTTTAAGAACATTTGGGCCCTGATTGTCTCATGTTGGGATGGGCAGAGGATTGAGAGCCCAGGGTTACAATGTCCTGGGTAGGACCTCTGACAAAAGGTGCTTGTTCCCACGAGGAGGTTTGTAATTAACATCGCACTCTGACTGCAAATGGAGACAATAATCTTTCTGGAGAATCATCTGGCTTTTAAACAGTTTCATATTGAAGTTCAGACGTTCACAGAATTTTAACAGCAACCTGAAAAATAATTTAAATAACCAAATATTTGGCCAGTGTTAAAGAGTGAACAGGCTGGCTGATAGGAGAGGACTTTGGCATCAAAGCAGTGGCTGAACATCAGATAATATGGTTGCCTTCCCTAATTACTGCAAGATTATGTCTATTTTGTTTTCTCATTTTCATCACAACATTGTATGCTTTTTTAATCACCATAGGTTTGAGGCAGTGTTGTTTCATGTTTATCAAAGGTCAGAGTAATATGTCTTCTAAAGACCTCTACAGATATTTTTCTTCTGTTAAGTTGTAGTTTTAATGCAATGCAGCATCCACAATTTTCCGCTGAAATTTTTGTCAGCATCTTGGAAATGTAAAAAGATCTCTTGTGGTATTCACAGATATGGTTTTCTCAGTGCTGACTGATTCTCAGAGCAATGTTTTCCTGATATTATCAACTGTTAAAGAAATGTAACCTCAGAGGATGCTTTAGAAGTTTGCTCATAATAGTCATAGAAGGTGATCTGAACTGATTTGTAAAGCAGTAGGAAAAACAGAGGATACAGTATCACTCACAACAAGCTGGCCACTTCAGCATCTTCTTCAGTGTCTAGATAAGGTAGCAGTAAAATATTTATTGTAGTAGATTTTTTAATGTATACTTTATCTCCAAGTAGAATATATAAGAGAAAGGCTGGGAGATTGCTAGGTGACATTCAAACATGATTTTTTAAAGTATCATTTATGACTGGCACCATATTTAGGACTAAAATAAAAAATCTTATCCCAATTCAGAACATATTGCACAGACTCTCAGTCACAATGAACTTGCATTTCTTTCCCACAGGTGGCTGGAGCCATCTATGTCTGCAACAAGAGGCTGATCTCTAAATTTGTCTTCATATTTACAAAATTTGTAAATTTACAAATTTACAAAAATTGTCTTCAGATTTACAAGTCTGAATTTGTGATTCATATGGGTTTAGTGAGGTGGAATGAGCCCTTGTTGTGCTTGAACTCCATTCTTGCTTCTTTTCAGCACCTTGAAATTCCCTGCTTCTCAGAGAAGAAAAGTCTGGTAAGGTAATCTTTGACAGGTGAATAAAAAGAACTCATGGAGAAACTTGATTTGTTTCCCAGTAACTAAAATTATAGTTAAAATTTATCCTCCTGTCATTAGTCAACTGCTGAATGTTTCGCTCAGGTTTGGTGGTTTTGCCTGAAGATAAAAACATCACGTAAGAAGCATGATGCAGTCCAAAGTACTTTCTGAGGAGTGATGTTAGGAAAGAAACATGGTTACCAAACCACAGGAAATAAGTACAAAAGGTTAGCTATTGCCTTAGCTGTTATACAAATCTGTAAAATCTGACTGGTAGAGAACTGATAGAAATGTTATCAAAATGCAAGAGGGAAAAAGGAAGAAGTTTACATTGTTATTATATTATATTTCAATATAAAAATTATAAGGAATTAATCATACAAAATACAGTTTTATTAAAAGGAGATAAGGTGTTTCCTTAGTCCCTTATCAACCATTCCCATCAAATGATTCTTTTAGTTTCTCAAAACATTTGGTCCAGTTGCAACTCATTTTCCCTATACCAATCTGTGTGCAAACAGCTTCTTGCACCACAATCTGCCAGATTCAATCAGATTTTAATATATGTCTAAAGCATACATGAAAATAAATGGGAACATTATTAAATTGCTTTTGTTTCAGCATTCCCTGTTATTTCCATTATTTCCAGTGGTGATAACTTGGATGCTATTTATTCCCAGATCCTTGGAAGCCTTTGATATTATTCTGTCTTGCAACCCTTCATCCTCCGTGGCATGGTGCCCAGCAGTGTTTTTAACCCTTGAATCAAACATTTAGCTTTTCATTAGTGGGGAGAACACTCTAGCAATAGACCACCTGGGCAGGAATCATCTAAACCATCTTGCAATGAAATCACCAGGACAGATAGGAAAGAAAGCAGTGCAGGTGTGCTAGAGCCCTGATGCCTGTGGAGCATGCAGAACCTTTCCTCCTTGTTTCCAAATTCTCCTGTTTACTCATTAACTGCAGATCAGAAGGGAGGGACAGATACCACTCTTATCATGTCATTAATTCAGACAAACTAAAAGTGGATCTGAACTTTTTTCTTTTTCATCTGCAAGAGAGATTTTGATTGAAAGTGAGTCATCTCATGCTTAACAATCAAAGTAAAGCATAAATGCATTTCTATGACAACTTTCAATGCAATACCAGGGTGATTCTTCTGCCGTGTCTAGTTGCTGAGTCCTTGGAGGATTAACACACTGTATCTGAAGAATATATTTCATTAGCATATGATAAGCAGCTCATGTGTTAAGCTTGCAGACTGATACTTTGTCTTTCTTTCCTTCCCCTTTTTCACCTCTGCTGAGATATCCATACTGAGAAACGGTTCTTTTGCCATTGATGTGCTAATGCAACTCTAGATATAATTTTTAAGTAGCACTGTATAGGACTAGAACGATTGTAACTGAGAAACCAGAGGAATTTCTTTTTATTGCTTTGGCCTTGCCAGCTGTCCTGGTTAATTTTTGCAGTGGCTGTGTGGAGATGGGGCCAGGAGCCATGGCCAAGACCCAAATTGTATTGATACCATCTTGCATCATTGTCAGGACTGGGGGGAAAGGGTTAGGGTTCTCTTTTCTGGGAAAGAACAGTGTTCTTTTCTGGTCCTGAGAAAGCATGGTGGGCAGAGGGTGGATTCATCATTGGTTTTCACTGTCCCAGGCATGGTGAGCATTTTGCATGTAAATCACCCTCTCTGGTGACACTTTGTCATTGGTATTGTTGCTATTTGTTTTCTTACCTCATTGCTGTTTCCAGTAAATTGTTCTTATCTCAGTCCATGATCTCTGCCTTTTATCTCCCTCTGGAGGGGGGCAGGGGAGCAGCTCTGGTTTTCTTTTTAGTGGGAGTACTAAATTGGGGAATACTCAAGACAACACCGTACCACCAAGATCATCTATGCCAAATTTTCCACCTGCATTTTTTGAGATCTAGGCCACTTAAAAGTTGGTAGTTTGCTTTTATCAGGTGTCTGTCACTGATTCTTAGGAAGAAATTAGATTTCAATAAACCAGATTGTGCAGACACTTTGATTATCTGTGAAAGTGCTAGATGCCTTCTTCTAGTCTAGTGAAGAAATAATATCTATTAGGAACTCAAAGGGAACGCACAAACCCAAATTTTTTGACTTTGTAAATACATTATAAATTCTCCCTAAGTTTATTACCTTAAAATATGAAACTTCTTTCCAAATAACTGGTTCCTGTAAAATAGGTAAAAGTAGTTCACTGAAGAATATAAATAACCTAAATCTCAGCATATTAACCACTTGCAAGGGTTGTGAATCTATCTCTTTAAGAGGAGCAATCCTCAGAATCTACTGGTCATGTCTGTGTGTCTGGCATTTTCATCCTGTTTGTGTGATAGAATATTTTCTGGAGCTTCTTGCTTCAATGAACTTTCTCACCTGCAAAATTATTTGCTATTGTACTTACAGGACTTTAAAAGGGATTTTCCAGAAAAAGTGAATCCAAATTATATTTCTCTTAGTAAAAAAGCAGGACAAAAGCTTTTCCCTGGCATATGTTCACTCACCTGAGATGCCTTAGCCCCCAGCACTGCATGTTGAATCTGAGCTGGTTACTCATTAAAAGTCTTTAACACATACTTGTTCCCTATCGAGCACTGTCTCTGATCCTACTAAATCTCTTGGACCAAAACCATGCCAGGGAGCATGGGAACAGTTAAACAAGGTGCAGGTGCCAGACCTCAGCCTGGTTCATTCATGCTTAGTTTGCTAGCATAGGCACAGTCTGTACCTTTATTTGACTTGGTTTTATTACACGTTTTACCAAATAGCAACAGGGAATGCTGTTCTTTTTTCTCTTAAATCTAATTTGCATTAGATTTTAATTTTAAGTTTCCTCAGAAGCTTCGCATTTTATATACAAAGAAAAGTTTTTCCAATAATATTAGAAATACATTTATTTTTCTGTGTTCCTCAGCTATGCTATACTGAGGTTAGTAATGATAATATCAGGAGCAGTTATAATGAAGCAATTACTATGGTGCTTCAAAAAGAATTTGCTTTTGATAAAATGGATTAGTTCTCACATAGACGTGAGAAGTGTAATTAATACAGATAAATTCAACCTATCATTGATATTTTATCTTTAACTCTGACAGATTTATATAGGATATAAGTACAGTTGTGCATATAAGTGCATATAATATAATTGCACTTGCAATAATGTGAAAACAAGAGTTGTGCAGCAGAGAATTAAAGAATAGAAGTTGCTCAAGAGGAACACAGTGAAATTAAAAGAGAAGGTCATTTCAAATGCTAAAATAATTGAATTTCAGATAGCTTTGTTGAAGTCTGGATGAGGGTAGAGGACAATAAAGGGATCATTGCTGCATTTCCCTTTCTAGAAAAAAAAACAAAAACGAGCATTGCATTTAGTTTTCCTAGCACAGTTGAAGGGGTAGAATCTATGATATTCTGACCCTCTAAAAAGAGAAATTTCTAAAGGCTTTAATTTTTTTTTTTCTGTATTTTTCCTTTTTTTCCTTTGGACAATGAACATTGCGAAAAGCTATTTTATAGGTTAGAGTCTCCAGTCACCATGACAACATCTATACTGTGGGACTCAGGAATTCTCCCACTTTCTGGTACCTTGTGTCTCAGCTGTATTTTATTCTTTTGCCAAGGTGAAAAATGGGCACATATCTGCCCAAGGCCAGAGATTACTTGGCTTCAGAATAGAGAAAACCCAGACATATGTGCCAAAAAGCAGGTAAGTCTGAAAGGCACATCACTGCAGGCCAGCTCTCCTGATGTACACACAAACCTCCTCATAGAAGGACAGAAATATTCCAAAGAAAGATAATTATGCTGGTGTCATTCTGGTAAAAATAAATCAAAGTCAATGCTATTGTTCATATTTTATTTTATTGTAAACAAAATTGTAAGTAGAATTCCCAGTATCTCATAGTTCACAAGTGTCTTTTGTCCATTAAATATTGCAGTTTACACAAACACAATAAGTCATCTAATTTTCATCTCCAAAGACAACCAAATAGTTGTGTTTTTAGACACAAACACAACATTTAGATTTTTTTTTTTTTGCTGAAGACAAAAGAATACCTACATTCTTACCATGTTTACAGGAAGGTTTTGGTTTTCAAAAAAATAAATTCAGCAGAAGGTTTTACATACTACAATCAGCTTTAGCTTTTATTCTGCCACTCTCACAATACGATTTCCAAATGGGTACTTCAGAATATGTTAAAGTGGCATTTGTATAGCACTTTAACATTCTTGTTAGGAGAAGAAACCAAAGAATGTGAAAGAAGCAAGTTTTCCACTCATTCAGAACTCCTATTTTGCACAGCTGACTGCTCACTTCATTTTTCCTGCACAAGGATGAGACCTAGATTCCTACACAAACTCTACTGGTGCCAATGGAGCACCAAGAAACATTGTCTGAACAAATCACTGAAGGTGCAAGGTCAGAGGCCCTGTGTATAATTTTCAGAAAGTTTCTGTCTTGGAATATGTATATCATCCATTCACACAACACTACTTCTCATAAAAGGTTAATCCTTTCATAAATGTCTGAGTAGTTTTTTAGGTAAACTTGTCCCTTTCTAATTTACTTTGCTTTTACTTTTTCTGTTGCATCTCCACAGATAACAGTTGGTTTTTTTTTCCTGCTGTTTCCTTTCCAAGATATTTTAATGTTTATTTCTGGCTTTGTTTTTCTTGGTAATTTGGGTTTTTAGAAGGTTATTTCAATAATTCTAGAACAATTGGAAAGCATTTGCAATTCATGAAATGGTCAAGCAACACATCATCACAGATTGCAAGTTTTCTCCAAAATGATAAAATGCTCTCCTAAACTGCATTCAGTCAAGAAGAAGTGAAACTTTTTCTCTAAGTCCTGGACATCTTTTCAAGCTTCTTGCTATATATATATTGATCCCTGATGCATTCTAAGTGGTCAGGTAGACAGACAGACAGACAGATGCATTGCAGTGTTTTCCATTCTGTGTTCTTTTGTGAATCTATTAATGTCATATAAGAAGATCATAAATTTGGGGGAAAAATTTAATTTATTACTTAAATGAGTGACTGAAGTAACACTGTGGAGAGTGACGGATGCACTCGCAATTCTAGTTGTCTCTCTGTGTACAACTCTGGCTGCAGGTAGGCTCTCCTGGCACAATGAAACATTTTGGTTTAAGAAGCTAGATCTGCAGTCAAAGAGAGATTAACCCAGATGTACAGGCAGGTGCTCTGGAGAGCTTGAGTCATGATTTACAGCCCTTATTGAAAAGCTTATGGGTACAGACATTTTCCATTACCTCAATGAAAACTGAGCGTGGAACTAACAGAACTCAAGAGATATGGCAGTCCTCAGACCTGTGGAGCTACCAGCAACAGATGAAGGGAACACACTCGAAATAAATGAAACAACTAATTGTAGGGCAGAAAGCAGTGCAGCTCTTGGGTAAGATATGCAGGACAGTATGGTATGGGTACAAGGAGAGGTGCTTGAAGTAGAGTAAAAAGCAACTCCAGCAGTTAGTTTAATAAGTATCTACTGTCTATCTTATCAAAGGGAGCTATTTCCAGAGCTTATTAAAGATTTAAACGTCACTTCTTCTCACAAGGCTTGGGTCCCTAAGGACACAGACACACATTTATGTGTGTTTAGTTCTAGGGGCTATATGAAAATCACAAAGGTCTCTTCAGCACTTTAATGAAGCCCTCGACAGATTAATGATTTTGCAGAGGATTCAAGGCTAGATGAATAATCCAAATTGTAAATATTTATTTTTATATAATATTTATATAATTTTATTTATTTATTTATTTATTTTTATTTCTTTTTATATACTATATATACTTTTATATAATATTATTTTATTTTTATATAATATATAAATATTATTCCATTATTATTATGGAAACTTTTTCTAGAAACTCGTAATTTGTTGAATGATTTCACTTTTCTCTAATTCATGTAGGTCTGAAGTTGCAGTTCTTAGGCAAGGGAGTCTCTCAAATGTAAAGTTTGTAGGAGTTTTGTCTGTCTAGCTTCTGTCTTTCTATAAAAAATAATATTGACTGGGGCATCAAATTTGCTTGTTGTGGAGTTAACACACCTCCCTTGACAAGGCATCTTTGTCTTCAGCTCAGATGAAGATCAGAGGGCATATCAGAGGGCAGATCAGAGGGCATGGGCTTAGAAAGGACTGGAGTGTCCACTCCAGCTTTTATTGTAACCAGAATTTAAGGTCTTCAGCTTTTTGTCCTGGATATATTTTATCACTAGCATTAATACCTTGAACTTTAAATGTCTTACTATTTTTGTGTATGCCTGAACAGCATCCTAAGCATGCACTTTTCCACATCTTTTTCTTTCTTGCTATTTATAGCATAACTGTGCTGAGTGATCTCAGTCACAGAAAAGACTGAAATTTCTTCTTTTGCACATTAAATATGTCTCTGACATACAGCCATTACAGCCTACAGGCAACTCTCCTTCCTATTTCTAAATGGTGCCCTGCCTGTGAGTTATGACACCATTTAGTTAAACTCTTTATATACCTGTAATGGAAGCACAATCCTTTATGTAACTTACACTGTTTATACAGAACATAAAATAACAAGTGAAGGAGAATTTATATTTGAAAGGTGTGTTCTTAATCTAATAACTGGGAAGGTTTGGGCTGTTGCTCTGTGCACTGTCTGGTCAGCAAAGAAGGCAGTGTTGGCCCCACCTGGGTTTTTTCCAGGCATGGTAGCTCAGGGAAATTACAAAGCAAACCCAGGATGCATATAATATTTTACTATTATTTGGTTGCCATATGACTTGGGGTAGAAAAACAGTGCACCAGCTACTTTATTTTTTTTAAAATCTATTTGCCTTATACTTAAGCAGAAGTGGGCTAACTGGGAGCACAGTGAGAAGGACAGTGACAAGGGTGACAGGCACAGAAGCAGGAGAAGGGGAGAAGGGCAAAACCACAGGGATTGCTATGAAGTGTCTATGGAGGGAGAAGTAGCAGGAGGAATGAAGAGCTTGCTAGCATGAGGGAACTTAGACTGCAACCAGCAATATAATGACACATCAGTATTCTCTGTCCTTGTTGCTGAACCTGCTGGCACCACTTTCAGCTTCTGCTGTTTGAACATGTATCATCAAAACCCAGAGGAAAAAACCCCAGGATTTCAACCAAAATGATTATTTTTTTTCAGATCCCTTACTGTTTTTTGAAGAAAACATTGGACAGTCACTGGGAGTCTCCCTGCTGTTAGCTCCCATGTCTTTGGGCCACCCTCATGGCTTCCTACGCCCTTGCTCTTCCATGGACCACACAGTTAGTTAACGGGAAGGAGAGGCTAAAAAACTCTGCCTGTGGAGTTTGGTTCTTCCACAGTGCACTCATCCCTCATTGGGACAGTAAAAGTAACAACTCTGACAGTTCTTGAAATCTGGTGGTTGAGAAAAATAAAAGACCCGACTGTCTAGATTTTTAACATGAATTATGATGTTAAAAATGTTGTCCATAGGTCACAACATCATGCTTTCTTTTGGTCAGAAACAGAAAAGTTAATAGCTCCTTCAAAGTGGGAGATTGGTGTTAGGACTGCTGAACTACTGTCCACAAATTGCTCTGTTTTAATTCATCATCAATGATGAACAAAAGCCAAAAGCCAACAGCAACCAACCTTTTCAGCATATATTGAGGATAGGTGTTTTTTAACCTTTAGTTGCATATCTGTATAGTGAATATTAAAGCTGAGGTGTGTATTGAAACTGCTCTGTTTCAGGCACTTGTGTGCAGAAGGCATTTTTCTGCCTGTAAAAAAAATTAAAAGGATCAAGCCCTGCATCTTTTAAGAGATTATGCACAGTACCACTGGCAAATGTAGCCATTGACCCAGGCAGAGCAGGTAGAGCACCCATTTTTTAGCACATTTCTAATGCAAAAATATAGAGCCATATCATGCAATTGTGTCAGAACACAAACCTCCAGCAGCCACCTTGACCATGGTTGTCCCAAGGTTCTAAACACTTCAAAGAGTGAACAGTATTAATTCTCTTGTCTGGATGTATATCCACAATTATTATATCCAAATTTTTTTAGTATCTAACTGTTTTAAGTAAGACTATAAAAGATGTCTTTCAGCTCATTTACTTTAGTGGAATTACTCTAATGTTGTTGAATGTTTAGTCAAATCAGGACCTACATAAGCAGCTATACAGTCCATAAGACTTGGAAATATATTGTCAGAAGTAGAACTTGCCATAATGCTGCAGCAGTCCCTAATGAAATGCATCTCCTTCACAGATGTGGCAGCTGCAGCCAATGGGCCTGCTGTTGTGTTTAAAACCCTATAAATACTTCCAGGAGACTGAAAAGCAAAGAAAGGAAAAAAAAACCGGCTTGGAAAACTAAAGATCATGTAAATTTTTATTCACAGAGACAGATGATCCTATGAAAAATTAAAATTGTATATTGGGTTTGCATTGACAGGTTTTGATAGCAGGGGGGATACAGGGGTGGCTTCTGCCAAAGAAGCTGCCAAAATATTTCTCCATGTCCAACAGAGCCAGTGACACATTTCTCCAGGACGGACCCACATCTGGCCAAGGCTGAGCCCATCAGCAACTGTAGTAGCACCTCTGGGATAACAGATCTAGGAAGGAAGAGAAAAAACTCTGCACAACTTCAGTCAAAGACAGCAGTGATAATACGTGAGCAACAGCCCTGAAGACACCAAAGTCAGTGGAGAAGGAGGGGGAGGAGGTGTTCCAGGCACTAGAGCAGCCCATGGAGGGCCATGATGGGGCAGAGACCCACCTGCAGCCCCTGGAGGAACCCACACCAGAGCAGGGGGATGCAGCCAGAGGAGGATGTGATCCCATGGGAAGACCATGCTGGAGGAGACTCCTGGCAGACTTGTGGCACTGTGGAGAGAAAAACTGATCCTGAAGCAGATTTGCTGGCAGGACTTGTGACCCAGTGGGGACCTGTGGGATGGACCCAGGTTGTAAGTTCAGAAGGACTGTCTCCCAAGGAAATGACCCCACTCTGGAGCAGGTGAAGAGTGGGAGCAGCGCTCCCTGATAGGAGTCAGGAGCAGTTAGGAAGCAGGGAAATTTGGAGTACTGTTGAGTCTAGGAAGAAGGGATGGGTGGGGTGGAAGGTGCTTTAAATGTTTGGTTTTGTTTCTCATATACCCCACTTTGATTAGGTTGGTTGTAAATTCAAACTTATTTCCCCAAGCTGAGTTTGTTTTGCCTATGACAGAAACTGATGAGTGATCTCTTCCTGCCCTTATCTCATCAACCCATGACCTTTTTGTTGTATTTAATCTCCTCTGCCCACCTGAAGAGGGAGGGATAGAGAAGCTTTGGTGGGAACCTGGAATCCAGCCAGGATAGACCCACCACAGATGTGCACAGTTTTCTACCTTAATATTTAACATGTACACATTTACGTTTTTGTAAATTTATCATATATATATGTCTACAAATTCTATGGTCAGATTTAGATTTAACTGCTATTATAAGATAAATTGTCAACTATCAGGTAAACAGCCTACTTCCACCCTGTATGGGTGGAGCTCAGAGCTCTCCTACATACTTATTTTTTCCTAATCATAGTATGAAAGCAATCAGAAGAAATACAATCTTTCAGGAGCTGAGACTTGGGTGAAAATTGGCCAGTAATAATAATCATGCTTTTTACCTGTAATGATGATACATTTCCTCAGGACTGGAACATAGTGACATTATGGTATTATAGAAAATTGTTCTAGAAAGTCATGTTTTAAACTCTGTATGGATTAACTGCAGGTTTAAGTTACTGTTGCTGACATTGGAGAATTTAGGATGAAAATACTGCTGGTTTAAAACCTGAGAGAAACAAAGGATATGTTATACCTAAACGGACTAATTTTCACCTAATAAAAGAAATGTGTAAGTACTCACTTCACTGAATTTAAATTTTATTTGCACTTCAGTGGCTTTGAACTCCCTGTGGAGCAACACATCTGGGAAGCGTCTTGCATAGAAGGTTAGACAAATGAAGAGGCTTTAATGTTTTATGGCAGTCATGTTAAGGAAAACACTTTCATTAGCTCTACAGACAGATTATACATTTCAGGGCTGTTTTGTTTTATATTTTGCAGTATCATAGTTCAGGACTTCCTCTGAGAAAAGTTCTGAAAATGCAGATTAAATGCCTCAGATGAAACAGTACAAATGAGAACAATTTGTATTAGTGGAGAAGATTACAAGTATGTCCTCAGGTAAAATGCCTTGTGAATTTCTATTTCCCACGGAATTCCTTTCACTGTTCCAGGATAATATTGCTCCATTTGCATTACGGTATGTGCTGTATGTGGAAAGTATGAAATAGGAGTTCTTTCCACCTGCACCACAAACTAGACATTTTGCTGCTCCTGTTCCTTACAGCATGAGCCTCCTTACCCCTTCTTTTTATAAATTCAATTTGAGGTGACACAAAAAATTCCATTAATTCCATTACATTATTATTAAATACATACATTATTATTATGTTACATTAGCCTTTAGTAAAGTTGATCTCTCAAGTAATCCCTCTTGCAAAAGTGTATTTTCCACCATTTTAATCTTCTGTTTATTTAGAAAACCAGACATTTTGAACAGCCACTGCATATTCTTGAGTCTTGCTGTTCTAGATATGTGGATAAGAGAGTTAACTTGCATGGCTGTTTAAAACTGCTTAGGAATTTCTTCAAAAGACAGCAATGTGGCATGCTCAAGCATAGAGGTTTGGAGGTTTACAGCAACAGACAGCACTTAAGGCAAAGATTAACAAAGGTCAGAGGAAAATGACCATAAGGCTGTCATCGAGTTGCAGAAGACATGAGCACGGGATTCAGATCCTGATCATGGTATTGAAATATAGATGTCTGAATGTATGTAGATCTTTATGCTCCCATTAGTCCGTGAAGCTCTACTCAGCACAGGCAGGTGTTAGCCAGGCATGCAGTCACCAGGTGACAGCTTCAGAGTGAGTTGAATCACTATTAAGCACTTAAAAAAGTTACCTGATTCCTCCAGAATTTTCTTTTATTTTGTAAGGCTTTAAGAGTCTGTTATGTACAGGTCACAAGCTGACATGGGAAAGCTCCATCTGTATTAGAAAACTGAAATTCCTTGATTTCTCTCGGATAAGGAGGTATGAAATCACCTTATTTGTCCTGTACTGAGCAATCGTACCCTGCCAAATACAATGGATACATCTAGACTTATATTGTGAGTGTGTTTGCTAGGTGACAAACTATGCCCAGGAATTACTTGTGAAGCTGTTAATTAGATTAAGCCAAAACTGTACCAGGACAACTGAGTAAGTACAGACTTCAGATCCAGTGATGGGAAACACTCCCTGGTGCTTTTTAATTTCCTAGCATGAGCAGGCCTTCTAAGACTGAGCATTCAGAAAGGCACTAATTTCCAATCTGAACCTTCCTCCTGTCTGTTTCAGGAACCGATGACCATCCTGCAATACGGTTATCACAGCTTTTGTCCTTTCCGTGCATTCAGTGGTCTTCTCTGGCCCATGTTTCTCAGTGAGCAGAAAATAAATCAGCCTTTGAATGTCAGCAAATATGTAGTGCAAACAAAGTTTTTGGTTGCATCTCCAGCTGACTGGGAACAGTTGAACCCACTGAGGCTGAAGGTTAATGTCTATATGGCTGCTCATTAGTCATGGTCTGCAAAGTAAGTAAGGCATCTGGCCATGAATCTGTTACTGGACTCTGACCAAAGGCCTCCTAGGGTAACACAGATGTTTTTTGTCCTCTGTAATCAAACCAGGCTATAGACAAGACTCGCCACATCACCTCCTTGTCAGAGGCAAAGGAAAGGTTGTGGGAGCCAAGTTTGAGACCTTTGATTTCCCTTCTCCATTGTTCACCCCCCAAAGGTTTTAAAACTATAGAGGTGGAAAGCCAACAAGGCACTGAGAATCAATTTGGCCATAAACATATTCCAAAACCTACAAATAGTTTTAGAAGATGGGAATTCTTATTTAAATAAAAATCATCTAAAGCACAATTTAAAATATTGCTTTCTTAGCTTAAAATCATCCTCATCATGCCAAAACTGCAGTAACAGTTGAGCTATGTACTGGGGTTATTTGTCAATCTGATTTTCCTCAAGCTCATCACAATCCCACAAGTAGAGAACTGCAGGAACTTTGTTCACTTTGTGAGAACCTAACCTTCATAGCACAAATGCAAATTGCATTTGCTTTACCTGCATTCAGTTGTTCCCAAGCTTTGTTGCACCTCAAGCAACAAACCTATTTATGCACACTATAAATGCCATAAATCCTTGGGACATGCATGCTAAGAGAATGAAATGTTTTTTAAATTGTGGAGCTTATTTCCAAAAGGTTCTGTAACTGTCAAAACTCAATGTATCCAAAAAAGATAAAATATAATCTCGACACATAGCCATTGATGGATAGTAAACTTGATGCTCTAGATAAAGTTCTGGCTCATAAGGTTCTGAACCAGATTTAGTATCTGGATTTTAGTACATGTGCCAGCGAAAAGGTCATTCTGGTGTTTTGGTGCTTCCAGCAAAAACTACTGGCCTCTGTTGAAGTCAGTCTTTAGACTGGTAATATATGATCACACTTACCTTTTTCCCTAAGCAAAATAGTATTGCCTTTATCCACAGATCTCCTTCTCCTCACATTTGTAACAGTTCAGTAGTCCCACTAGCCTATAACAAAATTTTATTAAATCAGTATATATTTGTATATTGCAATATATCACAACATATTTATTCATAGTATAGAGAAAAGAGGAAAAAATTATTTAGAATATTTCTGAGTCACATCTGAGCAAGTTGTTTAACTTGAAACACACTAAGTAGCAGCTTTTTAAAAACAGTTTTGATGACTTGAAAGCTCAGGAAGTTAAACTGTTCAGCTCACTCCACATGGGAGCAAAGCTTCCACGGTGTACCTCAAAGTTGTGCACACACCATTTGCTCTTGTTGCCATCATCCAAATGAATGTTTCTAAAGCACAGCATGTTCTAGGAATAACAGCAACTGCTTTTGGGGGAGCTCCTCCAAGGTGTCTGTGTGAGCTATACATGATCTCTCTGCTAGAGCCCTGAGGAAGAGCTGGTAATTTCTGTATTTTTGTAGCCTTCTAGAAAGGCTAATCAAATGTCCATTTTTCAAAAAAATATATCCATACTTCTTTAAAACATCACTCACGGTCTTTGTTGTAATTTCATATAATGTGATCAGCTGGAGACTTCAAGAGCTCTTCTGTCACCAGTTCAACCCCAGGGTTATGTTATTCCACTGCTGATTATGAAAAGCCAAAACAAATATGTAAACTGAACAGCTTTTGTCATTGATTTCATTATTGTAATCCTTATTCCAGTTGCTCTGGTAAAATAATGAATCATCACCAATTTACTGTAAAATAATATGTTCTTTCAGTACCAGTATGATTTTCATGGCAAGAGCCCTATTCATTCTGAATTGTGAGTATAATCTTCTGCACACTTTGATGATTGCACACTTTTTCAGAAGGTTTTATGTTGAATCTTGGCAGCAGTAGTAATGAAGAAAGGCTAGAGATGTTTTCAAACCCCAGATTTTTATAGTATGTTTGTGACTGATTCCACTCTGTTTTTGTGGGGTAGATGTATGGATTTACGCTCTGCTGCTTCTGTCATCAGTGGGGAAGTGGGAGATTGCAATCGCTGGTGAGACCTCTCGTAGATGGGAGTGTCATATGTAAAAGTCACACATGCATGTTTTGTACAGCTTGCATAATTTAACTCAATATAAACCAATGTATAAGAAAATATCACTGCTTTATGTGTAAAGTCCAAATCTTTTTAGATTACTTCCTCCTTTTCTGCTGTGTGATCAACTCTAAAATATATTTGAGATATTTAGGTATTTAAGGCATAGTAACTCTAAGGAGCCATAAGAACGTAGTAGGCAGAAGTCACTGCTGAGAGAGAGAAACTGGGTTGATAAAGCCCTTGGAATAGTTTGAAAATGCAATTTTTGCCTCTGTTGTTCACTGTTTACAGTAACAACAAAAGTGTTTACAACACTTTTCACCTGTTTTGAAACTTGAGGTGAAATAGATCTGCATATCACTGCAGTCACCTACATCTAAATGGTCAGAAAAACTGGTGCTATTCAGGTACTTTTTATTTATTTTTTGATCTCTACTATAAAATCCCATTAATTAAGTCTTACAAATCATACAAACTTTTTCTAAATTATAAGGAGAAATAAGAGTGACTAGGTCAGATGTAGTTGTCTAAAACTTTCACCCTTCACCCTTACATTCCACCATACTTTTGAACTATGCAATCATATTCAACAGCCCTTTGAAAATTTAATCAGACAAATATTATGAAAAAAACCCATAATGGGGAGATAAAGGACCAGAACAAGTTTAGAAGGAAAGTCACTAACATGAATGAAAAGGAAAGGTTAAACTAAGTGTCCTGAGCAATGAATCTGCTGACAATCCCACCACTCTTAAATGGGGCTGTGAGATACCCTGTTCAAATCAAGATATCCAGAACAACTGAGGGCTAGGCACTGCAGTAAGTGCAAATTAAAGAATGTGAGAAGCTGTTCCACCTAACATCCAATTTCAAAAACACAAGGTTAACACTGGGTTGATCGAGCACTTGAATTTTCATTTCACAGGGACATGGTGATTTTTCAGTGGTGTGGAATGGAGATATGTACAATAATTAAGAACATACTCCAGTCATATATAGAACTTTAGAGAAGAAATTTGTACAAAGCTTTTCAGTAGTATTTTATCACCTGACATAGGATATTATATAGTAATCATGATTTTTGGTCCTCAACCTTCAAAACAATTATAACACAAAACTTGGGCAAGTGCATTTAAATTCTAAAATGTCTATAGCTAGAAAATCTGCTGAGCAGAATAGAAAAGAATCTGCAGTTTAGGTACAGCTAGCTCAGTTCTCTTACTGACATTGGGTCATTCTGACCATGGAAATATTGACACTACACAGAAAACACTATGAATGCACAGATCATAACAAATTACAACACACACACAAATGTGCCGTCCTATGAATGCATGGATTACAGGAGAAGTCTTGGTCTACAGGAATGTACTGTAACTCTTTCATGAGCTTCATTTCCTCCCATGGAGGAAAACAACATTATTGTAGCATCTACTTGCAGTGCGCCCCAGTTGCATACAGTCCCTAGTATGTATCTAGTAGTAAATGTATTAGCAAGAAATATTGTTTAGATTGCTTACAATAATTTTCTCTCATTTCATTCAACTTTGTTCCAACACAGGAAAGGAGCAGTCTACAGTTCTAATTTGTCAAGTTTGTGCATGGTTATGTGGGAAAATCCTGTTTTTGTGGAAAACTATGTCTGTAGAATCCTATGGCTATTTAGGGAAAAATGGGCCCTGGATTGTCACCCAAAGGTTTAGATTAAATGCAAGACAGAAGTTAGCTGGCTCAGATTTTGTAGATGTATCAAGGCCCCTGCCTAAATAGATTTACCAGAACACGAGATCAATCCTTGGAGGCATACCTGCATTGATGCTGAAATCTAAGACCCCTGATATTTTCTATTCTGAAATACACTATGCCCATACACCCCATTTTAACCATTTAAACCAGGTGAAAGTCCCTAGTCAGCAAACTACAAGGGTTAGACACTGTAACATAGAGCAGAGTGATACCCAAGGACTTTTACTATCCTTAACTACATCTGAGTTACCATTCCTGAGACTAGCAGGGAATGCCAAAATCTTGAGACAAAACAAAAAACCATCAAATATATTTCCTGTTTGTTTGATTTTTCCCCCTCCAGCTGCTATTGTCCTTTTGAGATCCAAGCCATATCCACTCTTC
Organism: Pseudopodoces humilis; assembly: GCF_049639895.1. Taxonomy (NCBI): domain Eukaryota; kingdom Metazoa; phylum Chordata; class Aves; order Passeriformes; family Paridae; genus Pseudopodoces; species Pseudopodoces humilis. The sequence continues at coordinate 81,315,839 of NC_142202.1, read as the reverse complement.
ATCAAATATTCAAAGTCATATTAAACTATCACTATATTTAACAGGCTCTGAAACTATTTGTATGCAGAATAACATAGTGAAGTATGAAGTAGCTGCACTAATTTCCCACAGTTCCTATCCTGCTGACCTTTTTGTTGCCTGGAGAAGAAGCCCAGAAAAAGCTTCTTGTATTAGCTCTTATTTGAATCCAGAAGAAAAAAAAAAATCGTGTTTTGTATTACTTGTTCTGTATCATTAAGATAATTAGATAAAAAAATCCCACCAGAGGATTACGAAACAGCACTTCTGTACTGAAGAATAAGGAACTATAAAAATTATTTGCATACTTCTTTACAGATATAGATGCTGTTTTTCAAATTTTCTCTCCCACACAAGCTGTAGCCACAGAACCTATGAATTAAAACTTGTGAAAGGCTGGGACATGTCCAGAGAGGACATCTGAACCCAGGAGCTTAGAAGTCTTCATTAAACTCATAATTCATACTTGTCAAAGGCTGCACCCAGTGTGCACATGAGCCCAAGTGGTTGAACCCCACGATATAAAGAAAATTGAGGTTTTCCATTTGGAGGCTTCCTGAAGCTCCTATAAGGAAGTGCAGATGGTCAGGGAGAGAAAAGCCACCTCTAGGTTGTGGAAGAGGTGGGGAGGTATGTGAAGTCAGGCATGGAAGGAGTAGCAGAGGGTCCCTAACACCTGTGAAAAACTCAGGTGAGCTGAGGCTGCTGCTCTGTTTCTCTCTTGTTTTCTCCTAGAATCTGACTTTGGGATACATATGCCAACTAGATGGCAGTGCCTATAAAAGTCACAGTAACATAATAATTTATGTTAGAAGAGATCTCTGGAAATCACCTGATCCAAACCCCATTCAAAGCAAGGCCAACTTCCAAGTTAGGCACAGATGCAGTGGTGAACCAGGCTGCTCATAGACAAATCCAGATCACTTTTTTGGGGATTCTTCAGTCCATCCTCACAACTAATTCTGCAGACAACACTAGAAGCTCAGCTGCCTCCTCGACTCTGGCCCTTGAAGCTGAGTGGCTTTCTAATACACACACCTCTTTCTACTTCATTCTTCAGAGCTGCCTAAGCTTCTGCTAATTGGTGATGTTGTTTCAGAGCTGAATATTCTCTGTGATCACTGCCCAACCCTTCACATAATAGAATCATAGAATGGTTTGTGTTGGAAAGGGCATTGAAGATCACCTTGTTCCAACCCCTTTGTCATGGGCAGGGACATCTTCCACTAAACCAGGTTGTTCAAAACCCCATCCAACCCAGCCTTGACCAGTCCCAGGAATGGGGCATCCACAGCTTTTGGACATCCTGTTTCAGTACCTCACCACCCTCACAGTATAGAATTTCTTTGTTATAGCTAACATAAAACCAACCTCTTTCAATCTGGACCTATTGCCCTTTGTCCTACCCCTGCATGGCCTTGGTGAAAAATACTGTCATCCTCTAGGTAAAAAATAAAGTAGAATAAAACCTGTGCATTGCTTATATCAGTTCTGAAAATTTCAGAGAAACAGAAGGTGCAAGTTTTAAAACAGACATGTTTGAGGGAACACTGCCTGATTCCTACAAATACTTGATTAGTACTTCTATATTACTGCCTAATTATTCTAATTAACATCTTCACTTGTAATAAAAATTATATTCTGAGGAATAGCAGTTTTTCAATAGACATTATAAAACTGAGCTGACAGCTAAAGGTAAGTAGTTGTTGTGCCATGGGGAAAACACATTTATTTTAATGCACTGGGACTAGGATGAGACCAGGCTGAAATTTTTTATGATTTATATATAATTATTTATTTATTTGAATGAAAATATTGAAAAAATTAGGTTACCATAGTACATGATAAACAGGGAAGATAGAGTCTTTGCTTGTGTCTGAATACATACATGATGCTAAAGGAGACCTTTGTTTGAGATGTTTTTCTAGTTTCCAAAATAAGAGAAGTCTTCTAACCCAATAAAAACCATTCCGTAATAAACAGGTTAAATATTGCTTTTTTACTGCTGTATTACAGTAAAAATATTGGGGTTTTTTTCATTTATTTTTAAAAATAAGTATTTGAAACTAGAGACCTAATAATCTCCCTAGACTGAATATATTTACTGAATTAGTAGCCTGAACACTTCCAGGCTGAAGTCCACTCATCATTTACTCAATACAGAATTCAACTCCTCTGACCCAGATGTCAAAAAGAGAAATCAATAAAACTTGCACTACTCAGACAAATCATGAACAGGAGAACCATTCTCTGCCTGTTTAAGAATAAGTCTCTTAAATATCTGAGAAGAAGGAAACTGCATGAGTAATAGAAGTTTAAAAGAATTTCCTGGCTACTGTTTATACAACAAATACAAAAATAATAGGTTATATTTTAACAAGCAAAATGTGAGACAGCCTGGCATATGGTGATGATGTTAAAACCTGGACCTCCAATCCCAGAGTTGTGGTAGGGAAACCCTGAAATTGGAGTGTCTTTTTTATTCTTCCAAGTCCAATAATTTACTTCTAAAGTTCGTGTAGTCCAGTGATTGTTTGCATGAGTAGAAGTCTCCAAAGGCCTTACTTTCCATGCTCCAGTCTCACAATGTCTTTTGCAGACTTGGTGTGGAAATTTGCAACACCCTGTTCTTCCATGGTTTCATTGCTAACAATGTGGTTTACTGATGAGCAGCTGTAAGTGTCTGACAATTTGGAGAAGGGTTGTGCGTGCCACTTGCTCTGAATAAAGGCTATCTCTGTGCTACCTGCTTCTTTGCTGACTGTATATCTTTGTAAAATATACTGCTGACAACTTTAGAGAGTGGTGCTGGAAAGTCTGTAGCAGTTGACAGGCTGGATGGGCAGTGCTGCATTTCTTTTTCAGAAAGTATAATTTGCAGGAAATGGCCCAAAATTTCCAAAGTGACTAGAGAGATTTTGAGTGGTGCTTTTTTATTCTTTCTTTCATTACCCTCTTTTTCTTCTGCTTTCTTTTTTTTTTCTCTTTTCTCTCTCTTTTTTTTTTTATCTGTCCAGCTCATGAAATTTAAAATTGTCATTGTTCTTAGAAATGAACAATTTAGCCAGTGATGGGACAAAAATCTGTTAATCTTTCAAATTAGGTGCTCACAAATTCATGCTGCCTAAACAACACTTTATTTTTTTTATACAAGGTCAAAAAAAGATCTTGTAGTCTCAAAGCAGACTTACTGAAGTGCTCATGACATCAGTTCATTGGAGCAACATGATTCCATCCCATCAGCAACAGTCATCCCTAAACCGCTCCAATGTGGTTCACTCTTCCACAGGCTGTGGTCCTCCAAGGACAGGCTGCTCCAGTGGTGGCTCCTGTCTCCATGGGCATCCCATGGGGTCACAGCCCCCTCCCAGCCATCCACCTGCTCCACTGTGGGTCTCCTCCCCAGGCTGCAGGTGGATCTCTGCATCCCCGTGGCCCTCCAAGGGCAGCAGGGGCACAGCTGCCTCACCATGGGCTGCACCAGGGGCTGCAGGGGAATCCCAGCTCCAGCACCTGGGGCACCTCCTGCACTCCTTTCCACTGACCTGGGGGTCTGCAGAGTTACCCCTCCCACATGTCCTCTCTCCTCTCTTCTCTGGACACAATTACAATTGTGCAATAACTTTTTTTTCCTTTCTTCTTTAATCTGTTACCACAGAGGTGTTACCACCCTTTCTAATTGTCAGGGCCTTGACCTTTGGCACTTCCATCTTTGGAACTGCCAGGGATTGGCTCTGCTGGACATGGAGGAAGCTTCCAGCAGCTTTTCAATAAAGCCACCCTTACCAAAACTTGGCTATGCAAATTCAATACACCACTTTATTCTGAAGTGATTATAACCTAACAAATAGGACTCAGTATTTTATAATATTGCATTTTATAATGTACTGTAGTAAGAAAAACAAGTTAATCTGAGAGATATAATTATATATACTGCAATTGTATAATACAATAAATAGAATAATATTAGAACATAATGTTTTATAATGTAATATAATGCATATATATATGTATACATATATGTACAAAAATATGGATATGCAATACCTTTGAAGTCCTTAGCATTATTGGACACACAGGCTGTAATGGTAAGCTCAACATTTCAAGCATCCTGAAGCCAGCAGGGCAGCTTTATGTAATTTATACTATTAAATTGTCCTGCCTTCCAGAACAGGGTGGTCATGCTCGGGCTGCCTTTTATATATGGTTCTTGGCACATGCTTGCTTCTGAGTCATGCCTAGGAGTAATTTGGGAGCCCAACACACCCACACTAGGGACCATTGTTATTAGTTACAGATGTGCCAATAAAGTTGAAAAATCAGAAAACTTCTCTCCCCCACTTCACGATTTAGACAATTCTCCTGGCAAATTTACAGAGTAATGCCACCCTGCTTTAAGTATTGCACCTCATATAATTTCCATTTTACACAGTAGACCAGTACTCCTGCTCATGATTAAATAACATGCTGAATGAATATGTCATAAAACAGCACAGAGTGTATCTGATTTAAAATTTTTCTTTAATGTACCTCTAAAAGACTGCTCTTCATCAAATGTTGATGCTAGAAGAAAGAAGCTTCTACTGGAATGCCATATTTTATATTCCTGTTACCATCCTCATCACATGATTATGATTATTGTCACACACATCATGACCTACAATTATTTACATTTTGTGCTGCCATGTTGTTTAAAGAATCGTGTCATTGAGCACATTATAGTTGTGTTTAGGTAACATACCTGAAATTTCAGGTCTCAAACAGTTCTCTTCTAAAACTGTGGAAAGAAATAGTCAGAGATAAAGAAAATGGCAGTAGAAAGAAGAAAATGGTGATGAACAGTTTTAAAAATGTCAGTCACAGCACACCAGCTGTTAGAATATTGAGTGTTTAGCCAAAGGGCTGATACTTGAACTACTTATTTTCCTGTATAAACCTAATGAACTGAGCATCCACAGGGTCAGGACCCCTGCTTGCATTTTGTTACAGCTGTCTGGGGAGCTATGAATTCCATGGTGTTCATGTTCTTAGCAAATTTCCGTGACTTTCAACATGTTGAGATACTTGTGGATGGCTGGACGTGAAAGTAATCAGCTGTGCTAAATTCACTGAGAATCCTTGAGTGCTGCCAATTTAAACTTTAGGCTGAACAGACAATTGATAGAAGTAATTCAGCCAAAAAATTTCTGTGGTAATATTGTTCAGGTTGGAGTTTTGTTCATTTGTTAAGTATTGACCTCCTTTGTTTCTGGTGCCAGAGAGAACCACTAAACCAAACTTTTCTTCAAAGTGCAGGAAGAATGAAGGTAGTTAAGAACTCTAAAATTAATTTGGATTTTTTAAGTTTTTCTTCAATAAGAAGATCATGCTTGAAGGGTACTACTCTTCTTGCTTGCATGTTTGTTGTAAAATAAGATTTATCTTTCCTTTAAGAGAAGGTTAATGGTATTTGTCTTTTTCAGTATGTTCTCATCACTTTTATGAATAATCCTGAAGATTAGCAAAAAAAACTTCTGCTTTTTTCTGTTTGTTAGTCTTTATGCCTGGAAGAATGATTTGCATGTGATCCTACATTGCAGCCCTGCAGTATTTCTTAGGCTCAGGCTACATTCAATTTGGCAACTGTCAGCAAAAAGTCCTGTATTCTGGCACTGAAAAAAGACCACTGATAATTTTTAAGTACTCTACTAACCATAAAGATACAATGACAAAGTGCAGCACGTAGGGTGAGATTTATGTCAGCTAATTTTAGGTGTTTTAAAATTTAACCCCAAAATCTAAAGCAGTCACCCCCTTTATAGGCACTTTCAAGGGACATTTATTCTGGCATGTTATAGGTATTTATTTTTAGAATAAATTGATCTGATTTGATATACAGAGGTACCTATTGTGTTATAGGACTAACAAGAGACCCAAAGCACATTTAACATTTACCTGGGACTTGGAGCTAACTTTTTATTTATGCTTGGGCAGATGTATCCTTCTGTTAACCCCAGTCAGAATGCTTTTATATCTTATGGATCAATATCTGAACAGGAACCGTAGGAAAGGTTTCTTATTCTTGTGAAAAAAATAAGAAAAATGGTTCTTGAAAATATCATTACCATTATACAGATATGTTTTCACTCTTCTGAATTTCACTCATTTTATATAGTCAGATGAAGTCATAAGCATTAAAAGACTCCTTTTTTAATGACCAAACCTTATTCAACATGTTCTTTTTTAATCTTTTCCTTCTCAAAATATCTCATTCTCAACATTAAGAGAGCTGCAATTTTTTTATAGCTCTTCAAAGACAGCTGAAGCTTAAGTGAACTTCTGGCCTAAGGATCATCAAGACAGAAAACACCGAAGCACAAAGTGACGTTATGGCTCTCTCCCCAGAGCTCACTTGGTTCCCACCAATTTTGTCTGTTTAACCTGCAAATCAGTCTGTAGACTAGCAATCTAGAGCACTGCTTTTTAATGCTGTGCTCCAGTTTACTCTGTGCCTGGAGAAATGGCATGGATATGGAGTTACTCTTAGCCTACTGAAAAGCTGGGTCCCTCTCTCCTTGGCACATGGCAGTTCTTTCAGTCTGGCAGCCAGGGTCATTTAGTGATGTCTGTACTCAGTATGATATTTTGTGATACAAAAATTGTTCTGTATGTCACCCGGCCAACAAACCAGAAATTCTATAGCCAGGTTATTTTTTGTTTACCTCATTATTTTCACATACATAATAGGATCTAAAAATGTGCTGCTGTACTCAAAACAAATTATTCTAAGATACAGATAATGTCAGAGACACATAACAATAATCTAATTAAGCATGCTGGTCCATCAAAACTGACCTGATGTAGATTTTGGTTTCTACACATTTCTGAACATTAGGAAAAAAACAGAATTATGTTTCTAAGTAGGAATTCTCCCATTATATTTTCAATTATTTTTGTTCTTTCCTGGTCTACTTTCTCTCCTATCTCTCCTTAAAACAATTTACCAAATAAATATTTTGGAGATTGGTTTTACAGTTTCCTGCAGCCCTTATTGGCAAGGATTCAAAACAACAAGTAGATAACCTGGAAGCTGTTCAGAGGTGCTGCAAAGAACCCTGTGCCTTGTGTTTATGTCCTAATAACTCTGTTCTGATGAAATGGTGAGAATCATATGGACCTTTTAAGCTGGGATTAGGAGGGAAGGTCAGGTTGTCAGGGAAGCTGTGGTCCCTTTACCCTCCTCAAACACAAAGTATGTTTCATGGCCTGGGGTTATTGAAGCCTGCTCCCTGCAAAGATATGAGCCTAGACTGATTCTAGTGTCTTCTGGTTTGGGTTTGTGATTCACATTTTAGCCCACAATATTTCAAGTTTCTTGTTTACAGTCAGAGAGTTTGGTACTTTTCACCTTCCCTATGTGGAACTGAAAGCAGCTTTAAAGCTAAAACATACTTGCAGGAAGGGACAAAAAAAATTGTCAACAGCATAGTGAATTTACGTGCAAGGGAAAGTGAACCACATTCCACAGGGGCTCTGCAAAATTTTTAACTGGTTGTATCCTTCCTTACCTTGTAAGTGGACAGTAAGCAGTTGCAGAGCAAATAAGACTTGGGATAGGTTTTCTTACAGTCTATGCATTGCCAGAAGTGATATTTGTGCTTTCATATCCTCACAAGTGGATAACTGGTTTTAGAGACTAGACTTCTATAAAGGAGCAGACATCACTGAGAGCTGTGAAACACTGGGACCACGTTAATGCAATCACAGCTTAATGGGGAGAAGTCCTAACATTATCAGTGATGTGCAAGAACGAAAGTAGGTTGAGTACTGCAAGTAAAATCTTGCTAAGAGATAGGTAAGGAAGTTGACTGAGTGTAAAACATCCAAATTTTTTTAAAGCAAATCAATAACATATATAAGAAAGTGAAAATATGTATGAAACTGAAATTTTTTAATAACAATGCTTTGTAGTCATCCTGCTTTTAATGTTCCTTACGATTAATGGATTACATAAATAATAGGTAAATACATCTACTTCTTACGTGCAACAGTTACATACAAATCAGATTTAGTCCAGGTTTGCAACATATACTCGGGGTTTTTTTGAGAATTACCATTCTCAAAATGGTAATTGTTGCATTTACCATTACAGATTACACACTGGAATAAGATACTGATATCAGAAAACACACCAAAGGCACTTGTGGAGCAGAAGGCTGAGAGCATGCGTTCCATGCCCTTCTTGTGGCTCACTGCTGCTGAGCAGCCCCTTCATAACTGGGTGATGGTGGTTGTAAGGTTGGTTGCTGTGGGGTGTGGTTTCCACCTCATTTGTTTCCGCCTGATCTGTTATAGATAAATCAGGATCAGCAACAGGAAGGTTTGCCCAAGGACACCTTGCTGCTAGGGCAGCCAACTGTGTGGGAAAAAGCCATGGTTGGTAGTTTATCACGCTTCAGGATTTGGCTGGATAGCAATGCATATGAGTTGGGCTTGCATTATAACTGTATAATTGTACAATCAGCCTTAAACAATGAATTTCTCTTGTCAACTTCATGTTTTTAGTTCCCCCACACAGTATCACCAGAGGGATGATGCACTGACCTTGTTAATATCTGTGTGAGTAAATTTATTGGCTGCTCAGGCTCTGACTGTTCTTCTGAGGTGGAAACAAGGAATTGAAGAAGGAGTAAAAAAAGAGTGAGGAAAGGGCTAAAAATACATAATGGGAGAAGCAAGAAAGAAATTACAGTACAAAATAACCATGAACAAGAAGATGTTTATCTGAGACCTGTTTTTCTTTTAACTCATATTTTAATGACAACGTGATGTTTATTACATGGAATTCTTTGATATAGGACACATGCTTAGGTCAAAAGTATTCTTACTTTGTAAAAGAACTTGCAGCTATCTGTTCACTATAGATACATGAAGAATGAATCTTCTGTTGCTGAGCTGGAGCCAAACTTTAATATCCAGGGTGGAATTTACATCTGATCTTCCTGGGTGTGTCTGGCTCACATACTGAGCTACTGGCCCAGGTAATTTAACATTCTGAAAGGGAAGCAGACATGACACGAGCACGGAAGACTTTGTTCTGATTTAATCTCAGATTATAATGCTGTTCTTACACAGCTCTGTAAAGATATCATGCTTGGAAAACTCTGTATATATTCAGGAGGCTTCTAGGTTTTTTAAAAAACACTTCTCAACAACATTCCTCTTTTCCTAAGAACTCTCTGGTTTCCGAAACTGTATAATTTTCCTCTGCAGGTTTTAATTCATGTACCATATTTTATTTTTGGCCTAAGATGGGAAATATTAGAAAATTATGATAACATCATTTTTGCTGATCATGATTATTTCACAGCAGCTGCTTTTCTTAGGCTTTTGTCATTAGTTACATCTTTATCTCCTTTGGCCTTCCGTGTTGAAGGTAATTCCTGTCTTCTGAGAGTAAAATTGTGAGGAAAATGAATAAAGATTTTATATATTATATTGGCTTATTTATTTTTATTTGATGAAAAGTTTGTAATGCTTTGATGAAAATGTTTTTGTATATCATTTTCAGTTGCACCAGTACAGCTGCATTATTATTTCTTTTTTTACCACCATATTTTGAACACAGGATATTTGTCTCTTGGCTCTATTTTCATGTATTATGTAAATGAGAAGTTTCTTTTCTTTTGAAAAACATATGGACTGAGCACATCTAAGTGCTCCTACTGAAATTTTAATACACATTAAAAGTCTGGTCTTTCACTGAGAATTTATGTGGAAATGAGAGCACGAAATGTCTTCTCAAGTTTGTTAAAATGCATCATATGCATTATCTCAGAAATATAGTAAGCAGCTTTTTTTGCATTTTAGTTTATTTTAGAGTTTAGATGGCCTTTGGAGTCCCTTGTAAAGAAAAGGGAAAGGTTACAGGACAATATTGACCTTAAAACCACTGGACAGTCAGTTTTTCTCCCATGTGCATTTTAGGGAGTTTCAGAACATCTAACCCTATGTAAAAAAATCGCATAGACTCATCTGGAGTCTATCAATAAGTTAAACCAAATTTACTATGGATTATATGTCAGCAGAAGGAATTAAAGTTGATGAGAAGTAGTATATATTTATGGGATTTATGTGAGTTTTGTGCAAGTTGGTCACAAAAGGTTATAGCAGGAACTCTTAACTAACTTTATGCGGATTGGAAACTATTAGATTAAGTAAACCATCAAGCAGTCATACTTATAAAAGTTATTTTCTGACTGACAGTGACAATGCTGGTACAAGATTTACATACACAGTAAGCAAGACTGGTAGCATTAACATGTGGCTATAAAATCTTCTTGGCATCCGTAATTGTAAAAAAACTTAGGCAACTCAGCTGAAGTGACTAAAAGTATGCACTGAAGTATTGTAACAGCTAAAAACCAGACACTGCATTTTAAAAAGAAGAGCTCTGGGTAAAAAGTTGCTATTGCAAAATACTTAGAGCTGTTTATAATTCCCTGACCTATAAAGTGACAATAATAAATGGCACACAAAGGATTTTTCTTTTATTCCTATAGTTTCTGGCAAACAAATAGCTATAATGACTTTTCCAGGACTATGTCTTTAAAAAAATATCTTGTTAAATAGTATTTACACTACTGCTGGAGTTCCTCTGTGTAAATGTCTTACTGTTTAAATAGCCTAATGCTCAATTCAGTTGTGAATCATACTGAGAATTAGAAGAGGGAAAGAAAACTTTAATGAAATCCTGATATTTAAGGGATTAGAAACCAGCTCTTTCTGGGATTGTAAGAGAGCAGAGTTTCACCATATAAATTTCCAAACCTTTTCTCATATGTTTCCTGCTGACAGAAGACAATTGCATACGGTAATTAGACCAACAAAAGAAGGAAAAAACCAAAAATAAACCAATGAAACCAAACTGGAAAGAAGGAGGAATTATGCTTGGCTCTGGCATTTCTGATGCTGAAGGGCAGGGGACCAGGGCAGGACAGTAAAAAGATCCTTTTGTATATCTGCAGGGTTATTTAATAAAAGCCCCATCTGACAGCAAGGTTCCTAGTCTCCATCTATGTAGTGGAAAACATCTCCTAGTATCTGAGAATCTACAAAATTAATTCAGTTATCCAGAGTGGATATCTGTGGTGGACACACTTGACTCCAGGCTGTACTTTGGTTCAGGCTGACTGAGAAGCAATAGTGACATCATACCCTGTGACGAACCTGCAAGCTGGAATACTCTTTACCGGAGCCTGAGATCCTTCTTTGCTCAAGGTGGAGACACTTACCTGTGACAGATCCTCAGTGACCGATAACATGCTGAATTAATACTGAAAAAACATTATTAACCCATGTAACTATTCAATATTATTATAAACATTGTATAGCTAATGTATTAGGCATAAACCATTGCCTAAATCAGAGACTAAGATTGGATCTAGCCACACCTCGGCTCCATCCAGAGTTTTGGGATGAAGCGTGCCCTCACTGAACCTCATGAATCAATGAGAGGCTCTGCCTTACCCCTTGTGCCTCCAGCCTCTTTGTGGATCATTCCAAAATGAGTTACATTCCATCAAATTTATTGAAATCTCTTAAATTATTTTTTCACTTGAATAAAACAGGTTACTGCTTCTCTCTTTTGGGTGAGGTACATTCCACTCACCCATGACACCAGCTGAACAGAGTAGCTACACCACAAGCCAGAGGAAGCTATGGAATCCTTTCCCAATACAGTGAGAGATTGGCTAGTTGGAGATTCTGAAGGTAGAAGTCTCTCAAGACTCTCAACAAAACTATCTGGATCTCAAGAAAACTAGCTGTAAGCATTTGATATTTGCAAAAAGCCCCCAAATACTTTCTTTTATTTTCAGTCGTGTCCAGGTTTTCATCCTCAGCTCCACTTTCCCAAAGGATTTCAAGAAAAATTCTCTGCTCTGCTCTACTCTCTCTCTAAAAGGAAGCAATTATGTCTTGCATATCATCTCTGGGGATTTTCTGTGGAGGCATGGTGTGTGACCAGGATTAGCATAACTGACTTCTATTCCTGCTTGTGCAGTCTCTCATGCACTAGAATAGATCCAAAGGGGACAGAAAAATGGATGGAAAATGATGCTCTCTGCTTATCCCAGGATGGCATCTGGTTCCAATGGACTCATTGTCAGCTGTCACAAAGTTAATTTTAAGCATATTTCATTCTAATTTGGATAAATAAATCTGTAATTATTTTGGGAAAGCGTAATTTATTTAGGAGAATTCAGTGAATTTACACATAAAATTAAGTATTATGATTGTTAGTAATTTCTGTATTAAAGATACTATTACAAATTTATGTCAACCTGTATATCTTCTGAATTCAAGTGGGGGAAGAGAAGATGAAGAACATGTTGTTTAGGACATGGGTGTATAATCTGTTCTTTCAAAACTACAACATTTTATACTTCACTAGTTTTTTCCTCTTGATTTTCATTGTGTCTTATACCATCCTTCCTGCTAAAGTTCTAGCATGAACAAATTTTATCAATCTAAAATAGAAGAATTTCAAAAACTCCCTGAAGAAATTTGGATATCTAAACTGAAATTTTCCCCTTTATCTGTTGGGAAGAGGGCTGCCTTGTTTTTATTGATTATTGTTTCTCCCAAACATGTTTTGTGTGGGTGTGTAACTGGAACACATTTCTAGATAGGCATTCTGGGATTTTCTAACAAATGCTGAGATATTTCAGCTCCTCATAAGACTTTTAATTCCCCTTTGGCTCCAAGAAATCCCTGTAGTTTGTCCGATTTGCTCATTTCCTACTGCGAAGGCAATTCCTTTAGAGATAGCTGCAAAGTTCCTGCAGTTCTTTCTACCAATACCTAAATGTAATGTAAATGTGGCACTTCCAGTCATAGAAGGTTCAGTTTTGTCATATCTGGGTGAGGATTAGAGGATGAGTTTTATAGTCTCTGTGTTGTTTAGGAGCTCAGGATATAGATAAACTTGTTTTGGGAGAAGTCATACAGGTGGTTCATGAATTCAGTGGGTTAATTTAAATCACCATTTCAAATATTTGCTATATCTACATATTATTTATCATACAATTTGGGATAGCTAAATATGTCAGCCCATGAATTCCTATTCCAATCTCTTCAAATATTTCTGATTAAAATTCAAGGTTAGCTATAGAGTGTTTCCTGGCATCAGCTATAACTGGGAAATTTGTCAGTACCATGCTGTGGAATACTGAGAAACAAATTTTTTTGCTGGTCATCTCAAAGTGAGTCCCTAGTCTTGTTAACACTTGCTCTAGATCTTTTGCATTAGATTACATTAGTGACAATGCAGGTTGTTCCAAAACACATAATTCACAAAATCCTTGTCATGCTGTGAGTATTTTAGAGACAACTAAATGGTAAAAACTGGCCAGTGGAGATGCTTTGTTTCTATTGTCCTGTGTTCTTTCAATTCTACTTGAAAAAACAGAAAACAAGATTTAAAAAAAAATAAATCTAGTTATTTAGATTTCTAACTGGTTCATTTAATGTCATTGAATGGTTCAAGAGAACTGGAGATCTCTGAAAAAAAGTTTTCTTAAGAGAAAAAGACAGCAAACCCAAATCTTCCTGTAGGTTTAATAAGAAAATTTCCACCAAAGGTGGGAAGAAAGAGAGAAAGCACCTCTGTTCCTGAGGATGAATTTCAGGTCACTAGCATGAGAAAGTATGGCACAGCAGGGGTTTAGAAACAGACCTGGCACAGTGCAAGGAAGTTTATAGTCTTGTGCACTTGCTGCTTTTTGACGGCACTTATGTGGAGGGTGTGATGTTTTTTGTTTTAGAAAAATCTTGGCTTTGTCTTGAACTAAAATGCATACGTATGCATATGTATTTCATAAACCAGACTTTTGTCCAGTTCTACTAAGAGGATCAAAATACGACACTGGAGAAAAATGGATAACTTCTATCCAGAATTGCTCAGTTTTGATCATAACAGACATATTTTTATTTAGTCCATTCAAAGCAAAGCAGAGGGCCAGGGCTGAACAGCAGAAAAAAGGTTCCAGTCACTGAACCATTGTTTTTCTTAATTTTATTTTTTTTTTAAGAGTGTGTTAGAACTGGTCTCATCAAAACATTTCAAATTAAATTTATACAGTATTTTTTGAAACGAATGTTTTTTATTAAAAAAATAAGTAAGTGGAAACTTTTCATATTCTTGGATGAGTACGAAAGATTTTGGAGCAGCTAAGATTTCTAATTTCCTTCATAGTTTTTTTATGGAAATTAGATTTTAAAAGTAAAATATGATAGTTTTTAAAGACCCAGGTTGTTTTGCATGAGAAATTTTCATGCACTATAGTCCCTAGGTATTTATGATATGAATTATTACATAATTGAAGGTTAAATTTGCAAATCATTTGCTTGGCCTGATGAAGGCTTATTAATATTCCCCAGTGCCAGAAGAAAAGTGGAGCATGCACCTTGCATGCAATCCCAGAGAGTCCTCCACGCATCTCCTTCTGCTGATGGGAATCTGGCATATGCTCCTCCTGCACCTGCTGCTTTGCTGTTGCTCAGGGACATATTGTTGCTCTCACATCATCTGCTTCTGATCAGCTTTCAACATCTGCCAAAATCCCAAGGACACATGCAAGATTTTCTCTAGTGGAATGGAAGCAAATACATTTTTCTCCCCATGAAAAATGTGCCCATGCACAGGAATTATCAAGTACCATACTCCGTGTTACCATGAGCAGATCCTTCTTGGGAGGCCTTTGGTATCAGATTTGGACTGGCATAAAGGCCTTAATAACTGCAGCTTTTCCATTGATCCTGATAGCTTCTGAATGAGGCCCCATCAAAGATTCTGGCATAAGTTCAAACAGTCTCTGATGAATAACAAAGGCATTCCCAAGCAGCTGCCACCATTCACTTTCACGTGCAGTCTTGTCTGAGTCAGAAGACCAGCCTATGGAAAAGAAGAAAGGTAGGAGGTGGAAAAGCATGGGGTGATAAAAGCAGAATTAATGTAACTAAAATTTAAAACCTACCAAAAAATTGTTTGATCTTCATGAAAACTAAATGCAGTCGCCATTAAGTGATTTTATTATTTTATTTTATTTTATTTTATTTTATTTTATTTTATTTTATTTTATTTTATTTTATTTTATTGTTTTCTATAAGGGTATAGGTAGAAACTCAATCTTAGTAGTGCTCCTCAGCCCTGCCACTTCCAAAAATAGATGCACCTTCCTGGTGCTAATGGTAGAAAATTAAATAACTCTTAAGGTAGCAATATGTGTTTTCTCTGTGTTCTAGAGTCATGAGTATCTTTCTTTGAAGCAGTTTCTTAGAGAAGTAGTGGAAAAGTAGCTTTGAAGGAGTGTATTAGCAGACTGAGTGACATAAATCATTCTGAAAGTCAGACTTTAAGTGCTTTGCGCAGTGGTACAGGCATCTGTCACTGGGTTATTTTGAGAGAAAATGCTAAGTAGATCCCTGTTAGGTCCACCTTTACTCTACTTGGTGACAAACCAGAGAAAAGTGTGCTAAAACTTTAACATCTTCACCTATCAACCTAAATCACCTTTCATGGAATATTTTTCTCTGAGCTTTTTTCTGTTCTGGTTAAAACCCCTCCCAAAAAGTGGTACAGAATATTTTCCACAAGATTTGTCAGAGAAAATAAATCATTCTTTGCAATGCACACCACAGAAATTGTCATGCTATGACACGCTATGCACGTTCAGTTGCATTCCATGAAAGTAGCATGGGATTAGGAAACATTCATGGTAAATCCAGTCTCCCTGCAAAATTGTTGAAACCAAGATTACCACTGCTTATACCTGGACACCTGAAAGGAAGAGAGAACATTTATCTGTTTGGCATATCCATAATAATGTGTTCTGTGTTTAAATAGGGAACCTATCCTCTACTCACTGCTTGCTTAATGTGAGATCTGTGTGGACTTTTCAGGCACAGAAGACTCCTAGGAACAGTATGGTTTGAATTTCTTTTAGCATGCTATAAGCACGATTGCTTATAGCACACAGTTTTAAACTGAGTAGAAAATAAATGGATTCTAATGCCTATCTTTGCTCCCAGTATAATACAACAGCTCTCAATAAAAAAAATAACCATGGGATTTTTTTACATTT
Organism: Pseudopodoces humilis; assembly: GCF_049639895.1. Lineage (NCBI taxonomy): Eukaryota > Metazoa > Chordata > Aves > Passeriformes > Paridae > Pseudopodoces > Pseudopodoces humilis. The sequence goes on along the minus strand of NC_142202.1, from coordinate 81,299,697 downwards.
GTATGTGTCTGTATACACATTTTATGTATTTTATCTGCACCAAAAATTGCTATGGGCAAGTGCAAGCAAGTGACTAAAATTCCAAGCGTTCCAGTCCCTTCCATGAAAAGTCTAATGTGTTTTACAGAAATCAGAGGTGTGATGGACATTTAACCAGTATGACCAATATAATGGTACATGACAACAGAGAAAAGAGAAATAATAATAAGGTTTTACTTGAGAAAGTTACTTTATGCTTTATTTCAGAAGGTCCCAAACCTTTGTCCCTCTGTATGTTCCCACCAGCAGCAGGGACACGCAGCAGCTGTAGCAGCATCCAGGATAGGAGCTAGGAAACATGCATGACAGATCATAAACTGCAAAAAAGCTCTAGAAGAGGGCTGATGTGTCCTCTTGGTGTACATGGCAGGAATCCAGCTTACACGCGCAACAATGCTCTGAAAAACTACCTTACACAATAGCTTGTAAGTTTTATGCACACAAAGATTAAATATTTCCTAGTTCTTATCTAGTCTTCAATACATTACTTGGTTTCAGACAGATCAATAGATTGCCTGGATGATACTTGAAAAAAAAAATGAACAAACAAAGTAGCTGACATTAAAATATGACAGAACTGAGCATGGATATCTGGAGTTGTAGAACTCTAGCAGTTCTACACAAAAGCCTTTCTCTCTTCTATTTGCACGAATTCTGAATTTTCAAGAGACCAACTCCAGAAAATGATCATCTCATAGATGGGAACAGCTTTATGTACTGCTGCAAGCATATTCTCACCTTTTATTCATATTCTCCCCTTTTACTCATATGCATGCATGCAGAGACTGGCACAAGGGGCAGTTTTATAAGAACTAAGATGTTACAGAACCCCTTCACACAGAGCCAAGTCTTGGTACATTTCAACAATCCCATCTAGCTTTTATTTCTTCTCACTTCCCACCTCACAGGGAAGTGTTGTCATGCATAATGTCACCAGACACTGCCTTTAAATGCCCTTTGGCATTTTTAAATTATGCTGGAATCCCTTTGCAGATATGTTACAGTCTTGAAAGTCGTTATTGGGAAGGATACACAAGGCCTTTTTTGTGCTCAGCAATATCCTTATTTCTGGCTGGCCTAAAGACCAGTGCTGTGGAAAGGAACATCATGCAAGAAGGTTTGAAAACAGCTAGGCGGAACACAGCGTTCCAAGCCTGAATATCTCCAAAAATACCTCTAAAGCAGCTTAGCATGAGTGAGAGTTAAAAGAATGAGCAAAGAGGAGAGGGACTGGCTGAAGGACTGAGTTTTTCCAGACAGGGAAGTATAACTTGTATTTGTTTGTTTTTCAAAGAAAAATCCCACACTGTATCTGAACGCCAGACTCCCTTATAAAGGGACCCACACAAATCACTCTCCTCCCCTCTCCCTGTCCCTGCACAGTGAGCCCTGGCCAGAGCGGCAGACTGATCCTCTTCTGCTCCTGTAGGGGCCTCTGAGCTGCCTCTCTGCTGTTTGTCTGCAGTGATTCATCCCAGGATGTGAACCAGGAAAAGCAGGCTAAACTGTCTCCTGCTAGGAGGGAGGGGAAAAAAGGGACCCACGTGTTCCTAAAGTATCTGAGTGTCTGGTTCTCTCTGAAAGGGCGAAATAACTGCAGGGCTGGATTTCAGAAGACCACAGAATTTTAAACATCAGGGATGTTTTCAATAAACACTGAAGATGTTTGGCTCATAACCTTGCTCAGATTATGCATCTCAGTTTGCATACTGCGGAAATCTGTCTCCACAACATATGTCAGCAACCTGAGCATTCAGCTGCACCGAGTTTCTCAGTGCTGGAACAACATGAAATCTGCTGCTCTCACTTCTTGCTGCTGGCACCCATGACTGTCATTTGCCTTAAGTCACCAGATAGGAGGGAGGCTGAGGGGAGGGGGAAGAGGCAGCCAAGGAGTTCTCCTTGATGCATGTGCTCCTGGGCCTTCATTAACTGCTTCGAGCAGACTCTCCCATCTATTTCCTTGTCTCTGTTCCTCTGTCTTCCTTTACCTAGGTCGGAGCATGACTGTTTTTTAAGAACTCAGGTAAACCAAAGACTTGTATTTTTTTGGCTTACTCCTTCACTTCTTGCTCTGCCCTCAGAAAAGTTTTACTTCCTTTAAGATAAGCCTGAGGTTTTATCATGATAACTACAGCAGGATTCAGATAAAACAAAAGTAAAACAAAATAAAACCTTTTTTTCATTATCTTCTCTCATCTGTCTGCACCATACCTGATTCTAAGTTTAGGACTCAGCCTGCTTAGTAAGACACAGCTTCTTGTGAAGGATGTGCTGAGAAATCATCGTACAAGAACCACCTCTGCTGTGTCAAAGCCTGGAGTTTTAAACCTGTCAAATAACTGCCTAAAAAGGTTTTAATAAACAATGTTCCCTGATGACAGAAATTGCCATGAAAGCCATTCAGAGAGTTTGGAAGAAAATTTAAATATGTATATTAGTGGCTTATTTACCAAAGCTAACAGTAAATACAAAAACAACAGCAAAAGTCTTCAACAGGGATGAAATGCACTTGGCTGTTAGAAGAGAGTTCAGTTTGAAAAGGAAATTTTTTAATTCTATGAGATAATGCCAGATAATAGCACCCACTGGGTAGCCCTGTAATCTCAGACAGAAAAAGATTTAAATTTTCTACTACTCGAGATTGGCCTAATTGTATTTTTGCTTTTGAAAACATCTTAAGCAAAAAATGTAATAAAAAGGAGTTATTTTAACTTCAAACTACTGAACAGGTTTTTTTGGCATTTGACAGAGGTGAAAATATATTCTAGTTTTTAATATAAGTGCAGTGAAACTGGGGCTTTACCTGCAGCAATTATTTGTATATCAGTAAAGTAACTAGCAACAATAGTAAGCTGTTACATAAATAAATTTGTTTTGAAATGAGAATGAATGCAAGGTTAAGATGATTTTCAGGATGATGAGGACCAACCCCCCCCCCCATATTATGTTTGATTTCCTTCTTCTGTGCATTACCTGGCACTGAAGGTGCAGAGACTGAATGCATCATCTCTTTTCATGTGCAGAGAGAGCGCGACAGCACACAGCCAGGCAGCCACAGCTCGGAGACAGCCCCCCTGCTACCCACACCATGGACTGAACACAGATACACCACTGTCTGACATGCTGGAGGAGAAAGGGAGTACACAGAGTGGCTTTCAGAAGTGCAAGGTTAACCTGATATGCTCAGCTGTGGAACTTACAAAATCATTCAGAAGGAGATGCCAGTTGCACTACAGAGAATCTGGAGTTCCTTCACTTTGACAGTGAGGGAACTGTGTGCAAACTTGGCAGGGCCCTGTGCTTTCCAGTGCAGAAACAGGGGAGCTCTAAGGCTGTGTTTGAAGATAATCATTCTACAGAGACTGCAGATTGTTAATTACTGCAATATATAAGTTAATGGGCTTTTTTTTAGCTGCAGCTTCAAGATACCAATGAATGTGCAGAAGACTATTTCCCATTCCTTTCTGTATTGCTGTTAATTACATAGTAACAAATTTCAGAGCATTTTCCTTATTTCCTAATTTGTTATCACTCCCTTGGTACCCATCTCACCCAGTACCCACCTACAACCCCTGTAACTTCCACAGGACTAATTAAAAGGCAGGAGTGTGGTTTGCTAAACATAATGAGCAGCTCAACACACAAGTCAGGATCATTATTACTTAGAGCTAGCTAGCAGAGTCTGCCAGCTTTTGGTTTTTAAAATCATAACATACAGCTTATACACACCACTATAAGTGCTCTGTATCTAGTAAATCATGTTACTGTCTGTGGGTCTGTACCATTTAAATTCATTATCTCCTTAAAATGGAATTCATACAAATTCCAAGGTCTATTCTTCCTGTCTGCTGCCAGGGGAGATATCTGGCATGCATTTTGCACTGTATTGCTTTATGAAATGACAAGTGGTCTTTCAAACCTTGTAAATATATTCCATAATTAACAACCGTCCCAGGAAAAAAAAGTCTGACAGACTCTGACTATAACTGCGGGGAAGCATGTAGCTGACAAGCAGTACAAAGTAATGCCATAAATCGATAATATATGATTGTGTAGTAGATCCCCAGGCATAATCTATATTTCATCTGAGATCTTTACTTCCCAAAGAGGAAGAAAGCTGGTTTTGATTGCAGTATGGACAGCAAGGAAGCTCCTAGTGTAGAAGAGCAGGAGAAAAGTGATGGAAGCTAGCTTTGGGGATCTTCTCTGAGGAGTAGGTATGTGAGGGAGGAAAGGATAAATTCACTCAATTTTCTGCATGTGAAAATGTCCCAGCACACAGCAAGGGATTGCCACCACCAGGGAGTGGGTCTGCAACCACCTGTAGTGGTCCCTGATCAGCAGTAGCTCAGGATATGCTGTATGAAGATTTACCATCATGATTTTCAGGCCAGAAAAGGGAGCTGGAGGTTAATCCTCATAGGAGAGCAGATCCTCACAGTCTTACACAAAGACAAAGCTAGGGCTGCTTATTATGGCAATGTAAGTATTATACCTCAGATTCTACAGATCCAGGCTTATCAGTTGTCATGGAAACTTTCCTGGGACTGGCCCATTAGGTGTAGCATGGAGTCAAGACTTCTCACCATCTGCTATGGTTTATCCTTGTATGCTCAGAGAAGAGCCCTGGGGAAACCTAGGTTCCATCTATATCTCTGTACTCCCCAAGCTGTGAGAACAAACCTGCTGTTGTTTCAACAGCCCCGGAAGAGGGCTGCTGAGGGGTTTGTGGACTGTGAGTGTGTGTGCAGGGGGAGGCAGGGCATAACCCATGTGAAAGGTCAAGAGCTGACTCCCTGAGCTGGTGAACAAAGTCAGAAATATTGTTTGGAGCTCTCAAGACTCACTTCTCTGTCTTTGGTCTATGTTTCAATTCACACAGAATTCTCAGACTCCTGAGAGGGTGCTATCTCTTCAAAGATAATGCTGCAACAGAGAGAACACCTTGCATGGGACCTTGGTGTGGAAGAGAAAGCCGATGGAATAGACTTGATATGGAATGTAAAGGGTTTTTGAGCCAAGTCCATAATCACTTGTGTGTTTAAAGTTGGGGTCATCATGCCAAAATAAGAAAATAAAATACCCCATGGAGTCAGTGGGAATGTCCATCCAATGCTGGCTGCGGCTATAGAGGAAGCCAGACAGGAGATCATGCGAGCCTCACCAGCCTCTGCTGTTTGTCCCACTGGGACCTCCTCAGCAGTCACAGCATTTATAGAAAGAATGCCAGAGTTTAGGAGGTCAGAAGATCTTCAGGATCAGACTTGGCAGACCACCAGTGCTAGAGTAGGGTGTTTGCTCACTTACTGAGACTCACTTTGCAAACACCTCTGCAGAGCGCTCACCTTGAGGTGTCCCCTCATGCAAAAAACATTTAGGAAGATAAATGCCAGACCTTGTCTACCCTGGTTCTGAGACAGGTTGTGGGTGGGTTGCTTTTCCTGTTCATTGTCATGAGTTAAGGGACTGCAGGAATGAAGGAAAATGAAATGCAATTAATTATATATTATCACCACTGCTGCTTCAGGTTTGTGATACTTGTTTGTGATATTGAAATAGTAGCTAGTCAGAAATTCTTAGAGAAACAGTTTTGTTGGGTTTTTTTTTGTCAGTGAGGTTTCCTTGTGACAAAGATTTGAACTCAAGGCAAAAATGTCTTTTTGAATATATCTCTGAGACTCTTTCCACATCTTCTCCTTACCTCAAACTTTCTTTCATAGGAAAGTAATTTTTTTACTGTATTTTGCTATGAGGTATACCTATATTAAAGGAAGTCTGCCTTTTGCCTTTTGGACTGAGACTAAGATGAACTAGGAAAGTAACTGAGAGCCAAAATAAAGACATATATTTTATGTTAAGTCAGTTCTGAATGTCAATTGACTCAGGAAAAAATGAGCAAGTGCCCATGTGCCAGACTACTCTCTGAGAAAAAGATATGCAACATTTAATGCAGAATTAGAAAAAAATAATTATAAATTATCTAATTGGTAATTAATAAATGTCTGAAGTAAATTTTTAAAAACACCAAAGCAACATAATTTTTGGTTTTTGAAAAAAGATTAAAATATTTATGATTTAAGGAAAAAAGTATATAAAAAAGCAAATATTATAAAATTAAATACAGTTTTCTATTAATGAATTTACTGTTCCTATCCCCTGTTTAAGTTTGGAACATTTCATCTTCAATAAATATTTCTATTCGTACATGGTCCTCTGGAACAGTCCCAGTTCAAATGAAAAGACCAACTTCTTCTAGATTGCCACCTCATTTATATAAGGCTGGCTGGAAAAAGTAAACTGAATCAGTTTGGCCTCATTTTTTAATCCTTAATTTATGCAGCAATACACATTTACATATTAGTTCAAGAGGGCTTTTTCAGGACTAGCCTCTGAAGAAAGGAAGTACAGGTCTGAACATTTTTGGTTTGCCAAAATCCTTAAAAAGAGAAAAAAAAGGTGCAGAAGTGCTCAGAAAATTTCTGCAAATTCCATCCAGGTGTCATGAACTCAGATAACCCTTTGAAAGATCCATTTTAAAGAACTAACTTTAAAATAAAAAGTATCTGTCCTCTCTTTGGTTTCCCCTAGATGTTAGAATGTGAAACTATTATTTCTAATATTTTCTGGAAAACAGAACGTTAAGAGTAAGAAAGTTGAATATGATGAGCTGGGATTTTCAAGCCTAGGAAGTGAATGGCATGGTTGTGTTTCTTCTTAATTTTTTTTTTTTTAATAAAAAAAATAACAGTAATGGACAGGAAAAGTTACAGAGATGATACTTCAGAATAGATGAACCACTGAGCTTGAAGGGCAGATGTCAGTGGCACAAAGTCCAAGTGCTAGGTGAGTGCTGATGGTGTTCCTCAGGGAATGATCTGGGGCCAAGGAATGTTTAAATTCCCCTGGTAATTTACTTCACAAATAAAATCCATATAAATGAAACTGTCAGTAAAGTGCAGGGCAGGGCTGGAACTCAAAGGACCCTCATCAAGCTGGAGAAATGTTCTGACAGGAAATGAAAAGCCATGAAAGGAAATCCAGTGTCCTGCCACTGGGGAGGAATTACCATAGGCACCGGTACAGTGTCAGGGCCAACCAGCTGAAAAGCAGCTTGGCAGAAAAAGACCTGGGAGTCCTGATGGAAAACCAGCTGACCACGAGGAGCAGTGTGCTGAAAGCCCACTACACATCAGGCTGCAGGGGGAAAAACAATGCCTACCAGTTGAGTGAGGGATCCTTCCCTTCTGGTCAGCACTGGTGAGATACCTCTGGAGTTCTGGGTCCAGGTCTGGGTTCCCACAGTGCAAGAGAGACAAAGACACACTGGGGGTACTTCAGTGAAGATCTATCCAGGAGGTGGAATGCTGGAGCACACGATGCATGAGGAATCACTGAGAAAAGTTGCCTTGTTCAACCCGGAAAAAAAGGGGTTCAGAGATTTCATTGCAAACTTCCTGAATGGAAGGTATGGAGAAGCCAGAGCCAGGCTGCTCTTGGAATTACAAAGCAAAAGGAGGAGGGACACTGGACCTGAGTAGAAGCAAAAAAATTTAGGCTTTGTATAAGGAAAAAATGATTTGCTGTGAAGGTTATCAAACACTGTAAGAGGAAGCTTGAAGGTATGTGGGTCATCTTCACCCCTGCTGGCATTCAGAACACCCCAGAACTCAACTGGATGCAGCTCTGAGCAATTTCCTGAAATTTCATATTTGTCCTAGCTTTGAATAAGGGTTTGGGCAAGAAATCCTTCAGACATCCCTTTTAATGTACATTATTCTTTGATTGTATCTTATCTGGCTATTTATAATGACTATGTACTTATGAAAAACCAGATTACAACACATATAGAAAAATTGCTAGCTGGGAATTCTTACAGGACATGAAAGAAAGATGGGTTTAAGAAGAAATGTACATAATATGTCTTTAGTGAATACACAGAATTTTGTACCGTATATGAGACATAAGGAGGGGTACTAGGCTTTGATGAAAAAAATATTGGGGACTGGACCTGTGCATGTATGACGATGCTTTGTCCAAGGGATAAGGCAGGGTGTGGGCCAGGTGATTGTTCCTATGGGCTATATTCAGTCCATCATTCAGTGCATGCCACTTAGGCTGTTTGCAGATGGTGTACCAACATAATATGAAAATACAGTTCTGGTTTATCTTTAATCTAGGCATAATCACAGAATGTGCCACAAACCTTATAAATTTAATTTGTGAATTGAACCCCTTGTGAATTTTTCCATACTTGTTCCGATGTTTCTTATGTTTTACATTTGTCCTCTACATAATGGGGAACCTTCATCAAATGCTGATGTAATTACCATTAGAAGCATAAACAATTTCTGAAACAAAGTCAAAGGTCTCATTTTTTCTAAGCAGTTGCTAGGGAAAGAAATTATTTGAAGCTTTGAAACATATTTTCCAATTTCCTAGGTCTGCAGTTTTCATGGAGTATGTAAATGTTAAACACGTACAAATTAATTCTCTGATGGCCTGTCTTAGCAGAGAGCAAATCTGTCAAAGCTTTTGTGAAAATAAAGTCTTCATATAAAATATCAACAGTAACTAAAGGTCTCTTCTTCTTTTATACAGTGCTTGTCTCCAGCAGTCTGAATGATATAAGCAAAGTCATTCTCCCTTCCCTTCCCTTCCCTTCCCTTCCCTTCCCTTCCCTTCCCTTCCCTTCCCTTCCCTTCCCTTCCCTTCCCTTCCCCTCCCTTCCCTTCCCCTCCCTTCCCTTCCCTTCCCTTCCCTTCCCTTCCCTTCCCTTCCCTTCCCTTCCCTTCCCTTCCCTTCCCTTCCCTTCCCTTCCCTTCCCTTCCCTTCCCTTCCCTTCCCTTCCCTTCCCTTCCCTTCCCTTCCCTTCCCTTCCCTTCCCTTCCCTTCCCTTCCCTTCCCTTCCCTTCCCTTCCCTTCCCTTCCCTTCCCCTTCCCTTCCCTTCCCTTCCCTTCCCTTCCCTTCCCCTTCCCTTCCCTTCCCTTCCCTTCCCTTCCCTTCCCTTCCCTTCCCTTCCCTTCCCTTCCCTTCCCTTCCCTTCCCTTCCCTTCCCTTCCCTTCCCTTCCCTTCCCTTCCCTTCCCTTCCCTTCCCTTCCCTTCCCTTCCCTTCCCTTCCCTTCCCTTCCCTTCCCTTCCCTTCCCTTCCCTTCCCTTCCCCTCCCCTCCCCTCCCCTCCCCCCCCCCCGGCCCCCTGCCCCTTTCCCTTTTCTGGCTTATGGCCAAGTTGTCTTTTAACAAATGAAACATTTAGTTTTCCCTGGTTCTTCACAATTTTTGGCAAAAGAATGCTATGCTGATCTCTACACCAGTGTGCAGGCCTAGTCTTTTGGCTTGGGTTTATAATTGGGAATGTGAAGATTTGGAATGAATAAAAATTAACGAATTGACTTTTAAGAGTAAAATGATCTATTCTTAAAATCTTCTTTTTTCTCCCTCCACTTCTCTTTCATTACAAGAAAAGAAAGGAAAAGGAAAAGGAAAAGGAAAAGGAAAAGGAAAAGGAAAAGGAAAAGGAAAAGGAAAAGGAAAAGGAAAAGGAAAAGGAAAAGGAAAAGGAAAAGGAAAAGGAAAAGGAAAAGGAAAAGGAAAAGGAAAAGGAAAAGGAGATAAACAGTTTTCTGATAGTTGTTCTTACCTAAACTCACCATCCTCTCTGTTTTTCAATCAGCTCGTGCAGCATGCTGAAGGGATGGTGCTGATTAGACAGTGTATTGTGTCTTCAGATTGCAGTTCACTCTGGGCAGATCCTTGAACAAAGAGGCATTTCTGAAAATGTGAATCTTTACAGCAACCAGAGACAGGGCAGGGCCACAGAATTCAGATCCAGACATGCATCACAATGTGAGTGCCGACCCAGTTAAAGCTGACAAAAAGATCTGTCAGCTGGAAAAGCTGCTCTCAGGGTCTGATAAAATGCTCACGAAAAACCAAGGGTGCTTTGGACACTGCCAGTGCAACCCTTGCTGCTTTTTTAAATTGAGGAAAATTCAAAATCAGGGTCACAGATAAACTCTATGAGCACTGAATCAGCACTGGCAGGAATAAGTGGGAAGCACTGCTGCTATACATTATAGAGATGAAATCTTCCTGAAAATTTTATTAGTTGTATGTTTATTATTGGAGATCATGTGAATACTCAGAAAACTGAATGCTCATTAGATGGTTTGGCTTTTTAAATTTTATTTCAGAATATCATCAGAAAAGTGAAAAGATAGTATTCAAAATGTAATTTTCTAATGAGTTAAAGAAAGGAAAAAGAAGGTGAATTTTTATTTCATAATCTGTTAAGATATTTTTATTTTTTAAGAATTGCGTATAAACTATTATTTTATTAATGGAGAAAATCGCTTTCTTACTACTTTTTAAAAGCAATTTTTTTAATCAAAGAAAGAAACAGAAAGTTAGAAAATAAGACACTGTGACGGCAACAAGAATGATTTCTCTGTTTTCCCTCTAGAAAATTAGAGGAAATAAGAAAAACTAGTTTGAAATTTTGCATATTACTCTCATTTCGAGGTTTTGTTTTTGTCCTTCCTTTTATACACTACACTTTCTGAGATGAAAGAAGTGAAGAAGAACAAACCTTTAAGGTAAAATACTCAACTCTATTATAAAAAAAAGAATAAATTGAAAATAGTGCAAATATTTTCATAAAAGTTTTGGAAAACTGATAATTTTTATTCAAAATTAAATGCATTAAAGATAATTAGTTGTGTTAGAAAAGTATAAATAGCACGTAGCCAAGTTATTAGAACTACTGTTTCTTGCTATCTAAATATATTTATATAAAATATATATATGTATTTTTATGAATATGTGTACGTGTATGCGTGTATATGTATATATAATAATAGTTTATATGGTGTTCAGTTGTGTATTTGCACATAGAGTCAGAAGAAGGGTAATGAAAAATCAGTCCAACCTAAATGAGAGATGATTGCAGTTGTAACTCAATCTGGGAACAAAATTAATTACTTAGCATTAATTAATGGTTGACTTTTAAGAGCCAGTAAGGTCATCTTTGGTGTAATCTGAAGGGTTGCAAATTAATGGTTTTATCCTTTAACCTTTTATTTATACAAGAATGTGTTAAAAGAGATTTCTGATTTACCAGCCTTAGATAACTCCTTAAATAACATTTATACCTTAATAGGTAAGCATGAGGGATGTCTGGATTAAATTATGATTAAAATTTCCATTTAGAGTTGTGAAGTTAATATATATGTTGCAATTTTTTTTTCCTTAATCCATTAAGGCGATGAAACTACCCATTGCAGACGTAATAGGAAAAGCCCCCAAATTTCTTGCCTGGGAAAAAGTTTTGAAAATAACAGAAACTAGTAATAAAAATATTAATTGCACCTGTTTCCTGTCCCAGTGAGAATATTTTCTAATGTTTTTCAAGTTTAATTGAACGTCCCAGACACTGAAGTTTCCCCTTCTGCCTCCAGGGGTTTCTTCTACTGTCTAACAGATTTCATTATCAGGATGTTTTACCTGTTCTAAACTCCCTGGCTTCGTTTCACCCCATTTCTCCTATTAAACACTATTTCCAGACACATCTGCAAGAAAGTGTTTAGTGTGCAAGTGATTAAACACGAGAAAAGCCATAAATACCAATAATTGACAGTAAAATCTATCCTACTACTTTCTCATTTTCTAAGGTGCTTTTAGTCCTACCATTTAATTGCAGCTGACATTTAGACAGCCCCACATTTTAAACCTCAGGCAGGTAGTGAGCAGTCAGATTAACAGTTCATTACCAAATCCTTCATGTTGGCATAAATCCAATAAGATATGCTAAGGAGTTGTTATGAATTCTTAAAACCCTTTCTCCCCGGATAATTGCGTATCAAACATTGGAACATCACTGCTGGCATACTCAATAACTCACAGTTATGTCAAACTGTTTAATATTTGTCAACATTTTTCTCTTTCATCTTTTAATTTCTCTTCATTTTTATTTTTCTCATAAATATTTGTTGCGATGGAAGCCACATAATTAGTGCTGAAAGCAACAGTTTAAAATGAAGAGTATAGCTATATTATTAATATAGGCTTATGTTTCAAATGGGTAATGACTTACTGCATATCATTTTGTCATGTTTCTTTATGGAACTTAAATCCTAAAAAAAGATGTCTTGTTTATTGCCTAATGAAGACCATTTTAAATTTCTTTTTGCCTCAATATAGTGATTTTCAGAATATGTATCATTCTGTCTCACACTGCAATTAGATTCTGATGATTAATTTTTGAGTCTATAAAGGAAAGGAGTGTGTGTATTAATGTTGACACTTTTCTTTTGCTATAAACGAATGCAAATTAGTGATTTTTGGATGCCAGATCTAAGTAACTGTCCTTGATAAAAACCAAAAAAAATTGTGTGTACCTTCAAAAATTTTTTTTCAGTACTTTAAGCATGTGTCTTGAAGACTTGTGAAATAAAGGAAATTAATTAATCCATTCTGATTTATTTCAGTTTAGTTCATCCATCATGCTGTTAGTAATTTTAGAAAGTACTGCATACCATTTTACTTTCAGGGAACCAAACAGAAGTAGATGTTGAATGATCTGCTAAAGAACATGCTAATTACTCTACCATATATGCAATTTTCTCTGTCATGTGGAACTGGGCTCAGGCAATCAATTTCAAGATTTTTACCCCCCAGGTATCTAAAACAGAAATATAGCCTGAATAATAACAACAAAAAAATAAAATCCTAGAGAAAGCTATATTTTTAATATTATTAATTCAAATTTGTACTACAAAACATTTTTTTAAAAAATTTTACTGAACATTCCAAGTATTAATTACCTCCTAATATCACATCTTCTTGCCTCAGTTACCCAGGCCAATTATTCACACAAATTTATTTCAGAAATTTTGTGAGGGATCATCCAGACATCCAACTACGACGTGACAAAACTACAAATCAGGATAAGGAAAACTGACCTTGATTTTTCTCAAGGAACATGTGGTAAAAACTTGAAGGAAAATCATAGGAAATAAGAGACTTAAGAGAAATTGTACTAGGCTAGTTTTTCCCTTTTTAATGTCTGAGCCATAGGTCCTGCTTTAGGCATAATTCCTAGGAAGACCAGACTGCTCTAATATGCATAACTGCCTGCAACAGATGTTGAATGCACTTTTCTCCTCTCCCATTCCTACAGATGGAATGTGCATGCTTGTGCTCCAGCATACTGGCAAAGGGAACAGACAGATCCATCAGGAGACTCTCACTAAGAAGCGTCACATAAAGCATCTCTTTTCCTGTACAGACAAAGGCTCCAAGAAGTGGAAGGACTTAATCATGTGTGCATGAATCATGAACTATTCTCTAACACAGACACACTCCTCAATAGGAGTCTGTGCATATCTAAGGTAGTAGTATTTAAAACAGGGAAGTAGAATTTGAAGGTAAAAGTTTCTGTCTGCTTCAGAATAACTTCAGAATTTCTACTCTAATGGTCCTTTATTGCCAAAGGAATTTAGAGGTTTTAGGGACATTTCATCTCAGTATTTTTAATTCTCTAAATCCTCTATGCTAGACTTCTTCAAGTAATATGAGGGTTGCACAGACTTGTGCAGAGAGTGATTCCTGATCCTTATTTCTGTCATCTCTCTAGGGCATCACTTTGGGATGAGATTAAATAGAAGATTTCCATTTTTTTCCACTGTCTGCAAAAAGGAATCTGCTGACCACTCAAGATTTCAATCATCAGCCTTTAGACAAGACATTGATTCTATCCATTCGTGTCTCCATCCCTGAAAATCTGTCTTTGAAGCACCTGGGTGCCTGTAACTTCTCACTGTAAATCCCACGTCTCCAGATGTTTCATTAAGCCACAAGAGAGTTGATGCACTCTTCAAATTCTCTTCAACACAGGCTGCTTTATTTATCCTTGCCACATTTATCACCAAGTTCCAGGTCATACTGTCACCACACAGCAGAGACACCTCCTAAAGCATCAGGTGAAGAACAGGAGGATGGATTAGGTGGTAAAATTTTCTGGCAAAAAAATCTTGCTGTAAAAGATGAGGAGCTTTCCTAGATGCCAGGCAAGAAAAGATAAGGAATTATAGAGAAGCTGTATACTGTCCCAAACCTCCCTGTCTTCAGCTTCTGTTGCTGTAATTAGCCCATGTGCATGGCAACATGTGCATGGGACTTGCACCCCCTCCAGAGAAGCCCAGAGCAAGAACAGTTCTCAAAAACATGACTGTAGCTCAACAGATATGAGTGTGAACCACATGGATACACGCTGCCTACTTGTGTGAGAGCACACCCACTGAACAGCTCTGGTGGGAGGGACATGATTTGGGCAGCAATTCAACTATCTGAAAAATCCTTCTCTGAAGCACTTGGCTTTCTCCAGAGATATGAAAGGTAGGGGAAAAGTGCCTTGAAATCAGCTGCTATCTTTGGACTTTGGCAAAAAAGATTACATCTATTGGGCTGCTTATATCTACTGTCAGAAATCAAATTCTTGTATCTCTCATCTCTTTCTCATCCAGAGATGATCTGCATGATTGGCACTGCCACCAACTCTCTCAAAAATATTTTGGCCAAATATTCACCCACCTCTGCTCTTTAGTCAAACCTTTGGATGAAGTGAAGCAGTACCTTGTAAGGCAGAAATAAACATACTGACCGGAAGAGTTTCTATCTCTGTAAGCAGTCGTGCTGGTCTTTCTAGCTCTACACATTGAGAGAAGGCTTGATACCACTAGCAGTATCATCTCACATTCCAAAGATGGAATTCCATCAATTACCAAGTGTTACAAACAACATGTGAGGCCTTAAGTCATTTGAAGTGGGCAACCACACTCCTTTGGACTTCTCATGTGAGCGCATGCATAGGTGCAATATCTTTCCAAAAGATTTTGGAAACTCCTTTTTTTCTGTGATATGACACTACTAAATGCTGCAGGTTACTATCTACACCACCACTCAGACTTCTGCTTGGCAGGATTAATCTGTGTTTTTTCTCACCCCTCAGCATTTTTCTTCATTCACTGTAGTTACTCCACAGATTATTTCCTCCTGTGCATATGTGAGTATAGGTGTGAGCTTTCATATTTCAGTGGTCAAAGAGCCCAGTAGTGTTTTGAAAATTAAAGCACTGTTAATGAGATATATATTAATGCAGTCTCTTTTATACTCCTGTGTCTTTCACTGTAAAATTTGTTTTATGGTTTACCTATCTCTTGTTCCAGCTACAGCTAACTTTTGCAAATTGGAAATGACAGATCAGCTGTCAGTATGGAGTCACTAGATTGCCACCCCGAACATTAGTGGAGCAGCAAAATTAATCTGAAATTAGCATTTATGGATGGGATTCAACTGCCTGTATTTTCCACCAAAGCTGTCTAAAAGGTTATTCAAGACTGAGAAAACCAAAAATGTGCCAGTGTCAGCATTATCTTTAGTAACAACAAATTCAAGCATGCATTGTTTCTCCACTTTCACTGGTGTTATGAGTAACTCATTTTGCTGTTAGGGAAAGATATGCAAGACTGTGGTGTTCTGCTAAAAGCACCTTAGGCTGGAATGTCATCAAACATTAGGTGATTTGGACTCCACAGTCTTGTTTAACAGGTTTGAAATGTCTGATATATCCTTCAGTGTCCTGCAGAGTCAGGACAGTCCTAAGTCCCCTCTAATTCAATGAAAGCCAGTGAGTGCTGTTTTTTGTCCACACAGGGACAAAAGTATGGCAAACTTCAGAAGACCAATTCAGATCTTTAAATAGCCCTCTTTTTTTTTCCTATTATGTAATTAGAATTCTGTGCAGTTGACATACCTGAAGGATGGGATGGCATCCAGAGGGATTTGGACAAGCTCAAGAGAAGTGGGACTCATGGGACTCTCATGAGATTTAACAAGATCTAGTGCAAGGTGCAGCACCTGGGTCAGGACAACTAGCAATATTGGGGGATTTGTGAGGAATCCATTCACCCCTCAGAGGTCAGGCTGGATGGAGCTCTGGGGAACCTGATCTAATGAAAGGTGTCTTTGCCCATGGCAGAGGTGTTGGAAACAGATGATCTTTAAAGTCCTTTCCGATCCAAACCATTCTATGATTGTGTTCTATGATTCTATGAGTCATTCATCTTGTGTTAATTTTCTACTTACTGATGAAGTCATGTTCTTCCTGCTGTGTTCATTTTTCCTAAAGTCATTCAGTGGTCAAGTCCCCCAATCTGTGCCATTTGCACATCATTTTCCTCTTTCTGAATTTGCTTTGTGGGCACTGCTCCCATATTTGTTGCAGCTCTTATGCCACTGAAATGATTCATCATCACCAGCTGGCCCTATTTGAAGGAGCAGAGCACCAGAGAGTGAGAGCTAGCTGATTAAATCATATGGAATCAAAATTTTTAGATGTTCCCAGATTGCTGGATGTCCTAGAGAATTAAAGATGCTGCACATCCACTCAGGACTTCATTTCACTCACACAAGACCTGGGTGGTACAGTCAAGCAGAGGGAGCTTGCTTCAGTAATGAGTAAAGAAGAGTACTGGGAGAAGGATGCTGTGTAATATTTTGTAGAGAGTAATGAATACTATTTGCTCTATTCAGTTTTTGGGGAGCTTGTTGGGGTTTCTTTGAAGATAGAGAGAAAATGGAGAAGTTCTATATGACAGGATTTTAGTGAGGCAAAACAGAAACTAGGACTTAAATCTAGAAATTCTCAGAAAAGTTGCAGAAAATTGGAAGGGAAATTTAAAATGAATGAGTAAAACTCTATTAATTCATTGTGTGAAGTAGTTTTCACAGTTAAAATCTCTCACTATAATTCAGCTTCCCACAATTACTTTCCAACCTGGAGTAAACTAAATTCAAATAATTGGGGGAGCACACGCACACACACACAAAAAATACCCATTTTATCTATCCCTTTAAATCATATATTTAGTTAAGGAGGCTTGTTGATGCTCTAGAGAGTTCCTCTAAGAAAGTCTTGGACAAGAAAGTAGATACATTAAAATATCACAGCTCTAATTCCCCTTCAGATAATTCAGAATAAAGATCACACAGAAGCTGAGAAAACTAATAAAAGGTATTTAGATACTGCTTTATCTCATGGATTAATAAAATGTCTGAATATGGTTATAACTCTGGTAAGCAATGCCTGAAGTACAAAAAAGATTAGAAATAATCAAAGGAAATATGCAACCTCAGCTTCCAACAAAAAAAGCTAAAGAAAATTTCTGTGGCTGTGGTGCTTTGATGCCTTTCATATTGATTTTTTATCAGGTTTACTCATTTGGTGTTGATTGGGCATGACTTTCAAAGCATGCACAGGCAGGGCATTCTAATTTTGCCCACCTGAGTAGATAAAACTGCATCAGAATTACTCTTGCTTTAATTATTCAAGGAATGAGTGCAAGCCAATACCATGTGATGCATGTCATCCTAATAAAGAGAAGACCTTGAATTTCTGATTCTTGGGTTCTGTATCTCAAATCGAGTGCTGGATGCTTTCAGTGACTTGTTCACAATGAGCCCATAATAACTGTGCAATTCATGAATATGACAACAAAAAATCCAGAGGAGAATGGTTTGATATATAAGTACTCTGTGAACACATCTACTTGCTGAATTCAATTATTTAATGAAAATTAGTTAATACTCGTATGCACCAAATGTTGGAAAGGAAGAACACGTGATGTCATAAAAACTGGTATAAAAGTTCAT
Source organism: Pseudopodoces humilis (assembly GCF_049639895.1). Classification (NCBI taxonomy): domain Eukaryota; kingdom Metazoa; phylum Chordata; class Aves; order Passeriformes; family Paridae; genus Pseudopodoces; species Pseudopodoces humilis. Next base: position 81,281,947 of record NC_142202.1, on the reverse strand, counting down.
TATTAGATATAATGAGAAGACATTAAAAAATTAAACTTCCAATTAATATTAGGAATTTTTTTTTGATAGCAAGACTATTAAAAAGACTTAAACTAAGACTATTAAAAAGCAAGTGAGAAAAACGTAGATATTAGAGGCATCTAAAACTGGACAAGAGACAAGAAGTTGAATTGATTGGCTTAGGTCTGTACTAGAAATATGGAGAACTAGAATATTTCATCAATTGCAAGGTTATGCAGTTTATGCAGACATGTGCCACAAATACCTTCACTTGTGATGCAGGTGTACATTTTCTGGACATACATGATTCCTTTGGGATAAAATCATTCCAAATTACACTGGGAATGAAATAAAGCATTCTGTGGGAAAGTGAGCTACTGAAATCCATGCTGAAAATGGACACAGGAGTGATAGAGTGGCTTTGGGCACCCAGTGTCCAGTATGGGTCCACCCATTGCAATATACCCAAAAACCCATATAGACCACTTCTGTAGGACACATTTGGTGAATATTTCCATTCTTTATTACTATTTCATTGCCTATTATAACTCTAAGACTGTAATGTTCACAGAATATGGTAACCTAGAGCAAAAATTACCAAATACAAATCCTTTGTTTTTTTCCCAAATAATATTATAGAATCATAGAGTATTAATTCCCTTCTTCTGGTCTCCTTCCTTTTATTTTTCCTCCACTCTAGGCAAGCTAGAGAATGACAATCTCAGTTTCTGAGAGCTTTTAGCAAAAACCAGAGATTTTTCTAGCTTAATTCTAAAACACTTATCACAAAGAGAACTCTTATTTGCCAGATGTTTGGACAGCTATCCAGTTTACCAGCATATGAAAATTTAATGGCAAAAAACACAGTATTTTTTTTTTTTTAATAACAAAGCATTTCTGCTTTTGGTATTTATCTGGATATAGAATAGCTGCATAGAAGCTCCCTCTTCCCTTGAATTCTTGCCCACGGTTTTATCAGGGTGAAGAAACAAGCCTCAATAGTATATTTGATGGCAAGGGTATATGCAGCATTTTATATTGAATACTGCAAAAAATTCAGTGAGGAACTATGGCTCCATAAGTCTGTAAACCTGCAAAAAATAGATTTTTACATTACTGTTGCACTTGAGAATGTCCAAAGTCCCTTAATCTTCCACTTGTATTATTGTCTCTACATTTCTTATCCTTCAAAACACTTCAATTAATTCTAGACTCTGAAAAGGAATCATGAAAATGACATATAAAAATAATGCAGAACTAGAAAATTTGGAATTATTTTGGATAAAAAAAACAGAAAGGGATCATAACATCATATTCTTATTAGATGTTTAAATACATGATATTTTAAAATCAACAATCCATAAATACATATGGATAACAAGGGTTGTTTTCTTGGAACATTACATTAATTATTAAAACAGTATTTAGAAATTAGAACCTAAGAGAAAGGTAAACCCTAACAATCTTAACAGAAGAAATATGTAAATGTTAAGTAGTATCATGGAGTGAAGAATATCAGTGTTGGTGAAATTATAAATTAGTAAGAAACAGAATTGTAAATTTAAAAAAAATCGAAAATTGGGCCAGATTTATTAGTGCCTCCCAGATCCTTACTGGTGTATCCTAGCAGTATCCTACTGCTAAAAGAAGCTGATAAGAAGCTAGGAAAGCCAATTTCTATTTGCTTCTAACTAATATCTGCACTAAGGATACTGATTAATATTGATACACCAAAGCCTGATCATTAGCTTGAATCTTTAAAGAACTGTTAAAAATATCAAGAAAAAATGATAAACAATATTCAAAATATAAAAAGCCACAAATGAGAAAAAGAAAACTCTTGTGAGAGACCTTACTTTTTTTCTGAGATATATGTACCCACAAAAAAAACAAACCCAAACAAACCCACAAACCAACCAAGAACTGAAAACAAACACTTGTATTTGTAAAAATGATGCAATTTGCTTCCCAGGTAAAACCATGCTAACAACCCAGTTTTCCATAGGATCTATCTGTATTAACCAGTTGGAAATAATTAAACCATCTGAATATGTTTCAGTCTAAAAACAATGGCTTTTTCTTATACTGGATGGCTAAAAACTCATTCCAGTGTCAGAATTGAGATCAAGCTGAGTATTTTGTCAGTGCTTTTGATTTTTTCCAAAGTGGTCATTTGGTACAAAGCACAGAGACATGGGTGAGCTTTGAGAATGAAATACAGAAGGTGGCAGAGAAGATTAGGGGATGGCTGAAGAGTTGGTAGGGAGCAGCTGATGATCTGAAGGACATACTCAGAGAGAAATGCTAATAGTAGCACAGGATAGCAAAAGAGATGAAAGTATCATCCTTTAAAGGAGACATGAGGCGCAGACTTTCAGTAAACGTAATCAATCATTTGTATTTGCTTGTCAGGCACACTGTCTGCTTCAGTTCATGCCTGTAGGCTTGAGGTGAAGTCACGATCCACAAGCATTCCTTAAGGAGAGGTTTCAGTTCACTGTTGTCTCAGAAGTTGTATCTCATTGTTTCCCCTCCCCTGGTGCAGCTAACCAGTTCAAGTATCCCAGTGCCACGGTGCCCTTTGGACAAAGCTGAGGTGGGAGCAAAACAAGCTTGCCTTATCCATGGCAACAGAAACAAAAGCAGAAATGCTTTGGAGAAGGACAAAATATTTCTATTAAGGGGGCTGACAATTTTCTGGTTAAAGAATAAAGTACTGTGCAGTCAGAAGCATTGCCTTGTCGATGGAAACATTGTGATGCTGTGAGAGAAAGGGCGGTGTCTTGCATCTTCCTTTGAGAAGGGCTACAGGAAGAGAACAAACACTTGATACTGGAAGTCTGCAGCATAGCAATACCACTGAATAAACCCCCTTCCATTAATTTACTGACCTGACAACGTCTTAAAGGCTGGCATTTCTTCCCTTGCTGCTTAGCACGGCTCCAGTTCATGCAGCCTGTTCCATGAGCTCATTATAGCACTTCATAACGTATGGCTGTGCTATCTATCCCTTTTGGAGTTTATTGTTCTATTTTCTGCATGATAAACAATATGTCCCTTGTGGGATTTTTTGAAAGTTAATGTTTTCCAAATTTTCACTGTGCTTCCATCCACACAAGAAGTCTCCTTTATTAACATAAAAGCTTTCTGCTGAACTATTTCCTTAACATTCCTTATTTTGCTCCAATGAGCCCAACAGTGGGCTTCTCTTTCTTAGTGTGGTTCTTATACAAATGATTGATGAAATCCCCAGTTAACATTATTTAACAGAGCAAGAAAAATGAGTGTATATGAAAGAATATGATCTAATGTATCCTGCCATTTGAAACAGCTAGCAGTTCTTGCTGGCAAATTCCTAATTCTCTGCTCTAATTCTGTTCTTGGCTCTATACCCTCATTCTCCAGATAAGACTTTCACATGGTGGAGTTCTATATAATCACTCATACCAGGAATGATACCCTTACTCTTCACAAAGAAAAATATGGTTTTAAAGCAAAAGTGATGTGCTGAATATAGGCTGCAAGTACAGGAGATATAAAAAGCAGCACCTTCAGAGGAAGCTGCTACAGGTCTGGCTTGAGTCTTCCTTGGTGGTAATGAAAGACTTGTGCTTCAATTCAAGCAGGAAAAAAAAAATCACTTCCAAATACCATTCCAAAGACCATATGTTACAACCAGTATCCTTTCTGTGATACCCAAAATTCTACATTTTTCCCAGACTCATAAACCCCGGCATGACATGGTAGAATTTATTATTAATAAATCAAACCAAACCATTCTGCTTCCTGTTGTATTTTATAAACATGTAATTTTTCTCTTCAGAGAAAGTATTTCTGAGATCAAAACCACGCTATATATTCTCTGCTAGATACATCCAAAAGCCTTTTACTAGATCTTCTACAGTACAAAGCCCTCAGATCATTAATTCATAATTTATTGTAATTAATTTGCTGGCATTCAATCTGTTGATGAGTACAAAGCAAAGCTTAGGATTTATGTTTAAGTCTTCTGATGATCTTCATTACCAACATGAAAATAACTATAAATCTGTTAAAAAGAACTGGATTTCAGACTTTTTCACTCAGAATAGCAGACAAAAGCCTTTTTTCATATCAGAAAGTAATTAGAACAGTGTTTCAGTTGTCTTCACATTCTAACCACAAATTAGGAAAAGCTACCAAACAGTCTGACATTCCTAAACAAGTCGTTGCACAGAGTGCCAGCTAAACATAGGGAATGCCTGGGATGGGGAAAGCGATGGCAAATAATTTTCCTAGGAGCAAGTTTATAGATTTCGTATCTAAAAGAAGAGTTCTTTGCAGTCCATTTTATTCTAATTTGTTGACAAGTTTTCATTTAGAAGTAGCAAATGTTGATTTGGATCATGCAGGCAAGTGCCAGCAACACAAAGCTAGAGTTTGTACAAAAAGCTGTTGGTGGATGACAGTACTGAAGGAAATAGTTGCTCATTGTCATCTACAGCACTGCTTCCTTCTGTTTACTTGCTACACAGAAGTTCAACCATTCAAATATTTTTTTTTTCTTTATGAGGCATAATTTGCTGCCCCCTCTTGTTTCCATACACTGTTGTTTTAAATAACACATGACATTAATATGTGAAATTTTTTTCAAGATTTTCACTGCAGAGAGTGGTAGAGCAGGAGAAGATTCAAAGTTCAGCAGATAAAGTTCTGCTGCCTCATTCTTGATGGGTTCATATCTGGGGAAGACTTTTACATCTTTTAAAAGTATATTTGGTTTTAAGAAGTCATAAAAGGGGTTTTTTTTTTGCATCCACTTCACAAGTGTAAAAAATTGTCCTAGCTGAAAACAAGAGAAGCCCAGAATGGTATAAATTTTATTTCCCTCTACCAATTGAAATATTTTTCCATATCCATTAATTACCCATATTTTTAGGAAAAAAAAATCATCCCATTGCTCACTGTCTAATCTACGGAAGTGAAAACAGTAGCTTGCAGTCCTTCCAAGTGATATCTCAGAGATGCATGGAAGTGATTCATAAGGAAGACATTTAACTATAGGGATAACATATTGAGACTATAACTCAATGTGATTACAGGAGTGGAAGCTGAGCACAATATATCTTCTGCTTTCCAAATAAAGGATTTATCCAAAAATAATCCTGATTTCAGAATTGAAAAGTCCATTAACAGATGCTTTTGATGACATCAGTTCTGAGGTACTCCTCTAGAAAGGTACTCCTAAACTTTTGAAATCTTGACAAGATTGCGTAACATCTACTCTGAGTACATTTCCCCTTGAAAACATTATTGGCAAATTGGCTTGTTCAAAATGGGGAAATAACCTCTTTTCCAGGAATAATGGCCAACCACTGACTCTAGCCTCAGCAGTCAGTGCCAAGCATTTTTACATTTCTTTGTAAATCAAAATATCCAGAAAGCAAAAGACACCTTTAACAGATAACATTGCCATTTTAAGCCAGAAAACAGATGTGACTTTAAGGCTTAGAAGTCTATTAATTCCCAGTGTCAGCTTTATCTCCTGATACTTCCATTTGTACAGTGAAAACTGACGGATGAAACCAGATCTCCTTAACATGCCTACCAGAAAACAAAAAAACTAAAGCATCATAAGTTACACAATACATGAAAGAAGTGAAACAAATACAGAACCCTCTCTCCTGCAAGACTAAGCAACTGTTTTTCTTGGAAAAATGATTATTCTGATCTGCTGTTTAGTTTTTCTCATCTGTACCACTCATTGATCCCATGTCATCAATCATTGGAAAGTACCTTCATCTTGCCAAATTTTAAAATATTTAGTTCTTATCTAGACAGTAGAAAAGTCAGCTTTCAGCACTCAGTGTCATGTGTCAAACAAGAAAATGACGGTGAGTTCTTTAAACCTCTGAGAATTTTCACTTTTATATACAGATTTCAAAGAATAAGCTCATTACTTACTTTTCTTTTAATCTGTCAAACTTTATCACTCCAGCTCCTGATTTTTTAAGCTTCCAGTCAGTGTTTTTCTCTGATACTGGTTAAATTTTCTCTCTCAAATTCATAAAAAAATTGAACATATCTACAGTCTGATGTAGCAAAGTGTATGCCTCATGCACTCAGACTTCACTTTGTCAAGCATTTGGTTAGCATATCAGGATGAATTTTCCTTTGGGTGTCACTGCCACATGAAAAAGCAGAGTAGTCTAGACACAAAACTTATTGAAGAGAGACATACTGAGGCTACAGGATCTCTTCCACATTTTACATGTGTGAATCTGTCCAACTCTTCCATGTCCCAGTAGAGGCTGGTGTTTCTTATTTACACAGCATAGTCCAAACCTGAACTACTTTAGTAAATATGTATGTGTCCCATTCTCTAGCCCTGAGAGCAACACAGTCTGCTTCCTTCCCAAATAGATAAAAATATTTCTCCTTCCAGTGGCCTCCAAACTTCCAACAGGAGACCACTCTGGCCTGTTTTATCCCCCATATCAAGCCAAGGTATTATTTGAAAGTGCAGTCATTGTTATGGGCTGAAACTGTCCAGAAGTTCCACCATATGGAAAACAGCAAGCCAGCAACTAAGACTGGTCAGCCTTACACTACAGACACAGTCAATACACAGGCTGGAAATGGTGTGAACATATTATGTATTTGGTAGATAAAAATTCCATTTAGGTTACAGTTGGGAATATTTTCCATTTTTGAGAAAAAACACATTATGTGGGAAATAATATTGCCTGCACTCCTAAAATCTGCAACGGTTTTCATTCTTCTGTAGTGCACTTGACAAGTGATTTTTTTATCGTTCTGGATATTATTTTTTAGCCACAGTTATAGACAGGAGGGATGCTGTCTTCTCCAGTATCTTTTTGGTTTTTTCTCAAATGGGAACCACGCCTTGAAATATCTTTCTTTTTAGTTATGGTTATGCTCAGCTTAGTCTGGTCCAACAGGCAAACAAATGCTGCTTTCTTTTGAAGAGATGATGGAATTGGTAGCAGCCCAGCAACTGGGTGTGCCTGCACAGAATATATTCAGGAAAAAGCACAGAAATAGCCTGCAATTAAAAAGTACACTTAGAAATAGAACACTCTGACCATGATTCTCTTTGGATTCCTCTCATGACTGCATGAAAATTGAAAAAAATTATTGTAGAAGAACTACTACATCAAAACAGAATTATGAATAGAGTTAAAAGCTATAAACAGCCAGTAAATGAAAAGGGAAACATCAGCAGTTTGGAACATGTAACATTCCTCAGAGGGTTTGTAATGTGGGAAGAGAAAAAAGCATTACAGAACATAAAAATATCCCCAGTTTGTGTGGAAGTGTCTGGGTTTTACATTCAGTGATTTAACTGTAGGTGTAATGTTCAGTATCGGTGCTAATATTTATCAAACTGCCGATTCTGCGAGTTTAAGAAAGAATTAAGTTTGGAAATCCACCCCAAAAATATTATACATTACAATGATTAAGAGAGAGACTTTCATATAAATCAGAAGGACAAACACTGCTCTGCTTATGCAAGCTGTTGCATTCAGTATTAATTTTGTGTGAAATTCTGAGATGAAAGCTTCCTGTATGTCTATCATGTTTACTCTGTGTGCATCTAGTGCTTTCATACTGTCATTGTGCTTAA